>NC_079515.1:21586027-21950740 GCF_000801105.2 Raphanus sativus | reverse complement strand
GAGTGAGATAAGGGAGATGGTCACGACCTGGCTGTTGCACCAGCTGTGGCAACAGTCATCACTCCCCTGGAGCGACATGAGGCTCGGGAATGTCTGGGAAGTCGTGAGGAAGATGAGGGCCGCAGCGGGAGAAGGAGCCGCATGCTGAACCATAGCGGGACGGGGGCTCTGCGATGAGGATGACGAACCCCGAGACCGGCTAGACGAAACCCGAGAATCCGAAGGGTCGTCGAAGTAGCGCGGCCTCGCGGTGGGGCCCGACGAGATCGAGCCCTCGCACTCTGGTCACTAGAATCCCTATAATTTTTTTAAAAAATAATGAATTAAAATTAATAAAATTTATTTTTTAAAATATATATTTATAAATTATAAAAACAGCTAAAATGATTTATAATTAAAAAAATGTCTTAAGAATTATTAAATAACTTATAATTATTTATAAATTTCAAAATATCTAAAAAAATATTAAATGACTTTTAAAATTATTTATAAAATTATAAAATTTGCTAAATAATTTTTAAATGACTTTTAAATTATTTATAAATTATGATTTGCTAAAAATAATTATAAAATGACTTTTTAAATTTTTAAAAATTTTGAAATTAACTAAAATAATTATTAAATGACTTATAAAATTTTATAAATTATAAAGTAGCCAAAATAATTACTAAAAATTGAAACCCTAAAATTAATCAAATCTAAAATCAAAACCTAATCAAACCCTAAAATCTAATCAAAACTTAACATCAAAACCCTAATCCTAATCAAAACCCTAATCCTAATCAAAACCCTAATCCTAATCAACCTAATCAAACCCTAATTCTAATTAAAACCTAATCTACTCAAATTCCCTAAAATCTAACAAAATTCCCTAAAATCTAACCTAGAACTAATAAGAGAGGGGGGAAGAGAACTTACATGGAGGAGGGAGAGAGTTAGGGGAGTGGGGGTGGAGGGGGAGCCCGAATATCAAGAGGGAGAGGAGGAGGAGCCGGAAATCGCCAAGGGAGAGGAGGAGGAGCCGGAAATCGCCAAGGGAAAAGAGAGAAAAAGAGAGAAATGGGGAAGAAGATCCGCAGATCTGGTTTTACCCCGAAAATTCCGACGGAAAATGAAACCCTCGGAATTCTGTCGGAATTTTCGGTTTACGAACCGGTTTACCAGAATTCCGACGGAATTCCGAGGGATTCAGGAATTCCGTCGGAATTCCCTCGGAATTATGGGTTCCTCGGAATTTCCTGGGAAATTTCCCAGAAAATTCCTAGGAATCCTATGGTTCCTCAGAATTTCCTGGGAAATTCCCAGGAAATTCCGAGGAACCATAGTTTAGGGGTTCGGATTAATGATTTACAAACTTTAGACCGTTCCTTGAACAATTTGGCAGTTTTCTCAAGACTTATATTGATAGTACATGACAAATAAACATTCAAATTACAAAATGATTGAATCGAGTATAAGTATTGTCGTTTAGGTTCATTAAAGTGTATAAGTGTTTATCTTGCATTGCTGTTTGGGATCTCGGTGCAACAATCGGAAAAGTGGCCATTAATTGGTACAACACCAATGTCTTGTCCATAATCAATTGAAGACACTTACTAAGGCTTACGTAAGTCTTCTGGGAACCGTAAATTGGTGTTTTCGATTCTAAATCCTTATTCCCTAGGAATTTCCTGGGAAAATTCCCAGGAAATTCCGACGAAATGCTGAATTCCTAGGAATTTCCTGGGAAAATTCCCAGGAATTTCCCACGAAATGCTGATATCCGTCGGAATTTCCTGGGAATTTCCCAGGAAATTCCTAGGAATCTATACCCTAAAATCAAATCCCTAAAATCTGATTTTACAAGGTAAAATTCCGAGGAAATTCCGAGGAAACCCTCAAGATCCTCGGAATTCTGAAAAAAAAAAAAAAAAAAAAAAAAAAAAAACTATACTACTCTCCAATCTCTGGTTCATCCTCTGAACCCGAGTCACCATCATCACCACCAGATGAATCTGAATCTGGATCTTGGTGAAACTCTCCAATCTCTGGTTCATCTTCGACGTGAACAACGGCTTCGTCTCCAAAATCGGTGAAATCGATAACAAGATCAACTGCAGCTACATCTCCTGCTGCACTTAAGTTGCCGGATGTGTTTGGTTGGAGTGGGTCTTCCAACTCAGAACTTCCTTGAACTCGGCTTCTCGGGTTGAGTGCTGTAACAGTAACCCATGGATCATCTCTGTTCGTAACCCGGGGGTATTTGATATAACAAACCTGTAACATTTTTAAATTTGTTAATTAAGTATGAATGATGATGAAGCAAATATTGAAAATAATTGACATATATATTTTTAATTACCTGATCGGCCTGAGAAGCAAGAATGAAAGGATCATAATATGGCAGTTTTCGCCTCGAATGTACTGATGTGACACCAAATGCATCTGTTCTGACACCTCGATCCGGAGTGTTGTCGTACCAGTCACAATAGAAAACTGTGCACCGCAATCCAACCATGCCCGGATACACGATTTCCAAAATCTCGCGTATGTTTCCGTAGTATACATCATCTCCAGCTGCAGAGCAAACGCCAGCATTATAAGTCTTACTCGAACGTCTCCTCTTAGAAGTTGTGAATGCATATCCCCGAGAAGCAAATCTCGGATATGACTTCACAACATACTTTGGGCCCCAAATCATCTCGCGTAGCCAATCATTAATTGTTTCACCTCTGGCCATACCATCAGACACCTATTAATAAAACATATGTTAGTATAAAATTTGGTAAATAGTATAAAAATTTATTTTCTGCACTCACATAAGTACGCATCCATCCAGCAAATTCTCTCATCTTCAGTGCTTCTAGTTCCTCCTCTGTGGCGTGTCTATATTCGAACCGCTTTTCCGCCATGAAAATCCTGTACATATTATGATAATATAAAAATTTGAACTTGCTAAAATAAATATTAAAAATAATATTTAAATTTTGTACCTCTCGTATTGAAAAACATCTTCGCAGTTGGTGAGCAAATATATTTGCAATTGACTGTGCTCCTCTTCAGTAAGTTGACGGTTCTTTGGTTTTCCGCTGAGTCGTCCAACATCTGTGAAGATGTCTGGAACCGTAACATAATATGTTGCCCTTTCGCCTCTATCATCATGCCGAGCGGGTTTTCTGCTTTTCGTCTGCACTTCTCCTGGAAAGTAGTGCTCCGCAAAGTTTGAAGTTTCTGCTCTGATAAACTGTGCCACTATAGAACCTTCTACCCTACTTAAATTTTTCACCATTTTCTTTAGATGAAACATATACCGCTCATACAGATACATCCATCTATACTGAACAGGACCACCAAGTTCCAATTCTCTTGGCAGGTGAATAACAAGATGCTCCATAACATCAAAAAATGAAGGAGGAAATATCTTCTCAAGGTTGCACTTAATCACGGCTATGTTAGTCTTCAAGTTTTCAATACATTCAGGAGTAACTGATCTCGTGCATAAATCTCGGAAGAAAGCACTTATCCCGGCAACTGCTTCATAAACATTCTTTGGTAATAGTTCCTTGAAGGCGAACGGAAGGAGGCGCTGCATCATTACATGGCAATCGTGACTCTTTAAGCCGGTAAACTTTCCTTCCCTTCTGTCGACACAGTTACCCAAATTAGATGCATAACCGTCTGGAAATTCCACATCCTTTGAAATCCAATCAAAGAACGCATCTTTGGCCGCTGCATCAAGTCGGTATATGGGAAAAGGAGCCCTGCCATTCTCATCAACATGAAGTTCTTCACGAGCACATATATCGACTAAATCCAGTCTTGACTTCAAATTATCCTTGGTTTTACCTTGAACGTTAAGGATCGTGTTCATCAGGTTGTCGAAAAAGTTCTTCTCAATATGCATGACATCTAAATTATGCCTCAGCAGATGATCCTTCCAGTATGGCAGATCCCAGAAAATACTCTTTTTGTGCCAGTTATGTAGATCTCCAACAGCATCTACCGGATAATGCACATGTCCACCCACGTCTGGGGTCCTTTCTGCACCAAAATCTCTTAGTTGTGTCAACATTTCTCTCCCACTGATTTCCGGTGTTGGATCATCAAACACCCTCTTGTTCTTCGTAAATAAATTCCTACTCCTGCGATATGGATGATCTGGTGGTAGGAATCTCCTGTGACAGTCAAACCAACACGTTTTCCTTCCATGTTTTAGTTGGAAAGCATCAGTGTTATCTTGACAATATGGACATGATAGCCTTCCATGTGTTGTCCATCCAGATAACATACCATATGCTGGGAAATCACTTATTGTCCACATAAGTACTGCCCGCATTTGGAAGTTTTCTTTACATGAAACATCGTACGTTTCAGCACCTTGACCCCATAGCTGTTGCAACTCATATATTAGTGGCTGTAGAAATACATCAAGTGATCTCCTAGGATGCTCTGGTCCGGGAACAAGAATGGAGAGAAACAAAAACTCTCGACGCAAGCACAAGTTTGGCGGTAAGTTGTATGGTGTGAGAATGACTGGCCATAGAGAATATTGTCTCCCATGCTTCCCAAATGGGCTGAAACCATCCGTACATAATCCAAGGTAGACATTTCTTCTTTCATACGCAAATTCTGGATAGGTCGATTGAAAATGCTTCCAAGCTTTTGCATCTGAAGGATGTCTAATCTCACCATCCGTTGAATGCTCCGCATGCCATCTCATTGGTTGCGCTGTGCGTTCGGACAGATACAACCTCTGCAACCTTTCCGTCAATGGCAAATACCACATCCTTTTATATGGCACTGGAACTCTTCCACCCGTATCTTTATAACGAGCCTTTCCACAAAATTTGCATGCATCCAGCTGCTCATCCGCCCTCCAATAAATCATGCAGTTATCCCTGCATACATCTATTACCTGGTACGATAAACCAAGACCAGCTACCAGTTTCTGAACCTCGTAGTATGAACCAGGAGCAACATTATCCTCAGGTAGAACACCTTTTACAAAATCAGCAATCGCATCCACACAGTCTTCAGCCAAATTATAATCGGATTTAATGCTCATCAGTCTTGTTGCAGATGATAAAGCTGAATGACCATCTCTGCAACCTTCGTACAAAGGTTGCTTTCCAGCATCCAACATATCATAAAATCTCCTAGCTTGTGTATTGGGTAAATCTTCCCCTCTAAAATGATCATTTACCATCTGCTCAGTACCTACACCATAATCTACGTCCATTCTAATTGGTTCTTCTAACCTAACCGCAGGTTGAGGTTCGCTAGTACTACCATATTCATAATCAGTTTCCCCATGATGATACCAAATTTTGTAACTCCGTGTAAACCCTCGAGTATATAGATGAGTCCAAACATCTAACTGTTTTATAACCTTCCTATTTTTACAAGTAGAACAAGGACATCTTAACATACCTGATTTAGCTTCCGGTTGGTTGAGAGCTTTCCCCATGAATTCCTTTAGACCATTTTCGAACTCTGGCGTAAGCAATCTCGTGTTCGGATCCATATGAGGTCGATCTATCCAAGAGCGATGATAATTATAAGAAGACATGATTTTTTCAATCAGATTCGTGTGTGCAAAATAGAATGAGAGAGGATGAAGATATGTAGTGAATGAAGAGGATGAGGGGTGCTTGCATTTATAGATTAAATCTGCCGATATTTCCCACGACATTCCCAGGAAATTCCGACCAACTAGCCGTTGCCGTCGGAATTTCCTCGGAATAATCAACGGCTCTATTATCCCTCGGAATTTCCTCGGAAATTTCCGAGGGATCTACCAGTCCGTCGGAATTTCCTCGGAAAATTCCGAGGAAATTCCGAGGAAACACGAAAATTGTGTTTCCTCGGAATTTCCTCGGAATTTCGTGGGAATATTCCGACGGACACATAGTCCCTCGGAATTTCCCTCAGAATCCGGCAGTTTTCTAGTAGTGTATATATAATGGTATTGTTTACATCATATTTTGGAACTTAAAAAACAAATTAGATCTTGACCCGTGCAACCGCACGGATATTAGTTTTCAGTTTTAGTTTTTATTTATTTATACTAAATAGTATATTTATAATATTTGATCGTTTTATATGACTAAGCTAGGGATGGGTACTTAGGTATCCACTCGAATTCAGTTAAAATCTATTCGGGATTGAGATTTTCGAGTTTAAAGATTCTAACTCTATTCGGGTATTTATAAACTTTGGTTCTGGTTTGATTCGTATATTTGCGGGTTTGATAACCCGTTTAAATTATTTTTAAATTTTCAAAATTTATATATCTTTAAATATCCTTAAATCTAAAAAAATATAACATGTAAATTTAAGTAATGTTAGCTAAAGTACCTAATTAAAAATTAAAAATAGGTTTAACTTGAATATTTGGATGAAGAATAAATATATATTTTAAGTTATTTTGGTGTTTTGATTATTGTTTATCTAGTTTAGATGTTTACTTTTGACTATTTTTTATATTTCAAATATTTTAAATAATTTAAAATAGCTTATATCTTGGATATTAACTCGAAAAATAGCTAACATATTGAAGTATATAAATATGATTTAAATACATTCGAATATCCGAAATATTTTGTTCGGATAAGGTTTGGTTATGGTTCTCTAGATACCAAAATGGTAAATTCGTTTGGATAATATCTAGTTTCGGTTCAAATTTGGTGATATTTTTTTCGTTCAGATTTGTTAAATGAAGAGTTGATATTATAATTTTCATGAATTATTTGTTCAATAAAATGTACTTTTTTGAATTTGACATTGATTTAATTGAGAAATTAATGAAGTGTATTGAATTCAAATTTAATTTTAGAAAACACATTAATGTAAATGTAAAAAATAAAGCATTAAAATAGGAAGTATTATTTAATTGTGTATTTAATTCAAATTTAATTTTGGAAAACACATTAATCAAAGTGGAAAGACAAAACATTAAAATAGAAAGTATTATTTAATGTCAGTAGTATTGAAATGTAAATAACATTGAAAACTAAAGGGTATTCTATATGTGTACTTCTCTTTTAATAATATAAATATAAAAGTTAAGGAAAAGGGAGAACACAAGTTTATCTAAAAATCTTCACAATATATTAATATCTATTATTTATTAGTAGAATAAAAAGCACTCTTATTGAATTATCGGTTTGGTTCGGTTTAATTCGTTGACCATTTCATCTAAATTATGGTACTAGGGACTCGCTCCAAAAGAGTACGAGGCTAAAAAAGAAGAGGTGGCAGCTGGAATCATACAGAGGCTAGAGAAAAAAAAACTGTTTCCTGGCTTCAGTTCATCTATTACTTTTAAGGAGGTTAGGCTTAATCTTTGTTCCTGAGCCTAGATTTGCCATTCAGAGCATGAGAGAAAGCCTAGGCCTTAGTTTTGGTATTTAGCCTGTATATCTAAGGTGTTTTTATTCGGCAGGTGGGCACACCAAGAACACATAGGCGATATCTTGCTCGGGATAAGGGAACTTATGGGCCAATGCCAAGAGGAACACCAAAAGGTTTACTAGGCATGCCGTTTAACACAACTGTAAGTCAAAGAAAACATAGATGGCTCTGCGGCTTAACTAAATGGTTTTGGCTAATGGTTTGGCGATAGATGGTTTGTACTGCGTTGGGGATAGTTGTTTTCCTGGTCAGGGAGTTATAGCTGTGGCTTTCTCAGGAGTGATGTGTGCTCATCGTGCAGCTGCTGACATTGGTTAGAAAAGCCACCTTTGAAATCTGTCTTAAAGAGTTGATTGCTATGAGCGTAAGAAGCTAACACTTTTTGATCCTTTGATTTGTAGGGCTAGAGAGAAAATCAAAGGTACTTGATGCTGGTCTTCTTGGTATACTTGGTTGGCTCAGGACACTCGCATAGTTCTGACTTCTGAGAGTACAGGCGACAAATGGAAGTGTTCATCAGGACGAAGAAGGGTTGGACATACATAAGAAAACTATATTTCCACTTTGTTTTGTTTTTCTTTTCATACACAGATAAAACCAAATTAAGGAGTCTAATTCCAACTTCCTATGCTAAAAAGCAAAACATACTAGTTTGAAGAACCTTAAGTCTTACATTTGGGAGATAGAAGTTTGGTTCAGGTATTATCATCATCTTCTTCAAGATTAATCTCACTAGAACCCTCCCACCAAGAAACAAGGCCCAAACCATCATCATCTAAAGTCCCCTGCACATTTCACAAGTGGAATTAGCTTCAGTAAGAGGAAACAGGAGGCTTTATACAACTAGTATTGTTAATTGTATGCTAATACAATACAAGTGGAATATAGCTTCAGAGAATGACAACTTACAGTGACCACCATAGGAGCAAAGGGCTTTGCATCCTCTGCTCGCTCAAAAGGAACATGTGGATAGCTGATGTTCTCAACTCTAAAATTGATCTGCCATTTTACAACGCAAACGTTATAAACATTTTTCAAAACTTTGCTCCTAAAAGAGAAATTGGGGAACCATTAAAAAGAAGGTTAACCTGACATGAATCGTCGATAATATACTCGACTCCTTTATATATCCACACCCATCTCATTTGATTCCTGTTAATATTAGCACATTTTTAGTTTGTGATCCAGTGAAGTATATAATACAAATGCAGGTAAAAAGCTGAATTACCTATTGTAAGGGTCAGGCTCACAGCGGTTAGGTCTCGGTATAAAAGGAGCAGGCACATAAATATCTTCAAAGAATCCAAGTGTCACTGAGGGAATCATTATGAAGAAAAATGGCTATAATAATATCAACGTGTAATTCAAAAACAAGATTTCAGAGTAGTACTCACAGTCACAGCGCAAGCCATTGGAATCAGATTCTTTGAACTTTGCAGCAATGACCTCACCAACAAATGGACGAAACACTACAATTCTAAAACAGACCTACAACAATCACAAGAACATAGAGCAAAAAGATGCAACTCAATACACTGCAGAAACTGCAATAGACGTTGATGTGTCAACAGTGATGGCATTAACAATGTGCATTTGAAGAAAGATGATGAGAAATTTGAATTGTACCTTATAGGTGATGGCAGCAACATCACCGGGTAAAACAGACCCGCCTTCTACTGATCTTATGTCGTAAATAGACACGCAGAGGCCAATAGACAGAACCTTTTGAATTATAAAAAGAATATTCACTTAATGGCATTATTTCAAAAAAAAAAAAAACAGAAGGGTGATGAACAAACCTTGTCTAAGAACAGATTTTGAAGCACTAACTTAATGGCATCTTCGAGTGGGAGGTTAAGGAGATCCGGAGACACTCTTACTGTATCTTCCAGCTCGCTAAGACAGAACATGTTTGCAGAATCGATCAAAAGCCTCAGATGATTAGCCGAACCTTTGAGATTAAGCGGATTTGGCGCCTAGATTTTCTGAATTTCAATATAAAGCCCTAGTCTTACTGGCCGCCAAACACCAAGTAAAAGATGATCAAAGTCAAAATTTAATGGGCTTTTCAATTGGCCTACTACATTTATTAAGCCCAACGTTGTACACAAACGAGGCAAGGTCTCGTCTTATACTGATACTCTGATATACAGAGCATTTGTTACAGTCAGTGCCAATTCAGATTCACACGTAGAAGAGACACTCTCTTTCAAACTCTAAAAGACAAACTGTTGTTGCTGTGACTAAGTCTAAGATTAAGTGAGCTCTGGAATATATGAAAATATAAAGTAAAACATAAGAATTAAAGAATGAAGCTAATCATAACACTGGTAACATGCTAAGAAGCTTGTTTTGACAAAAAAAATTAATATAGAATTGAAGCCAAGTTATCTGAACTCGTATCAAGCCTGAATATTGCACTGTTGCAAATAGGAGTGGTAGCAAGGAACATGTCTGTTCCAGTAACGTTTGTATTTGTCTATTCCAATATCCAACCATGGCTTCATGATCCCATCGTAGTGTATAACCGCTGCTTCTTCAATGTCAACCGTTTTGATGTCTGATTCTCGACCTAACCCCATCACATGCCATCTCTTGTCCAAAGCTAATGTTTGCCTATAGAAAGTCAACCAACCTATTGGTAAGCTTCCAGCTTTCCACAATGGCCTCTTTGTTCCCTGCCCAAAAACGAAAATGCTGTTAGGTTTAGGTTCATTTCATACATATAACATGTTTATCCACATAGATCATAAAAAAGACATGATGTTTCACTAATCATAGAACCCACATGAAAAACTTTGAAGAAGCACATTATAAGCAGCTATAGGACTACAGTTTTAGTTATTTGAGTGATCAAGTGTAGTAGAGAGTGTGATCTGCGTACGAGGTTGAAGTATTTAATGTATGTAGAAGTCAACTTCCGTCTTCTCCATTCTTCGAGATCAACTAGATTCATTCCAAACGCCCACGTGCACGCTTTAGGACTAAATTTCCCAGCGACCCATGAGTCTGAGAAATTAATAAACGTGCTCATTGAATGGAGTGAAGCTTCACCTTCTTGGCAAGTCTCTACAGCACCAACCACCATCCCTTTCATTTCAATGCTCCACAGTTTACTTAAATCTCGTTGAACTACTACATCATGGTCTAAGAGTACCACCTTGTTCAAACCCGGGAATATATCCGGTAGATAGAAGCGTGCGTGGTTGAGAGTAGAAATGAATCTCGGGTCATTGGAGTTTTGCTTCATCAGCAATTGATCAAAATCTGAAGGCAGGACATCCATTTCATCAATGTTTTGGATTTGGATGGTAGCTGTACTTGGAACGTTTAGCAAAAACCACATTGAGATTGATGGGTAATTAAGTGAATCAGTCACCACATGGAATACCATTTTTTCCGGATCCTGCAAACAGCAATCATGGCGCTTGAAACATAAGATACAATGATATCCGACTAGAAGTTCAAAAGAAAAAAAACAACACACTATTGTCAATATAAAACAGAAGAAATGTGAAAGTTTACCTTTGAAGAAGCTATTGTAGAGTTAACAACGACTGTAGAAGCCAAAACATTGTCAGAGAAGACAACATAATGATTGAGACTAGGATCATTGTAATTTTCCTGGTTAGGCATCTGCCTTTTTTCAGGATCCAGGGCAAAATACTCCGATGTCAAACGCATGGAGAGACAGTGTTGCCCTTTTGAGGTGGTCCTTGCAGCAAGGTGCATTAGATATGATGCTTGTTTTTTCTGCGCCTGAGCTAGCTCTTCTGAATTGTAATTCATGGCACGGAGTTTGGTAGCCATGGCAGGGCAATTGTTGAAGACACGACTAGCCTTGTATAATGCAGCTTCCATGAGCTTCAACCTGCGGAGAGCGCTGAAAGAAACAACCATACCAGATGTTACCATAAGAATCTTCTTAACAAAAAAGGGGTTTTCGTCATTGTCTGTGTTACAGCAAGTTTCTAGATGTAGTAAAAGTATTTTCTCCATTTGAATCAAGCAGTTGCGCTCACCCTTTTGACAAATCTTTATCCCTTGTCACGTCACCAACAGCCCGTTCGAGATCTTTCATTCGAGTTCTCAACTCCTTCACAATCTGAGAATTACTTCCAGGTGGGGCAAAATTCAGGTAGGCCTTAGCTTGTATAATTTTGTCTCTGATCTCGTTTATCTTCACATCTGTTGCTCCATCACGCTGAGCCGTTGTGCTCTTTTCACCACCCTTGGATAAAAGGGGTTTGAAATCCGTTTTGTTCGCAAGTTGAATAACTGTTAGAAATTGATCCTGACACAAAACGAAACAACAAACCATAACGTTGAATTGATACGTTTGATCTTAAAAGGTTCATGGAAACTGGAAAACCTAACTGGAAATTTTTCTATTGACTAGATCAACTAAGCAACTGGAATTGTTTCATAGCCTAAGCATTCTTCAAGTTTCATGTTATCTAGTAAATCAGTTGGATAAAAACACACACACCTTCCCATCAGAGCTTTCTGTCGTCTGTTGTGAATCTATTACTTTATCTTCTCTGAATTTGGGATCTTTTCCTGAAACTCATAACAACTACTGATAAGAGAGAACTAAAGACTTAATATAAAAAATAAAATAAAAAAACTGAAAACAGAAACAAAGCAAGCTTGAAAATATAATCCCACCATCAGTTTTTGGGAAATCAATTGTTTTCTCATCCTCGTTAGATTGCGCAACAGTACCACTATCATTAGACCCCTCGTCTTTGGAGAGAATGAGCCTTGGCCCCTTTAAGCGCTCTCCACCCTCCTGGACCACAAAGTGAGACAAATCTTAATTAAATGAATGGTCAAAAAGGGGTTTTTGAGAAGATGACTTGGGGGGACCAGTAAAATAACTGCCAAACTTACATGTTCAATAGCATTAAGTCTAAGGTCATTTGTCATGTGTCTCTGCAGAAGAAAAAAATGGTAGCATCTCAGCTTACAGTGCTTAATAAAAGCTAAAGAGTATAATAAAGCCTATTACAAATAGAACAGAGTAATAACATCACACTTACAAGGTTGGATAATTCTTCAATAGATTCTCTCCGACCTGGTAATCAAAACAAAAATTCAGATGAAGATTTTGAAAAAAAAAATTCATCAAACAAGAGAGAAGCCGATGACGATTATCATGAGATTCAGTCAAAGATCAAGTCAACACGATCATTCACTAAAATGATGCACAAAGAAGGAAGGAATCCAAAGGATAAGGAGACGAAAGCTGACCAACGGGAGCGATGCTCTGAAGCCGATTCGAGACGAGAATAAGCGGGGCGAAGAAAGAGATCGATAGCAGGGAGAGGAGGAGAGCCCTCTGCCATCGACGACTCTGCTTCATCAATATTGCGAAACACTAAACCCTAATCCTACTTGATCAACAAGCAAAGAGACGAGACGCTGGACAAACTTAGGGTTTGGTTTTTGGTTTCCTCTAAAATGGGCAGATTGTATATATTTTTCGCTTCGATTTCTGGGGGAGTTTAGATTCAAAGCTTCCTTCGTGCCTCCTCATCATCAGGGGAGTCTGCTACTGCTATTATAAATTTTTAATCATTCTTTAATGATATTTTAATTTTTTTTATTAAGTTAATGACGCGGTGATGCGCATCACGTGCGAGCAGGTGTATATGTGATTAGTTGATTTACGCCGATGATGAAGCTGCAACTAGTTAATGTGATTACTGTCTTCTTTTGGAAATTAATAGTGTATTAACCAACCACCAATCTTGTTTTACTTTGTTAGTTTAGTGAAGTAGTTGAAGGTTAATTTTATTTTGTTCAATCTCCTTTTTTGTGTAGAATGGTAAGAACGTTAGAGGTAAGTTATATACTATCAAATTTGGTTTTGTAAAATGTGACAGTTGCTTAAAATGATCATAAACCATACCATATATATATATATGTGATTATTAATGACATTATGAATGAAATAGACCCTCAACGAATCAACTGATCCAGATGTCAAGAAAAAGGTTTAAAATAAGCTAGCAACATTCCGGGAGATGTACGGCATGTTTTATATGTTTTACGTTTAGTTTGATTTGTTTATATAAAACTAAAAAATGAAATTAATTATATTCTGAAAATATCTTTAAATATTTTTTACAATTTTAAATAAATACAGAATTGATTATATATTATACATGTACTAAAAATATTGTATTAATTACATTAATAAAAATAAGAAATGAGATTATATTTTGATGAATATTTTTATTTTTTTTTAGTAAATATTGAACTGATTATGTATTATACATATATTTAAAATACTCTACAAATTAAATAAATTATTAGTTTGATAAACAAAAAAACATAAACTACATAAATGTTTAATTATTAAACATAAACTGTATTTATAAATTAAATTAGAAGATTACAAGGTTAATTTCGTATTAAAAATAATCAAGATATAATGAGATAAAAATATAAAGTCAAGCATATTTTTTTTGGTCAAATAAAGTCAAGCATATAAAAGGACAGTTTTACTATCAACATGGCCTTATTAGCCAAATTTTCCTATATTTTTCTAAATAAAAAAATACTTTTTCGAATTCTCTCAATTTTTTTATCTGGGAGCATCAGTCCCTTTCTCTATATAATCCCCACTCAGTGCTCCTAACGAAATAAACACTCTTTTCTCTCTCGTAAGCGAAAAAACAAATCCGAGACTTAGGGTTTCTTATTTCCTTCTTGACATTACTCTTCGATTTCGTTTTCTCTCTGTTTCCAATCCCGAAAACTAGGGTTTTTTTAGCAATGGCTACAGCAACAAGTCTGGGTCGTGATCTCTTGTCTTCCTCCTCCTCAAAATCTGATCGTGCGGCAGCGATAAAGATTAGGTTTGCGGATATCATTGTCAAATCGAGTAGAAACAAGTCTGAGGCTATGATGAAGATCAGAAGGGAGAAGCAACTTCTGAAGAAGAAGCAGCTTCAAGAAAAGGCAAGAATCGAAGCAAGAATGAGAATGAGAATGAGACAAGAGGCAAGGCTTGCGGTGCTGAAGGTGGAAGAAGAAGAAGCAAGATCAGAGTGTAAGTACTTCAATCCTTTGTCTGTCGAAAAAGAACTGTTAGTTCTCATTGGCGGCTCTCGTAAGGCAAGAGATCGATCTTTGCTTAAACAGTTTGGGTTGGTTTTGAAAACTGATATTGATGATGCTCTTCTTGATGATCTTGAGGAAGGTGAGATCGTATAGACCACTAGTACGTAGTATCATAGTAAAGATTGCATATAAACAGTATTAACCAGTGATGATGATCTGCGTGATGATCCTGAGGAATGTGAAGCGTTTAGTGTCTAGTATCTTTTTGTTTTGTTGTTGTTTTCTCTGTGTATGATTTAGGAAACATGTCTATATTTTTTAAGTGGAAGATCGTGTAGAAATTGTTTTGATGGTCTTTGATTCTCTATAAAGTCTTGACCTTTACTTGTCTTGTCTTCTTTTCAAATTGATGATGATGATCATCTTCTTGAGGAAACCGAAATCGTTTCCAACTAGAATTCGAGTCTTAGTAAAACTTGTGTATAAACAATCGTTTTAAAGAATGTAAGATTTAGAAATACATGATCGTATGGAATTGCTTGATGTCTAATTGCTCTTTGTTTCTTTATAAAATAAAATAAAAAAATTCTGAGTTTTGGTTTGGGTTTCAATCTTTTCAGTCCTCTGTTAATACAGAGCCAACAAGTTTTTATTTCTCTTTTTGGTTTTCTTGATTGCTTTCAAACTCGTTAAATCCATTCAAAGATCCTTACTTCTTCAGCTGAGATGTTGCTTTGGCTGTGCTAAGTTTTTCAGATTCTCTTTAAGGCAAATTAGTCAAGTCATCTCCCTAAACCTTTTTGACTCACTCAATTGATTTCTCTTTCTGATTTAGAATGGATTGACCAGGCTTTGAGCTTGGAAGTGACCAAGCTTCATTCTCTTCACAGCAAAAAAACGCACAGAGTAACAAGGCTCTGTTTCCAGTAACAGTAACAAGGCATTACGCTTCATGTTTTCTTATAGATGATTGATCATGTAGAGTAGAAGATCCAAGGCTAGGCTTTCCATCAACCTACAAAGATCAGAGGAGGTATCAACAACTTAATTTTATATACTTTTGTTAAGTGTCAGGATGAATTTCTAACAGTTTAAGAAGATTCATATGGTAACCTCTGGTAGTATGGTTGTTTCTTTCTTTCAGTGATAGCCGCAGGTTGAGGCCCATGGAAAGCTTCATTGTGCAAAGGCTAGTCTTGTTTTCAAATAGCAGAATATCTAATTTCTCTCAGTGTAGTCGACATCATCGCCCTGGATCCTGAGAAAAGGTATATTCCGTAAGGGTTGTATTGATGAAACGTGTGTAATGATTATTGAAGGATCAGTTGAGGTGGCGATGTACTTTATAAAACCCTTATGGAATGTACCTTAATAAACGTCTTTGAATTCTAATAATCTGATACCTAAACATGGTTATTGTACATGATTGCTCGTACGGAATTGGAACCTATATTATAACGAAACTACACAAATGTTTAAATCTATTTATCACATGCTTAAGCAACTGTTTTTAAGTTTTAACACAGATATAACATATGAACAAGTGGTATGCAGCATATTCTAGAAGATGGTCATCTTGGGTTGTATTTAATTTAATCAAATGATTCTGCATCTCGAAATCTCAGGATTCATGGTTCGCTTCACTCTTTGGTTTGATTGGTTTCGGACTAACGTAATTTTCTGTGAACTTCTCGTCAGCATCACTCTTTAAAAATCAAATGTACACACCACCAAGAAAACACAATAGTCATGACATATCTTTCTCTAAACCCGAATATCTCATTGTAGAATAATTCATTTTGCGTGTTTAGATAATCAAAAGAAACCTCACAGAATTCTCCACACAACGCGAAAAACAAAAATTAATTTCGTCAAGTATATCACGAGCTATGATCGAATCAATCGAGACTAAAAGCACAGCAAATATGCATAAAGCATATAATCCAACACCCACTAACTAACTCCCTCTTCCCTAACATCGAAAAGTCATCCTTTATAAACCGTTGATAAGTAATGATCCAACGGTTACTATTCAAACTTGGGAAAATAAGTAGCGATCCGCGTAGTCATAGTTTCAACCAATCAGAAGACAGATACCAAATCAATGCCGTCTAATATAAATGGCACGTTTCCCATGTCCATCACATCATCATCATCCTCGTAACTTCTCCACTATTCGAAATTACATATACAGTTTCTGATGACGTCGCCAGCGATTGATCAAGAGAACGTCGCTCCTATGGAGGGAGTCAACACGTCGGTGAGCGAGAAGAAGAAACCTGCAGCGAAGGGAGGCAAGACGAAGAAAGCTAAGGAAGTGAAGGTGAAGGAGAAGAAGAAGACTGTGAAGAAAGCTGTCTCAACTCATCCTACTTACGAAGAGGTATACGATCTGAACCAAATCGAACCGGATTCATATTTTTTTTTTGATGATTGGAGATTGAATTTCGGTTTTGTTGCGATTCAGATGATCAAAGATGCGATCGTTACGCTGAAGGAGAGAACCGGATCGAGCCAATACGCGATTCAGAAGTTCATCGAGGAGAAGCATAAGGTGCTCTCGCCTTCGTTCAGGAAGCTGCTGCTTCTCAATCTGAAGAGACTCGTCGCTTCCGAGAAGCTTGTCAAGGTCAAGGCCTCGTTTAAGATTCCGTCGGCTAAACCATCATCATCCCCCAAAGCGGCGGCTGCTACATCTGCTCCGGTGAAGAAGAAGAAGAAACCTACCACTGCCGCGGCGACTTCCAAGCCGAAGGGGAAGAAGGTAACCGCAGCTTCCAAATCCAAGGGAGCTAAGGTGTCTAAGAAACCAACTGCTCGTAAGGCCACTGTTGCGCTCACGAAGAAAGCTGTTAAGGCTGAGCAGAGACCAGCCAAGGCAGCGAAAACATCATCGAAGGTAACATCTCCGGGGAAAAAGGCTCTTCCTGCTAAGAAGAGTGTGAAGCCAAAGACGGTGAAGTCTCCAGTGAAGAGGGCTTCAAGGAAGGCCAAGAAGTGAAATTAGGGCTTAGTGTTGACGATCTTGGTAGTAGCTTACTCTCTAGGCGTTAATCTTGTATATCTTTGCTTTATCTCTATTTAAAGTTCTCGTGGTTTCATATATAAATAGCTAAATCCTTTTCAAGAATGTTACATTTCATCCATGGTACAAGAAGCAAACTCGCAGCTACTGAACGTTGAGGTTATACACAATCAACAAATGTTACTTCTACTTTTACATTCCATGTACGCTCGTCTTTTTTCTAAGCATTACCTTTTGAGCTTTTGTTGTTGTTGTTTAGATCTTTCAACTTTCTGAATTGAGTATTTGAGCTCCTGTTGAATGTTAAACCTCGAAGGAGAAAGCACAATGTCTTTCCAGATTGATCCGGCTTCACAAGCTGGGTTCGGTTGGTTATAGAGCTGGTATATCGAGTCTGCGTTCTCGTTCAACCCTCCTACATGTTTTAAACAGTCTATCTCCTCTGGATCCACCAGCAGCGTCTTCTCCTTCTCTTTCCAACCTATCAGCTGCCATAACAACCACAACTTTCACCTGTTAGTAGTGTGTTATTGCTCTTGTTAAGTCTAGTGCAGGGCTTTTGTATAAGGAAGTATAAGCTATGCTAGCTTGTTCATCTGAGTGAACTGATGAGGGTTTTAGAGAGGGAGCTATGTTAATGAGTTGAGACATTATGGATTGGTCTACGATAGTTGATCAAAAAAAAAGGATTGGTCTACGATCTTGGTTTAGGCATATTGATCTTAGAGTTTAGTTAAAATCTGAACACTAACCTTTGGTGAACCTTCGAGAGCGTTGGTGCAGTAGAGCCTAGCACCGTCAACAAGGCTGCAATACGTAGGAAACGCATCTGCAAACCTTTTGTGAGATCTCAGCTGCGATCTCACCCTAACCGCTCTTCTACACATGATAGCCCTCCTACACTCTCAGCCAAAAAAACAAACAAACAAAAAACGTAAGATAAGAAACAAAGCTAGAAGTTACATAGATAGATGGATGGTCGCATGCACTCACCTAATGCCTCTTATAACAGCTAAATAAGCATCACACACGACTCCAACTAGCTCTATCCTATACGGTTTTCTCCTACGCCCATCCTCCTGCAGCTGTTGTCTTTCACCAATCCGTTCCCAGTAGTCCTCTGTGATGGTCCCATCATCATCAACCTTGTATCCAGCTCCCATTCTGTAATGGTGACGGTGCACGTTTCTCGCCATTGTTATTGTCTGCACCACAAATGGTACCCAAGAGAGTGTCCCATCCATTATCACGTCCCTCCCTTCGTTCAAAGCCGTCACTAGCAGCGATGAAGCTGCATCCGTTGATGACTGGTGAACCAGCTCAGCTGTCTGGATCATATCTACATGTCCACGAGAGCTTAAGGCTCTGTAGATGACATCAGATTCTTTGAAAGCATCAGCTTCAATCACCACAGCGTCTGCTCCTGCCCAAAACGCTCTGAATCCAATTTATGAAAACAATCTAGCAAGCTTCAACAAAAAAAGTATAATATACATATTGATGATTTAAGGAGATTGTTTAATTACTCTTTGAGTATGTCCTTAAGCACAGTGCTTTTCCCTGCACCCATCCCACCACCCATGAGGAGTAGAACCGGGCTTCTGTCTTTGTGAGCCACTGGTTCCATAACTTCAGTGCACTGTGAGTCATCCACAGACGCTATCCCCATTGCTCTCATCTCCTCTACCAACGTGTTGAACACCCTCGCCACTTTTAAGTTCTTAGTAACCCTATTAATCCTCTGTTCCCTATATACATACTCACACTATCATCATTCACGTATCACTAAAAACATAACACACGTTTCTTTGTTCCTTACCTTGTAGCTGCCATCACAATCTGCTTCAGCTTCCTCTTGGGTTCAGTATCCGCATGTAGAATCTGAGATTCATATTATGATGACATTGAATGTTTTGGTCTACAAACAAGAGAGAGGGTATTTATTTTCACACAAACCTGACTAATCATGAGATCAGCGTGGCTCCAATGAAACGCAAAGTAGCTGAGGATGCATCTTTCAAACTCCTCAACGAGCTTGATGAAGAGAGTATCAGCGTCAGGCTCTTGAGAAAAAAAGCTGTAAATGTCTTCTTCACAACATTCTGATTTGCTGATGTACTCTGCTGCCAACTTGCAGAGATTCGGACAGTCTCTTCTGTCTTTGAACCCCATCTGCCTCGCCACGTAATGAGAGAACCTCTCGAGTTTCTCATGGTCTTTGTGTTTGAGAGATGACCTTAGACGAGGGATGATTTTGGTGTCACGTAGCCTCCGGAGACGGTAATGCACTGCGGCTGCTAGCACCAAACTGATCGATGACACCACCAGTACCTGCGTGTACGTGGTCGTTTTGTTGCCGTAGTATTCTGCAACAATAACACCTCGTTCAGTTTCAGACTATTCAAGAAGAAGAAAATAATAAAACAACACTGCGAAAACTTGGACCTCTCTGCATGACTATTGTTTCGTAGAGGAGGATCAATTGGTCGTTGTCGCCATTGTTGTTGTGTTCTTTGAGTCTCTCTTTTTGTGTTTCTTACCGCTTCCTGCGGCGAGATTAATGATTATGGCTTCCTCACCACCCTTCAAATTTAGTCGCATGTTACTAAAATAGCTGAGACCGATTACTCTGGAGATACATTGGTCTTATTATAGGCAGACCTTTTCAAATCCTTCACAAAACTCTGCGCAAATTAACTAAGCTTACTTCTACAACACGTTTACTCATAGTCAAAAGATGCCATTATGCAATGTTGCATATGATGAGAATGAGATCACACTCCCTGTATGTACTTTGATGTGCTCAAAGATCATGCTGAAATCAGAATGAACATTTGATAATTTAATAATTAAACATAAAAAGTATATATCTAATATAAATATTAAGTATTAAAAATTTTAATTTCTAGGCATCAAATTTTTGAAGATTGCCTAAAACCATAGCTTTTCAAACTTACATAGAGCACATCTCAACCAAATAATGTCCTAAAATCATATTTTTTAAAACGACAAAAGGAAGACTAATGTTACATAGGAGCAATGCAAGTGGTTCTGAAATGACCCGTCTGTTGACACCGGCTACAATGAACCGCACGCTTCACACGATCACCATCCTCTGGTCTTACTCGTCTTACTCTCCTCCTCCCCGCTTTAAGCTTCGGTGTTCTTATTCCATCTCCTCCTCCACCACCATCTTCCCTCTTTACAACCTTTTCTCTCCACTCAACACTCTCCGAAACCGCCTCTATAGCTTCACCATAAGTCCTTCTGTAACTCTCCGCAGTAAAACAACTCTCTGCGTACTCGTAAACGTCCTCTTCGCAAGTCAAGAGAGCTCCAACCGCGTGGCTACACGGCAAACCCTGAACCTCCCACCTCCGACACAAACAAGACCGGTTCTCTACATCCACAACAACGTTGCCTTCGCTAGCCATGACTTCAAACTCGGCCTCGTTCGCTCTGTACACCCGGTGACCGCGAGACTTCTCCATCGCCGCGAGCATGCGACTCTCGGCAGAAGGAACGAGCACATCATCATCAGACCAACGCGAGCTCGCCTCGCGCCGCTCTTTGAACAGATCCATCAGACGGCGGTGGAAGCACTCCATCGTTTGAACGATAGGAAGACCAGAGACATCTTCGATCCAGCTCTTGAGCGACGACTCCGTAACCACATTCGCCGTTAGCTGTCCGAACCTCGTCCCTTCGAAGTAACAAGACGCCCACAGAGAAGGAGAGATGTTCTGTATCCACAAAAACGCCTCCTGAGATATCTGCTGGATGGTGTTGATCACCGATGTGAACTCGACGACGGTGGGAGAATGCGCAGCTTCCCAGAGAAGGCTCACGAGAGTCGAGCTGTGGAACTCTTTGTGAAACCTCCCCGCGAGATGATCAACGCAGAAGCCGTGAAACGCAGTTGGGAAGTTAATCTCTACACCATCAACGATCGACTTCTCCATGGTGGAGAGTATGGTAAGCTTTCGTTTAACAATACTTTCACAGTTATTAACTTCAAGAATCTTACGAAGCTCGGTAAGAAACTGATACCAGCTGCTATCGTTATCTTCGCTAACCACAGCGTACGCCAACGGTAACACACCTCCGTCTCCATCGAAACCGCTCGCTACCAGCAACGTACCGGGATACTTGCTCTTTAAAACCGCCTTGTCGAGGGCGATGAGAGGACGGCAGGAGGTTAAAAACCCGGTGATCGACGGTTTGAACGAAACAAACACTTGTTGGAACCTCTCGTCGATTGGATTGGCATGAACCAGAGCAACGCTCCCCGGATTCGCTCTCACGATCTCGTGGCAGTACTGAGGAAGGAGACGGTACTCTTCTTCAAACGAGCCACCGCGGAGGAGTTTATTAACTCTCCCCATCAGCCTCTCTTTCCCTCTCCACGCCTGCTTGTAAGACAAGGCGATCCCGTGAGTTCTGTGGATCTCTTCCAGTATCTGCTTCGGTTTGAAATGAGGATTCTCTTTCAGCTTTTCGGACACTGCGTCGGCGACCCACTGGACCGAGGCCTGCTGATGACCGAGATGCGAGACCCCGCCGCAAGTGTGAGTGCTGTGAACGGTTCTCACCGTGAAAGTTGGTAAGTTAGGGAGCTTGGCGCAGTGGATCCTCCAAGGGCAGCCTTGGGACATGCACTTCGCGGTGAAGCGTGTCCTGTCTGATTTAATTGTTTGGATCTCGAAACGTTGAGAGATCGCTGCGTCTCTCAGCGCTCTCCTACATGCCTTGGCGTCTGGAAACTCCTTGCCGACGGACATCTCGTGTTCGCCGGACATAGACCAGCACTGAGAGCTAGGAGGAGGCATGCTGTTGTTACTGTTGTTATTAGACATGGACAAGTCTAAGTTCTCATCAATCTCTTGAGATTCTTGCTTCTGTCTTGCTCCAGTTACAGAGACTTCGTTATCAGGAAAAGAGAGAAAGCTAACATGTTGGTTTCCATCTACACCTACAGCTTCTTGTTCTGTTTCATCGCTGTGATGAATCATCGAGTCTTGAAGAGCCGTTGCTTTGTGTTCTTGGAACTGGTTCCAGACCTCGTTTTCCTCGTAGGAAGCACCGATCTGGAGATTGATGTCGAGTAGCTGTTCGAAATCGGAGTTGTAGTCATTAGTAGGAAAGAGCTCGAAGTTGTGTCGGATTCCAGTGAAGTGATCTTGTCTGAACGAAGACGAGTGAGCGTTCTCGGGCTTCACAAGCTCGTCGTTTGCCATAAATCCGATTTCACGGAAGCTTCAGTCTGTCAATGTAAGATCATGAGGAGTATTAAAGTCAGAAACCTTTGATCTCTTGAGGAACAGAGAAACCTAAATCTAAACTCAATGTTTCTTCACACTGTATAAGCTCATTTTACAAAATTGATCATGCAAAGCCACAGACAAAGAGGATAATACGCTATGTTTCTGAATGTAGCCAAAGTTTTCACAGGAAAAGAAGCATATAACATTAGCTAATGGCAGAGAAGGAACCATATTTTATATAAAAAAGGAGGAGGAGGCTTGTGGAACTTACACTATACGAAGTGAAGGGAAGAATCTGAATCCACCAATACCCAATTGAAGAAAATAGTACAAAAGCGAAAGCAAAACATTCGAAAGAGAAGCGGTTAAGACTCTGTGTCTGTGTGTGTAGGGTTTAACTGTTTGTCTGGCTGGAGAATGTTCCTGTGGTCAAAAAATAATAGGAACACGAGCGGACGGTATAAAAATAAATATGTATAAAGGTTACTCAGCTTTTGTCGGCCCACTAATTGAGGTTACAACGGCCCACAATCACCATTAATCAATGCCGAATGCTAAATTAAACCGGAACCCGGTTTTATTTTATCAACCGTTCTATCGAGGTTTTCCCGGTTTAATTTCCTTAACCATCTTAATGGCGCTATAAATAAAATTCCGAGGTTAATAATTGAAAAAAAAAAACAAGGTTTTTCCTCTTCACCTGGTTACTACTTTCTTCATCGCCATGGGCGCCGACGAATTGGTGCCGTCTCACATGTCGCACAGGGCTCCCACAGCAGGCCCTACCATGGAGAAGAAATCCGAAATCGACAAGAAGAAGCGTGGCGTCGTCTCCGATAAGAAGCAGCAAAACCCTAGAGTGAGTCCCTCTCATCTCTTGATCAACGTCTCTAAGAGTTTTCTTGTGTGACAAGCAACGACTGATTGTCACTTGATTCTGCAGGCGTTTGCTGATAAGTCAGCTGTTAAGGCGAAGCGTGAGAAGATGCGCGATGTGGAGAAGGAACAGAGACGAATTCATCTTCCTACCATTGATCGTAATTACGGCGATCCTCCTCCTTTCGTCGTCGTTGTTCAAGGTCCCCCAGGGGTACTGTGTGTTCTTTTTAGACACTCTTTGGATATGTTTTTTTTTATCAACGGTGAAGTAAGTTTTGAGTTTGATGTGTTTTGGTTATTTGTAGGTCGGAAAGTCTCTCGTGATTAAGTCTCTTGTTAAGCATTTTACGCACCAGAATGTGCCCGAGGTTCGAGGTCCTATTACCATTGTACAAGGTTATAAGCTACATTGTTCACTAGCTTTTTATATTTTACTGTGTTCTAAAAATTGTTCTAGCAAATCGGACCTAAACGAAGAAATTGGTCTGGGCACCCGCATAATCAAAGTGTCTGATGACCGCCTAGCAATTTTTTGAACTGAGTTTTAGGGTTTAGGGTTTTATTCCTCTCCTCATGTTTTGCTGCTGGTCATGTATTTAGGTAAGAAGAATCGGATACAATTTGTGGAGTGCCCTAATGATATCAATGGGATGATGGATTGTGCCAAGGTTGCTGATCTAGCTATTCTTCTCATAGACGGGAGTTATGGTTTTGAGATGGTGAGTAGTGAGACACACCATTGACTATTATATATTTTTTCTCCTTTTTGTTCACTTTACTGTGTTTAATACGCAGGAAACCTTTGAGTTCCTCAATATTATGCAAGTGCATGGATTTCCCAAAGTTATGGGAGTCCTCACTCACCTGGATAAGTTCAACGATGTAAAGAAGCTGAGGAAAACAAAAAAACGTCTCAAGCATCGTTTCTGGACCGAAATATATGACGGAGCTAAACTGTTCTATCTATCTGGTCTCATTCATGGGAAGTAAGTATCCAAGTTGATGTATAGATTCACCAAATTTGGATGACATGTGCAAGCAAGTAACAACCTTTTATCTATCTTTTATTGTCAGGTATTTAGAACTTGAAGTTCACAACCTCTCCCGCTTTATATCTACATATCTAACCAAGTTTCATCCATTGACATGGCGGACGTCACATCCTTATGTGTTGGCTGATCGTCTGGAAGATGTCACCCCTCCCGAGAAAGTTCAGATGGATAAGAAATGCGATAGAAATATCACGCTGTATGGTTACCTACGTGGCTGTAACTTGAAAAAAGGGATGAAGGTATCTCATCAGATGTTTCTCTATTTTTTTTTTCCTTAAAAATACTGACTCATCTTTTAGCCTTATAAATAATCTCTTATGATTATTATCAGGTTCATATTGCTGGAGTTGGTGACTATAGTTTAGCTGGGGTGACTGTCTTACCTGACCCTTGTCCTTTACCCTCTTCTGCCAAGAAGAAGGGGCTACGGGACAGAGAAAAGCTTTTCTATGCTCCTATGTCCGGGATTGGAGATCTTTTGTATGACAAAGATGCTGTTTACATCAACATAAATGATCATCTTGTTCAGTACTCTAAAACCGATAATGAAAATGGAGAATCTACTAATAAAGGTTTTTTTTTTTGAACACACTACTAATAAAGGTTATTTACTGGTTTCCCAAGTTTTATTACCATATGCTGTCCTATATGTTTTTATGTAGTGGTGTCTTTGGAGCATCTTTGCTTGTTTTATTCTTTTATCTCAGTACAATTTTAGGATTTGGTTGGTTAAGCTAGTAATTTAATTTTCTCACTTTTGGTTATGACATTTTTTTTTCTCTTGGCAGGAAAGGGCAGGGATGTTGGTGAAGATTTGGTAAAGTCGTTGCAGAAGACAAAATATTCTGTTGATGAGAAATTAGGGAAGACGTCCATCAATTTATTTGGCAAAAAGACTAGTACTGCCAGCTCAGAAAGAAAACTTGAGGAAGAGTCATCAGAGGAGTACTCTCACTCTGCTGAAGATGATAATGAGATGGATGCAGAGAGCAGTGGCTGTAAAATGAAGCAGAAAACTGAGATCCATGATGGACGGTTGAGGAGAAAAGCTATCTTTAAGGATGAAGTTGGTGAGAGTGATGCAATGGTAATCTCTTCGCTTGATCTGAATTTTTCGTACTGCTTCTATGCACTATTCTAGTCACGCATGCACATCTTCAATTTGATAATACTGGGGACCAATGTTCTAAAAAAAATATGAAAAAAAATTGTTTCACTTAGACCTGATTTGTCATTCATGGTGGGTGTGACGCAGGGCTCAGATGAAGATGGTGTTGAGGAAACAGAAGATGTGGAGTCTGGTGGAGATGAAGCTGAGGATGAAGCTGAAGATGACTCTGCTTCTGATTCACAGGACTTAGATGAAGATGATTTCCTTGGTAACATATCAAAATGGAAAGAACCCTTAAAGGAGAAGGGCAGAAAGAAAAACCCCAACTTGATGCAAATTGTTTATGGTGCAACGAGATCATCAGCTACTACTGCCTTGACAAATGAAACCAATGCAACTAGTGATGATGATGATGATGAAGACTTCTTTAAGCCAAAAGGAGAAGGAAACAAGGTTTGTCGTCATTTCAAAGACCAATTCAAAACTTTGGTGATCTCAAACTAACGGCTCTTTGTTTTTAATCTATTTCCAGAGCTCAGGTAGTGGATGCGATGTGGGATATGTCAACGCAGATGACTGTTCCAGATTTGTAAACTATGGAAACCTGAAGAACTGGAAAGAGAAGGAAGACTGTGAGATCATTCGTGATCGATTCACCACTGGTGATTGGTCAAAAGCTGCTCTGAGAAATCAAAACTCAGTCGCTGGCGATGAAGGAGAAGATGATGAACTTTATGGTGATTTTGAGGATCTAGAGGAGGCAGGAGAGAAGCATAATAATATCGATGACAAGATGGAGCATGGTAAAAATCAAAACGAAGGTGATGAGCATAGGCTTAAAAAGCTGGCTCTCCGAGCAAAGTTTGATGCGAACAATCCCCATTACAGTGAAGCCAAGGAACTCGGCTACGTAGATAAAGTAAGTTAATGTTCCTGCATGCAGCTAAGGTCTTTCATTCTCTGTTGTTTAGTCACTCTTTTTGCATTGCAGTTGAAGGAGGAGCTTGAAACTAGAAAACAGATGAACATGTTAGAACTCAATAATCTTGACGAGGATACTCGAGTCGAGATAGAAGGCTTCCGGACTGGAACATACTTGCGGCTGGAGATTCACAATGTTCCTTATGAGATGGTTGATTTCTTTGATCCGTGTCATCCAGTTCTTGTTGGAGGTATTGGTTACGGCGAGGATAATGCTGGATACATGCAGGTAAAGGCTACAACAATTCTCTTTTTTGTGACCTTTGGGGAAAGTTGAATTGATCATATGTTTTTTTTGCTTTGTCCTTAGGCACGGTTGAAGAAACATAGGTGGCACAAGAAAGTGCTGAAAACAAGAGATCCCATTATTGTGTCTATCGGATGGAGACGCTATCAGACTATTCCTGTATACGCCATTGAAGATCGCAATGATAGACATCGAATGCTCAAGTATACTCCAGAACACATGCACTGCCTTGCTACGTTCTGGGGCCCTCTTGTCCCACCCAACACTGGCTTTGTGGCTTTCCAAAACCTGTCAAGCAATCAGGTATATGCTAATACACTGTTCTGCTTGAGATTTTGATCCAAAATTATCTTTGGACTGTGATTGAAATTTTCTGATAGATAAAAGTTTGATAAGTGAAGTGTATCTTCATGAAACGAGTTGTGTGAGTTTAAGGTGCAACTTCACCAATACTCTCCCTCTGTTTTTTTGAATAAATATACTCTCCCTCTGTTTTGAAAAGATATATTTAAAAAGTAATTATTTCAAAATGATATATTTTTATCTTTCAATACATTATTTAATAAAAAATTTAAAAAGATAATTGTGTTTATTGAAATTATATGGATCGAAAATTGTTAAAGAATTTTAAGTACAAAAAATAGTACATTGATAATTAATATTTTATTATGTTTTGCCAAACTTTCTGTAATTTACATCTGTTGTTGCTATCTTGGTGTGTGTGTGTGTATGTCTTCAGGCAGGGTTTAGGATAACAGCGACTTCTGTAGTACTCGAGTATAATCACCAAGCCCGCATTGCAAAGAAAATCAAGCTGGTTGGACACCCATGCAAGATCCAGAAAAAAACTGCATTTATCAAAGACATGTTCACTTCTGACCTCGAAATAGCTAGATTTGAAGGTTCATCTGTCCGGACAGTTAGTGGCATTAGAGGACAAGTGAAAAAGGTAACCCCCATTAGCTTATAAAGCTTTACGGTGATCATCAACTATAGTTTTTTTCTAATAGCCCTCCTTACCTTTTTGTCAGGCTGGAAAAAACATGCTAGATAACAACAATGCACAAGAAGGGATCGCGAGGTGTACATTTGAAGATCAAATAAAAATGAGCGACATTGTCTTCTTAAAGGCTTGGCCGACGGTGGAAGTTCCACAGTTTTACAATCCTCTAACTACAGCCTTGCAGCCTCGGGCGAAGACGTGGACAGGGATGAGAACGTTTAGGGAGCTTCGTAGTGAGCATAGTATTCCTATTCCGGTGAATAAGGATTCACTCTACAAGGTAAGAAAAGCCTATTAATTAACATTCTATATAGGAAGGTGACGATTCTCACTAGTAATTTATCTCTTTATTATTATTATTATTATTTTATTTTGGTAGCCAATTGAAAGGAAGACAAAGAAGTTCAATCCATTGGTGATATCAAAGAAACTACAAGCAGAGTTACCGTTTGCTTCCAAACCCAAAAATAAACCAGGGAGAAGAAGACCATCACTAGATGGTAGAAGAGCTGTTGTAATGGAGCCGGGAGAACGAAAAGGTTTTGCTATCGTCCAGCAGTTGAAGCTGATGAATAAAGTCAAGGTAATGTTTGTCTGTCTATGCGTAAAAGTTGTGTTTGGCATCTTTGTCTTGTACGGTTATTAATAAGAATGGACTTTGGAACTGCGGGTTAAAAAAATAAATACAGATGAATAAGAGAAAAGCAAAGGTGCAGGAGAAGAGGAAAGCGTATGAGGCAGAGAAAGCTAAGGAGGAGGTAATATCTAAGAAACGGAACAGAGAGGAGAGACGTGAGAGGTATCGTAGTGAAGATAAACAGAAGAAGAAGAAGATCAGACGAAACCAAGACTAATACAAGTTTTTGATTTTGGTAAGATAACCACCACCAGGTCTAAAGGTTTGTTTTGCTAAAACGAAGATTACTGCATTTATTTAGCAAAAAAAAAAGATTACTGCATTTTTCTGATCTCAAAGATTCACACTAGGGTTGCTTGCTTCAGCCTATCATGTCATTTTTTTTTTTAAATCATATTAATATATAAAATTATTAAAGGTATATGCGTGATACACAATCTATTAATTATAATTAATTTTATTTTAAGAGTGAATTTGCTCAAAATCCTAAAAGAAGTTGGATATTAGGGATTTGCCATAGAAGGGAAAGAAAATTAGGGAATTTAGTGTGTGGAATGCAAATAGGGTGAATTTGGGGTGTAGGGAGTGCAATTATTCTTATTTCAATACCATTTTTTAACCCTATCGTATACTAGTTTAACTATAGATAATCTCTTAACTATCCCATCAAATAAGTGAAAGATTCGTTAAACTGTGAAACAAATAAGCATGACATGCATACTAATAATATACGAAGCTTCTTAATCAGCTTTGAATGATGGGATGATAAAATAAATGCGCCGATTTGAAGATCACTATCCTAAAACAATCTTCCTCGGCAAACACATTAATTATTTTTTTGTTAAAAAGTACATATGAGCTCTGTCTTTCATACATATTTTCCAAAGATATGAACAAATGTAACACATACGCGAGAACAGATTATGCTTTTCTATTTGTGAAAGAGATAAAATCTTTGCACGCTTACTTTATTTAGTAATATCAAATAACAAATGATTGAATACAGGAAATCTCAGTAAATAGAATCAGAGACTTCAGTCAATGTTGCCAAGACTTTAGTCAAATTGAATTCGTTATAAAAAAAAACAATGACCATTGACTGGAAAATGGCGAAGAATGTTTGGTAAATTAGTTGTTATTTTGTGGTTGGTCAGCCTAGCTTTGATTATTTGGTGGAGATAAGCTTTACATATCTGGAAATTGGGTTAAGTAAAAAAGAATTTAAAATTAATAAGAGGAAGATTAGAAACAACTAAAGAAGAAAGAAAGAGAGGAGTGTTAATTAAAAGTTTGCAAACTGCCAAAGAAAGAATTAGATAGAAATACCAAAAGAAACGCCAAAGCTGTTAACTTTTGCTTTTTGCACATTATATTCCCTTAATCTCTCTTCCTTTCTTTCTTTCTTTCTCATTCGTCTCCATCAAGCAATCCCCCGCAGAGGAGGCGACGATCGTACGCGACGAACCCAGGTGGATATTAGAGTGGGTAACGTCTTCTCTTCTTATTTGTCTTGTCTGAAAATTGGATTTTGTATAACAATCGGTATAGTCTCTAGTTCTCACTTGTATAATAAATGTTGAGTGTGATGGATGGATGGTAAAGTTGGCATCTTTTGATTATTATATCTGTGGCCGTGTCTGGCGGCAAAGAGGAGAGGTTTGCATGTTAGGATTTTAACAAATATTGTTGGATCATGTTCTTGATTGAAAGTTTTTGATTTTGATAAGAATTTGGAAATTACAGTCTTTTTTTTTAATCCGAGTATATATATATATATATATATATATATGCTCAATCAAAATTTCCATAAAGGTTGTTACTTTGGTCTCTGTTTTTTTTGGGTTCATGTTCTCTGCTCATATCTCCTTATTCAGTTACTTGATCTCCTTTTTAGGGTCCAAAAGGATGCGGAAGTGGATCTGTTGTACATGTCAGATTCAAGACTCCAATGAAGAGGAACACTTGAAATCTTCTCACCAGCAATCCGATGATGGTATGCCTCCCACCAATGACTATTTGATCGAATGCTTTTTTTTGAACATTTTAACGAGTGTCTTTCATGTGTGTGTAGCAGCGAATCATAAGAATCCAAAACCAGCAGCTGTTGTGAAGCACGAGGAAGCTCTTCCCGTCCAGGTTCCTCCCTTGTCTCTGGATGAGGTCAAGGAAATGACTGACAATTTCGGATCAAAGGCTCTGATTGGCGAAGGATCTTACGGAAGAGTCTATTATGCCACGCTGAACGATGGTGTACCGGTTGCTCTCAAGAAACTTGATGTCGCACCTGAATCTGAATCAGATCCCGAGTTCCTCAGTCAGGTTCAGCTCTCCATTCTTGATTACATCGTCTTTTGATTTGTTATATTAAATACTTTTTTGCTCTTTAATCAGGTTTCCATGGTGTCTAGACTGAAGCATGAGAATCTCGTTCAACTGCTTGGTTTCTGTGTTGATGGAAACCTCCGAGTCCTTGCATATGAGTTCGCAACAATGGGATCCTTGCATGACATCTTACATGGTGAGAATGACTTTGAGATTCCCTCTGCTCACTTCTCTAGCTAAAATAACATGCCTGTCCATGTAAACTGATTACAGGTAGGAAAGGAGTTCAAGGGGCACAGCCAGGTCCAACGCTTGACTGGACAACAAGGGTGAAAATAGCTGTGGAGGCAGCTAGGGGTTTGGAATACCTTCATGAGAAGTCACAGCCTCCTGTAATCCACAGAGACATAAGATCCAGTAACATTCTTCTTTTCGAAGACTACAAAGCAAAGATTGCTGATTTCAATCTCTCGAACCAAGCTCCTGATAACGCTGCTCGTCTTCACTCGACAAGAGTCTTGGGAACTTTTGGTTATCATGCTCCAGAGTAATGTTTCTTGTATATAAATGTCTGATAAGCAGCAAAGCTAATATGTCTGAATATTTGCAGATATGCAATGACTGGACAGTTGACTCAGAAGAGTGATGTGTACAGTTTCGGGGTTGTTCTTCTAGAACTTCTGACAGGGAGGAAACCTGTGGACCACACCATGCCTCGTGGTCAACAAAGTCTTGTAACTTGGGTGAGTATACTCTGTTCTCCAAATATGGACCATTTCATTTTCTGTAAAATCTGATGTTATTGGCTACATATGCTCAGGCGACACCAAGACTCAGTGAAGATCAAGTCAAACAATGCATTGATCCAAAGCTAAAAGCTGATTACCCTCCGAAAGCAGTTGCTAAGGTACCTCTCTTTCTTCATGCCTCAAGGATTGATATGAATTACACAAACTTATGTAATCCAAAAGTTAACAAAAATTTGTTGTGCTAAATGCAGCTAGCAGCAGTGGCAGCATTGTGTGTGCAATATGAATCTGAGTTTAGACCAAATATGAGCATAGTTGTGAAAGCTCTGCAGCCGCTCCTCAAACTTGCAGCTCCAGCTCCTCCCTCTCCAGCACCAGCACCAGAATCTTGAAACTTTTTCTTTCATTTGAAACTTTACTATAAAAGATGATATTATGTTTCATTTGTTGGATGATTGATTTTGCACACAGTTTTGTTGTGCTAGAAGAGGAGAGATCATGTCAAAGTTTATAAGAGTTTCCATTTTGGTGACTGAGACAGATAACAAAGACTTTTGACTATTAATTAATAATATCATTATTGCAAATGAGTTCTGTTATCACAGGTACACAGGTGAAGCTTCCTAGGTAGCATCATTATCTAGATAGTTCTCAAAAGCTTAGTTTCAAAAGAAAAACAGAGGACTCTTCTGTTGTGTTGCTTTTCAATTTAAGCAACACTGAAAGAAGTGGCTGCTTTCTCAACAAACTTATTGGCTCCCTTGAACCACCTCTTGTCTCCAGCTTGCGCTTTGCAGATATATAGCTTCCCTCCATTCACGGTGGCTGTGATCAGCTGATGCTTACCACCTTCGTCTCCATCTGCTGTTCTTGTCAACACTGACAAGTAATAGTATGGCTTCCCACCAACGTCCTGAATGTTTGTGTCCAGAATGTTTGCTGTCGCCACTGCATTGTTGTCAAAACCTCCCTGCAAGGTTACATCAGATTCACAAGACACTCAATAATCCAAATGCACAAAAGGTAACAATCAGATTCTACTATTATCATTGGTGATTGATTCTCATGTTCTATGCTTTACCTCAGAGGCAGTCTCACCAAAGTAAGCTTGTTTACCTAGGAGATAGTTGACCTACCAAAAGACCCAAAACAACATTAAGTCTCACAATTCGTTTGTTTTTTTTTTATTAACTTAAGAATCTCTGTCAGATGTGATGGAGTAAAGACCTGAGAGAGGAACTCTTCAGGGGAACCGTAGTCAGTGATGGACTTCTTGTCAGTAGGAGTGACCATGACATTGAGATTGCTAGTGGCGTCAAAGTTGTCTTCGTACCTAAGGACTTGTCCTGGATACTCTACCTCTCTGCTTGGGTTCCATTTAGCTGGCACCTGCACAATGAATCCATCTCCACTGTATGCCGTGAAGTCTGTGTTCTTCTTTGGCTTCCCAAACACATTTGCTGCAAAACCAAGAAAAAAAGAAAGAACACACACGCAACAGTTCGTTTTACAAGATTCTTTACCCATTGAATGGTTTGAAAAAAATGAGATGATCTTTTGTTTTTTTCTACGCACCAGCTTCACCGTAGGCTGCATCAGCGGGTGATACTTTGGAACCAACGGCGGCGGCGCCGATCAAGAGTGTGAGAGCTAGACGGCGAGAGACAGCGGAGTTATCCTCTTGATGGTGCTGTTGTGCTTTACAGACTATCTGAACGGGTCTGGAGAGTGACAAGTGGCGCTGGGATGAGTTGGGAGACGATGATCGTGCGGCTGAGGAGGCTAGTGCGCTCTGGTGTAGGAAACACGCGCTGTACGCCATTTTATCTCTCTTTCTCTTATTCTTTCTCTCTCTCTCTGGTTTATGATGGAAGTGTTTTCTTTTTTGAGGATTGTTTGTGGAGTACTGTGATAATGCATGGAGGTATGATATCAAGAGTGAAGATGATTGGCTGGTTTTGGATATTACAGGATCTCTCTGTTGATGTCCTGATAAGGTTGTTGAGGTCTTGCGATGTGACACGTGGCAGATACGTTTTGTTCTTGTTCCACGTCAGAGTCGTCATAAATAATGTTCAAAGAACTCAGAAGCAGATCTTTACAGATATCTTGCATTACAAGTAACAGTGAACAACAATAACCTAAGAAAATGCGTTGAGATTTCAAAGTGGAATGTGTTGTTACGTACTTCTTACCTCACACAGGATGAGGATCAGAAAGTTAGTTGGCATGCAACACCACGTTACGTTGGCTTTTTTTTTTACTGAACAGTATTACATACATATCTAGGCCTGCGGTTATTAATGCCGAACCAAACCAAAATATTCAGTTTTTGGTTCAGTTTGGCTAAAATTAACCAAACTCTACCACTTTTAACTAAAACTTCAAATATAACTAACTAAAATCTGAATCAAAATAATCAAACTTGGCCAATTTTTTTTTTTTTTGAAATTTTAAGCAATGTAAACCGAATTAATAAACTTCAGTTAAATTCGGTATAAATTTTTGAAACCAAACTAACCGAGAAATAAACCAACCGAGTTTCAAACAAACCGATCTGTAAAACCTAAACTAACCGAAAAATAAACCTAGCCGAGTTTCAAACAAATTGGAAAACCCAAACTAACCGAACCGGGCCCGGCATGCCTACATATGCGTACCATGACTCATGAGCAGTGAAGATACTCTTGTTTCCAGCTTTAATGGAACTTCACAAGATTTTTAAAAGTATAACTAGAGATGTTTATGAAATTTCTCGAGAATTCTCTTATTACATATAGTTTCATGTCAAATATGTTTTGAGAAAGTAATAGCTCACTATGTTCATATTTTAAAATGGAGCAAAGCAGAGGTTCCGTCCAGACCTTTAGCATTGACATAGGCAGCATATTCTCTAATGGTGGTCTCTCTGTACTTTGGAGGGTTTTCTTCAGACACAAGCTCTCTTATGGGTCCGTACAATCTAGGATTCGGTCTCACACCGGTGGTGAAGAAACATGCGACCGAGACTCGAGCTCTTGTGGCTTTGTTTGCCAATACACGATGTTCCAAACTGATGAACTTGTCGTTTGTTATAAGCTGCATCAAACAAACATAACAAAAATATATATATTTGAGCCAAGAGAAAAATCATTTGTACAATGCAAAAGAGAGCAAAAGGCATTGATTGTGCAAACTAACCTGTAGAAGATCTCCGATGTTGATAATGAGTGCACTGGGAACATGAGGAACATCGTACCAGTACCCTTCACGGTTGACTTGAAGCCCTTCAATCTGATCTGGAAGAAGCACTGTAAGGAAAGAGCTGTCGGAATGCTGAGTTGCGCCTAAAGTTAAGTCAGGCTCTGGGCATGGTGGATAGTAATGGTTAAGCATGAGCATTCCCTTTGAGCAATCCATCTCATTCAGATGGTTAGGGTCTAACCCTAGAGCTTCAGATAAAATCTCAAAGAGAAACTCTCCTAGAGTCATCACTTGCTTTGTGTATTCCAACATAACATCTCTGCGACAATTCATTGCATGAATTAGATATAACATATCATACAAGGTTGAATCGGAGGTTTATAGTCTTAAAATCATTTTTGAGTTGATCTTACTACTTTGTCTTTATAAATTGGGGACCATGCAACTTAGGCAGTGACGAATCTAAGAATAGTGGGAAAACGTGTTATTTCCTCACGAGAAGTATTGTATCTTCACATATGTTTCTCAAACTATGACTTCATCCTAGATGTTCCTGAAATAAAAATTCGAAACCTATTTCTCCTTGAAACTATGCATAACTCTTATATTACTCCGAATTAAAGTTCGAAAGCCATAACCCCATAAAATTAAATTACTCGGTTTAAACCTATAAATTAAAACCGTTTTGGTTAATTAAACAGTTTTAAACCAATAACGATAACCGATTACAAAATCAAACCAGAAATTATAAACCATGAGCTGACAATTTCATTAACCCTTTCACTTAAGGCTGAGTACTTCGTATGTAAGTGGTTATTTTGTCGGTTCATGGTTTATAATTTCTGGTTTGATTGCTATAATTGGTTCTTAATTGGATCGTTATTGGTCTAAAACTGGTTTAATTAACCAGAATAGTTTTAGTTTATAGGTTTAAACCGAGTAATTTAACTTGGTTATGGTTTTCGAACTTTTATTTCGGGGAGATATAAGAGTTATACTATAGTTTCATGGAGAAATATGTTTCAAATTTTTGTTTCAAGGACATCTGAAAGAATACGGTACTTCTCGTGGGAAAATAGCGCGTTTTCCCAAGAATACGATACTTCTTGTGAGGAAATAGCACGTTTTCCCAAGAGTAGTTTTTACCCAAGACAAAACTATAAAAACACTAGTAATATATTTACAGGTTCAAATTTTCATCAGGGCATTATTGAAATTCTATACAAAATTACACTAACTAAAAATAATCATGGGGGCAACTGACCCCACTCCCCATCTACCTCTGCCCCTGAACTTAGTCTGCAATTTTGTCTGAGCCAGCGAACCGAACCAAACCAATTTTTTTTTTTGTTTTCAGTTTGGGTACAGTTTGAAATATATTTATTTTGTTTGGTTCGGTTTGTTTTTTGATTTTCATAAACATAACCAAATTATTAATATTAGCCAAAATTACCGAATTGAATTAATGAAACTAACTAAAAATAACTTAATTTAACCAAACTAACCATAATTTATTAGAGTTTTTAGAAAATTATACCAAAATCGAACCGAAACAAAAAAGAATTGGTTATTTGGAAATAAAACTAGAAACCAAAATAAACCAAATCCAAACCAAACTGATTTTTCAGCTTACTTTAGTTGGATTGTGGCCGAACTATCCGAACCCGAAAAATACCCTACCCTAATTATATAAAGTGAATAAACCGAATCTGCAGGGCTAATGAAATCTATGTATAATTCTTGAGAACCATCATCATACCTACAAATCTCTGGCAAGTCCTCTGGTTCTGGAGGATCTGGAGCTATGGTACAAGAGAAAGTATCTCTCCAGTTAGCAGCTGGGGAGCTGAAGAGATCGAAGTTACTTAAATACCGAAACTTTCTACTGAAATCTCTCCCGTAATACTGTCTCCTCACTTCTGGTGACTGCTCATGAAACCCACGAACTCCATCTTTCATCTTCTCGAGAAGATCGAGAGGAACTCCATGGTTAATCACCTGGAAGAACCCCCACTTCTCTGATGCCTCTTTAATCCCTTGAATCACGTTCTTGCGCTTAGTCTCGTCCTCCTCGAAGACACGTCCACCGAGATCAAACGTTGGGATCGTTGTGAGATGTTGCAAGTCAGAAGAAAGTGGTTTTGGGTTTGATAGTTTGAGAGATGAGTGATGGAATATGCGTGGAACCTTTGAGACTCCTGCTTCTACGAGTCCTTTTACACCTGTCTTGGTGTCGTCGAAAGCTTTAAGCTCACTGACACGATCGAATGAAGCAAGCTTCATCCTCTCCTCTGCTTTTTCTGTTTATCAGATAGCAGAAGAATCTGGTAATAAAAGTAAACCACAAAGTAAAAACGAAACTTGCTTCATGGGTTTGGGGATAAGACCAGTGGCTTGAAAGAAGGAAGAAGACAAACGGCTTGGGACAATAGTCAATACTCTCGGGCCCACTGGCTTTACCTCAGTCTAGTCAAACAATAAGTCATTAGAGAGAATATCAGTCCCTTGAAGCATCATTATCAAGAATTTCTTATGATGGAGTTTTTATGGAAATATATGAAACTGTTTTTCAATTTTTAACTAAAAGTGTTAAGAAAATGTTTCTTAAAATATTTGAACAGTTTCTTAATTTTTTAGTTAAAAATGCAAAACTGTTGAATTATATTATATAAAGAATTTAATTAAAAACTATATTAGGGAAAAAATTTCAAATATATATCAAATATAAAAATTGATATTTAAAAAATGAAATAGTATTAAATCAAAACGAAAGGGATTCTTATTTGTACAAATGGTTTCTTATATTTTTCTAAGAACTCTGTTGTAAGAAACTTTGGATAATGATACATCATTGATTATACACTTTTTTGATATTTTTTTCTTGGGAGCCACCCTTCTTGACTTGACTTATCAGTTTTGCTTTCCTAATTATTTTCTCTACTGTAGAAACAATGTTTGGATGTCAGGTTACTCATTGCTCTTGACATGAGCAGAAGGCATGCTCTCTTCCTCCTCATTGGATCAGTTGCTCATTGTTCTTTTGCTAAACAATTCATGCAGGATACTATGGTAAGACCACTTAATGATTCATGACCAATGAAGATGCTTTTATTTCTGCGCTTATAAAGATTTTTAAGTGTAACCGACTCTCGTGATCCTGTGATGATTAATTTGAGAACGAAGCCCAATAGGATAAAGTTACTAGGGTTTGAGTCCTAGTCACTAGAGAATTTAAATTTTGGCATCACCATGAGACAACCGACACGTATGTCGGAAATATAGGCTGCTAACACGTGCAAGTCTTGTTCCACTTTGGTGGGGACCATAATTCTCTTGTATAAATCTGTATAATTTAAAAAAGGATTCAAGGTAAAAAGTATAAACAGTAATATGTTTGTTAACCTCTTGGGCTGTTCTCTTCCTTAATCACACTTTTGATATTGTTCTCAGAATAATTGAATCTGCGAATCTAGATATATTACTTATACATCCATGTTGAATGTGTGTGGAAAAGTTGTAGTTCATATTTTAAAATGGAGTAAAGCAGAGGTCCCATCAAGTCCTTTGGTATTGTAGTAAGCAGTGTACTCTCTAATGGTGGTCTCTCTGTACTTTGGAGGGTTTTCTTTAGACAGAAGCTCTCTAATGGGTCCGTACATTTTTGGATTCGGTCTTACACCAGTGGTGAAGAAACACGCGATGGAGACTCGAGCTTGTGGGAATCTATTTGCCAATACACGATGCTCCAGACTGACGAACTTGTCATTTGTTATAAGCTGCACCAAAGGAAAACAAACAAAATAACCTTTGAACCAAGAGGCAGATCATTCTATACAAGGCAAAATAGAGCAAAAGGCAATGATTGTGCAAACTAACCTGTAGAAGATCTCCGATGTTGATAATGAGTGCACCAGGAACATGAGGAACATCAAACCAATACCCTTCACGGTTGACTTGAAGACCTTCGATTTGATCTGGTAGAAGCACTGTAAGGAAAGAGTTGTCTGAATGCTGACTTGTGCCTAAAGTTAGGTCAGGCTCTGGACAGGGTGGGTAGTAATGGTTAAGCATGAGCAAACCCTTTGAGCAATCCATCTCATTCAAATGGTTAGGGTCTAACCCTAGAGCTTCTGATAAAAGCTCAAAGAGAAACTCTCCTAGAATCATCACGTGCTTTGTGTATTCCAACATAACATCCCTGAAACAATTCATTACATAAAATAGATACAAAATATCAAACAAGGCTGAATCGGAGATTTGTGGGATCATAAACATTTTTGAATTAATCTTACTAAATTCGTTTTTGACGATTTGATGACCATGCAACATATGTATTAGACCTAACATTATGAACCGAACCAAACCAAAATTTCTATTAATTCAGTTCGAATTCGTCAGGTTTTCAAAAATGATCAGTGTATGGGACCAGTCCGGTAATCGGTTATTTTGCTTTTTTTTTCTTTAAGAAAATGAATCTATACCCAAACTATACCATAAAGAATCGAACTAACCAAACTAACCGAACTAAATAAAATTGACCAAAAAACAATAAATTTAAACCAAAATCTATCTGAAATCAAAACTTTTGGTAGGATTTTCGAAAACTGAATTAACTGAATATCAAACCAAATTTTATTTTGACTTTTGAGTTAATTCAGTAAGGTTCACACTAACCAAATACCAAATAACCCGAACTAACCAAACCAGCATGCCAAATATACATACTAGCTTATTAAAATTTGAGAACTAAACCGAAATAGATGTGCCTAGAACCGGTCATGATATCAACGCAGGTTAAGCAATGGAGTCATCATACCTACAAATCTCTGGTAAGTCCTCTGGTTCTGGAGGATCTGGAGCAATGGTACAAGAGAAAGTGTCTCTCCAGTTAGCAGCTGGAGCGCTAAAAAGATCAAAGTTACTCAAATACATAAACCTTCTGCTGAAATCTCTCCCGTAATATTGTTTCCTCACTTCTGGTAGCTGCTCGTGAAACCCACGAACTCCATCTTTCATCTTTTCTAGAAGATCGAGGGGAACTCCATGGTTAATCACCTGGAAGAAACCCCACTTCTCTGTATTAGACACATAGTTGTCCCACATCGGTAGTTAGAAGGGATCCTTAGCACTATATAAGATAGTTGAGCCACTCCATTAATCACCAATTGGTTTTAAGTGTGAAGCTCATCTAGCTTAACATGGTATCAGAGCCCGATCCACGCAATCCAACCCGATCCACATCGATCTGGCCCAAAGTTGGCCCATCGATCTTTGCCCGAGTATTCCGAGATTGATGCTCAGAGAGCCATCATCTCGAGGAGGCGTATTAGACACATAGTTGTCCCACATCGGTAGTTAGAAGGGATCCTTAGCACTATATAAGATAGTTGAGCCACTCCATTAATCACCAATTGGTTTTAAGTGTGAAGCTCATCTAGCTTAACACTCTGATGCCTCTTTAATCCCTTGAATCACGTTCTTGCGCTTAGTCTCGTCCTCGAAGACACGTCCACCGAGATCAAACGTTGGGATCGTTGTGAGATGTTGCAAGTCAGAGGAAAGCGGTTTAGGGTTTGATGGTTTGAGAGATGAGTGATGGAATATGCGTGGAACCTCTGAAACTCCGGCGTCTACGAGGCCTTTTACACCTGTCTTGGTGTTGTCGAAAGCTTTAAGCTCACTGACACGATCGAATGAAGATATCTTCATCGTCTCCATTGCTTTTTTTTTTCTAATCAGATAACAGAGCAATCTGATAATAAACGGAACCCACAAAGAAAAAACGAAACTTTCTTCATGGGTTTGAATAAGACACGTCGCTACAAGAAGACCATTGATCAGAGATAATGTTTGTAAGAAGGAAAAAGACAAGGCTTCCGACACCACCCCTGGCCCACTGGCTTTAGCACCGTCTTGATAATAAACAAGAAGTGTTTTTTTTTTTGTAAAAAGGCTTTCAAATTTAAAACAAAAGAACATACATTGTATGGTTTAACAACCATATAGTTTGGGAAAGTATGATGAGACAAGCCTCATAAACAACAAAGCATTAGCTTACAAAGAGAAAGCTTATGATACTAAGCTTAGTGAAACAAGAGAAGGATGAAATTACTAAGAAGATGGAAGGTGGTATCCGCGGCCTCGACGACCTCGTTTACCTCTTCCTCTCACAGTTTTCCAATCCATATCTTGAAATTTTTGAAGTGGTTTTATCAGCCTTCCACCTCGTGACATGGTGAGGTTTGCCGTAGCATCACTCATAAACCCATCTCCATCATCTTGCTCATTATGATCAATTTGATTGACAAGGGTGCTGCCATGTTGTGGAGAGACCAATAAATTGTCCGTTGAAGCCAAGTTGCTTTCGAAGACAATAACAGGTGATGGAATTTCTTCCATAATAGTAGTTTGAGTTGGAGCAGACTGTGTGCCGGCTAATGGTGATAAAATGAAGTGAGAGTTGGAGCCATTGGCTATATGTACCTTAGAGTGAGTGAGGTCGTTTGCTGGAGTAGAGAAATCATGTGGCTCTACATTCACTTGTGATTGTAGATCAGTATCTCTTCCTATTGTAGGTTCCAAAGTCTGTACAGAAAGTTCAACTTGTGCTTCTTCCGCTGAGACCTGATCCATCTCTGAATTTTTAACCTGCAACTCCAATTGATCTGAAGGAACAGTAGACTGATCTCGTAACTTTTCCATTTCACCTTGTGGATCTTCAACAGACATGTCCTCATGTCTTGAACTTGTTTCCACAATAGAGGGAGGAGCTGGAAGTAAGCATCTTTTTTCTTTGTGTCCTAAGTGTCCACATCTGCCACAAACACTCGGAATCCAGGTGTACTCAACATCTACCAAAAAAATATTACCTTGTTTGTCGTCTAAGGCTATTTGCTTTGGAAAAGGTTTGTCAAGTTCTACTTCGACCAGCAACTTTGCTTCACCCAAACAAGTCGGATCAAGTCGAGGTTTATGCGTTTGCATAGGCTCCCCAAGACCAGATGCTACATGGCTGAGACCTAATCTGGAGTAGCAACTATCCGGAACATTTTTAAGGATTACCCACACTGGGATTGTGGATACTTCAGGGGTTTTGAAAGAGTCAACTGGTTTCCAAGGCGAAACAAATACCAAACAATCATCAACATGCCATACAGCTCTTTGAAGTACCCAATGTCGAGTAGCATCATGAGGTATGTGAAACATGTAAGAAGATTCACTTAGCTTACGGCAACCTATTCTACAACTTCTTCCCCATAACTTATTCACTACCGCATGGATTAAGCCTCCAGGAGGAAGGGAACAGCGATGAAAGTGACCAATGATGTATTCTTTTTTATTTTCTGGTCCTAAGCGAAGTACCTGAGAAGGAATTGTGACCTGTGGAGTTCCATCGAGCCGAAAGGTTGGCTTGGCTGCTCGATAAAGGTTTCTGGTAGTAGGGTCCATTCTGGCAGCCCATGGAAACCTTAGTGTTCCATCCTCCTTAAGTTCAGGAACCGGAATCTTCTGGACAGGCATACGAGGAAACTCTTTGGCTGTAGTTGGGTAGTTTCTTTTCTTCTGGCTTTGCCCAAGACCATCAGTCAATGTTGGCCAAAAAGAATCAACGAGATTATTAAGGTTCTGCGGATCAAAGTCACTTGGTGTTGCCGGTGTTGGAGGAGTTGCTGGTGGTGCAAAGGCGAGAGGCTTGGCCCAAGCTCCAATTGAAGGAACAAAAGTAGCTTGAGTATCCACAGATATCTCGGGAGAGGGAATAGTTATCAAGGGAAGACCAGTTGATTGATGTGGTGAGATCGAATGTGGAGAGTTCGTACCAGCATTTTCTTCCGTCTGGTGAACGATTTCCGGTAAGGTGACACTATCGCCGGAAGCTACTTGTGCATCTATTCCACTAGAATCGATTTCCCCTAATTTTTGGGTTAGGGTTTCGTCTGAATCCATGGGATTCGACACCAAACCGACGACATCTAGTTGGTCTGCTTTGCCATCATTCACTATCGGAACTGGAGGAGTAGAGGACAACTCTGTATCAGCAGAAATTTCTTTTTCCGTTGAGACCGTACATGGAGTTGATGTGGTCGGCGTTGAAGACTCAATCGACCAGCGACACTTAGATGGCCAACGAGGATCCGGTGAGACAGCAGGTTGAGCAGATGTTGAGGAATTAGAGATTGTGACTGACGGATGAGAAGAGTCACCTATTAATGGTGGTTTAAGATTCATGGCAAAAGAGAAACGAGAGAAGAAAAGGACAGTGTGATACGATCCTTGAGAAGAGACGAGACTGGATCTAGAGCTCGTGATGGGCGACGCGCCGGAGCTCCGTCGAGAAAGGAAGAATCAGCGTGAGTTTGGTCGGGGGAGCTTTTGTCGGGGAGAGATGAGAGAGAAAAGGCTAACAAGAAGTGTTATTACAGAGAATATCAAAGTCTCAAGCATCTTTGATTAGTACAAATACTCTTTCTCACACTCTTTTGATATTTGACTTATGCTACATTTATCTGTAAATATATATCCATTATCATCCATAGTGTTCATATCTTAGTGTGGAGCAAATCTGAGGTGCTTGCGTCTGAAGTTAGGTCAGGCTCTGCACAGGGTTGGTAGTAATGGCAAAGCATGTTCATCACTTGCTTCGAGTATTCCATTATAACATCCCTGAAACATTTATCACCATATGAATCATAAGATTAAAGTAAAGAAAGTCGTGTCTAAAATTCGCTGGCAGATCCTGTGGTTTCAGAGGATTTGGAGCGCCATCTAATAAAAGGAAGTATCAGCTGATGTAGATTTTTTCAGAAAAGAAAATAAAGTGGAGAAGTGATGTAGATTTTTTTAGAAAAAAATAAAGTGGAGAAGTGGGGTATCGATCCCCATACCTCTCGCATGCTAAGCGAGCGCTCTACCATCTGAGCTACATCCCCGATGTTGTTATATTCTAGTTCATAAACATACTTAATTTTTAGGTGAAATGATACTCTTCTTAACTGAACGGCCGGCTGTACCACCCGATTGTTAACCGGAAATAAATAACTGGTTTTATTGTTATTGTTCTTTCTATTCAAACGAGTGCTCACTTTCCCGGCGACTCGACTCGAAAATAAATCTCCACCCGAAGTGGACCTAATCCCGGCAAGAAATTGAGCTGCAGAGTGAATAGAGATTGATAGAGTCTCCTGTTGCTCTAAAACGAGCGGCGGCGAGGGAGAGAGATGGCCGGATCAACGAGAACAGCCGGCGCTTTTGCCGTAACTCCGCACAAAATTTCCGTTTGCATTCTCCTGCTGATATATGCTCCAGATGTCTCTCCCCTTCCCTTTCTCTTCCGTTTCTCAGCACAACCGACTTGCCCTCTACTTGCTGCTCTCTCTCACTAAGGTATTAGCACAACGTTTTCACTAGATTCTCGCGAGTTGATGATACTTTGAAACGTTATAATCGATTCTCTTATTGGTTTCGATGAGTGACGATGGAGTGTGGATTTGAGAACAGTTGTCCTGACGAAATTTTTGTATTAATGTTGCAGGCATGCTATGATTATGTATGAGATGAAGCTGGAAGAGCTCATCAACAAATTGAGAGAAGTTGGGGAAGACTTGGATGTGTGGCTAGCTGAGCATTTAACTAAATAGATTTTCATCTTTGTATTCACCTGATGATCTATTGAATTTTTTTACTGACATGCGAGGTTAGCTACTAGGGTCTGTTTTTCTTCTTCTTTGCATCATGTTTGGATCTTGTTGGTTATTACTTTGTTTTTGTACGTAGGAATATTTGGAAGCCTTGATTCAGGAGCTGTGCTAGATGATCAGATTGTTTTGGTTCCAAACAGCAACTTGGGAGTGTTTGTTCGTCGTTGCATTTTGGCTTTTAACCTTTTATCGTTCGAGGTATTGTTTTTTTTTTTTTTTTTTTTTCGGTCACTCTTTTTTTTATTGCTTGATGCGACTCCTGTAAATATCCAGTTGTGGTTGCCTATTAGATATATGTGTCACTAGGCATTAAGTTCAAACATGATTTGATCCATGTTCCATTGCCTAAAAGCTAGTGCAGGGACTGAGGGATTTGACCTTGTTCCTCCTTCCACTGGTTGTAGCATGTATGGAAGGTACGAGATTTGTTTGTTATGTTTAGGAATGATACGTTTCCAGAAGGGGATGAACAATGAAAGCAATAATCCAACTTGTTCTCTGTTTTATTAGATTAAATTAAAAAGGAATGACATCGTGGTTTATAATATTAAGCTTAGTGAGGATATTTAGAACATAACGAATAGAATCTATCTACACGGATAAGTTTAGTTTCTTGCTTGTTGCAAACTTTCGAGTTTCTTATCGGTTGACTTTTATTTGTTGTGTCTTGTAAAAATATTTCGCCAGTGTCCTGGATTCTGTCTAAGGCAAGCTTCAGATGAGCTTTCAAGCTTTGGAGGTAACTTGTGCCATTAAGAATATTTATGTAGCTTTTGCTTTTGAAAAATAAGGGTGAACTCTGTTCTATCGCCACATCATTGCGTAAGAGGATGCTATGTTTTAACCATTGTGATTATTGTGCAGTACCATGAACTAGCAGCTGAAGCTTTGTATTTAATGGCGATGGTATACGACAAGCTGGGACGTCGTGAAGAGAGTGGAGAACCCTCAAGACGTGGAACCAAACATTGCATGAGAATCTGTGGCCATAGCTAATAAGCTTACTCAGTAAAGCTTGCAACTTAAGTTGTAACATGTTCCTTAAGACTTGTTCTAGTGATGTCTAACTTTACGTCACGATCGACACTAAGTAGGTTGCAACCTTATACTAACTCTGAAAATGTAGGAGACTGAAAAACCATCGAGGTGATTTGAAATTCTTTTGTACAGTATATGCTAATTCAACGCAATCTCTGTTTTTTTTTTGTGCCAATACGTCGTCGTTTGGGAGGAAACAAACGGGATTAATCACTTAAATTAAAGGAAACTCAATTATCGAATACGTCGTCGTTTCATGTGAACAAACCATTACAAAACCTTGATGCAAAAACTCAACGGCGTCAGTCAGTAATCAACCTCGCCGGAGATAACTGCTCGGCGTCTTTCTCCTTAGGATTCGCACCGCGACGCCCCGTGATATTAAGATGGTGAACGAATCCAATTAACCGAAAAATCCACTACGGATGCGGAGATCGATTACAATCGCGAAAACGTTTCTTCACCATCACCGTCATCTCCTGGAGAAAGGTAACCCCGTAACTGCTCTCTCATATATTAGCGGTCTCCGAGCATTTTCTCGCGTCAACGACTACCGAGAGAGATTGAGAAGAAGCGAGCTCCGCTCAATCAAACTACACGACGCAGTCGATTTGTTCTACGACATGGCCGAGTCTCGTCCCCTCCCTTCCATCATCGATTTCAGTAGAGTACTAACCGCCATCGCCAAGATGAACGAGCACGGTCTCGTAATCTATCTCTTCACTCTGGTCGATAACTTAGGAATCACACCTGATCTCTACAGCTTCAGTATCTTGATAGACTGTTTATGCAGATGCTCTCAGCTCTCCGCCGCTCTATCTTTCCTCGGAAAGATGATGAAGCTTGGTTATAACCCCAGCGTCGTCACGCTCGGATCACTGGTTAACGGATTCTGTAAGGTGAATAGGATCCACGATGCTATGTCTCTTGTTGATCAGATGGTGGAGTTGGATTACGAACCCAACGCTGTAATCTACAACATGATCATCGATGGTCTTTGCGAGAACCGGTGTTTGACTGCTGCCATTGACGTTTTGATACATATGGAGAACGTTGGAGTTAGGCCTGATGCTGTTACGTATAACTCACTTATCACCGGTCTTTTTAGCTCTGGTGTTTGGGGTGTCTCCGCTAGATTACTTAGTGACATGATGAAGAAAGGGATCGAGCCGGATGTGGTCACTTTCAGTGCTTTGATCGATGCGTATGTGAAAGAGGGGCGGATTTTAGAGGCTGAGGAAGTGTATAAGGAGATGATTCGGAGATCAGTAGATCCCAATATTGTTACTTACAATTCGTTGATCAATGGGCTTTGTATTCACGGTCGTCTAGATGAGGCGAAAAACACGTTTAGGCTTATGGTGAGGAAAGGTTGCGTCCCGAATCTTGTGACTTATAATACTCTCATAAATGGGTTTTGCAAGTTTAGGAGGGTAGATGATGGGATGAGAATCTTCTGTACGATGGTGCGTGATGGAATTGTCGGTGATATATTCACTTACAACACTCTCTATCAGGGCTATTGTCGAGTGGGGAGATTCAGAGCTGCTGACAAGGTTCTATGTCGGATGGTTTCTTGCGGCGTGCGTCCCGATATTTTCACCTACAACATTTTGTTAGACTGTTTATGTGAGCATTGGAAGGTAAAAAGGGCGTTGGTGATATTGGAGGATATGGAAAAGAGTGAGATGGGTATTGGTATTATTACGTATAATATTATCATCAAAGGGATGTGCAAGGCGGGTAAGGTGGAAGAGGCGTGGTGTTTATACTGCAATCTCGATCTCAAAGGAGTATTGCCTGATGTTGTAACGTACATGACGATGATGATAGGATTGCGGAGGAAAAGACTATGGCGCGAAGCGCATGAGCTGTATAGAAAAATGATGATAGATGGGCTTATGCCAACTGATTGGAGGTATAAAAGAAGTAATTAGGATAGACCATAGAGATTAGGAGTGGTTAAGTTGTTTTCTTAAGTCTCCACAAGTGCGTCTGACTATGAGTTAGGCTGTTGTATGATGGAAAGCAAACTGTAAGTTAGGCATGAACGATGTAATGGTAGACTAGGGGGTCACACACTCACATTCACACACTCAAGCATTAGATGTTGCAGGTGTAGTTTATTTACATCCACATAAGCTCATTTGTGTTGTACAAAACAAGGGAATATCATTTTTTTAATTACACTTTGTGTTGTAACATTTCATACGCAGTGTATTAGAAAAATTGACATTAATGTGTCATTAACAGATAAAATATGAGAAAGTAGTTTTGTCTTTTGGATATTGTGGGAAAATGCAATGTTTCTCAACGGTGGATAAGTCTTACACGTACGCACTCCGTAACTGGACAAGGAGACAACCACCAGCACCATCAGGGGAGGAGGTATATCAAGTAACGTTTCCTTTTGATGAAATCTGACCGTACACGTGTACTCTTGGATGTCCAACAATAGTCAACACCCGATCTGACTAAGACTGTATAAACCGTTGATTTTTTTTTTTCCAAAATAAACTGATTTTAAAAATAAATTAAAATCCTTATTATTTGTGTACATAGCTCAACGAACCACACTGAGTTCCGTAACAGAGTCTAGTTCAAGCAGCAGAAGGTGGAAATCTATGGGGCACGAAAACGCCGCCGTTTCAGAGAGCCATCACGACGAAGCTGCGTCGCAGGGATTCAAACTCGTCGGATTCTCCAAGTTCGTGAGGAAGAATCCAAAGTCCGACAAGTTCAAGGTAAAGCGCTTCCACCACATCGAGTTCTGGTGCGGCGACGCCACCAACGTCGCCCGCCGCTTCTCCTGGGGACTCGGTATGCGACTCTCCGCCAAATCAGATCTCTCGACCGGAAACATGGTTCACGCCTCCTACCTCCTCACCTCCGGCGACCTCCGATTCCTCTTCACCGCTCCTTACTCTCCGTCTCTCTCCGCCGGCGAAAACGCTACAGCCTCCATCCCGTCCTTCGATCACGTTTCTTGCCGCTCCTTCTTCTCTTCGCATGGACTCGGCGTAAGAGCCGTCGCGATTGAAGTCGAAGACGCTGAGTCAGCCTTCTCCATCAGCGTAGCTAACGGCGCCGTTCCTTCCTCACCTCCTAGCGTCCTAGACGGAGCCGTTACGATCGCGGAAGTTAAACTATACGGAGACGTCGTCCTCCGTTACGTCAGTTATAACGGAGGAGAAACCGATAAATCTTATTTCCTTCCCGGATTTGAGCTTGTGGATGATACGTCGTCGTTTCCACTCGACTACGGTATAAGGCGTCTTGACCACGCCGTTGGAAACGTCCCCGAGCTTGGTCCAGCGTTGACTTACCTATCGGGGTTCACTGGCTTTCACCAGTTCGCGGAGTTCACAGCAGACGACGTGGGAACAGCCGAGAGCGGTTTGAACTCGGCGGTGCTAGCCAACAACGACGAGATGGTTCTTCTACCGGTAAACGAGCCGGTTCACGGGACGAAGAGGAAGAGTCAGATTCAGACGTATCTGGAACACAACGAAGGCGCGGGGCTGCAGCATCTGGCTCTGATGAGCGAAGACATATTCAGGACTCTGAGGGAGATGCGGAAGAGGAGCGGCGTTGGAGGGTTCGACTTCATGCCTTCTCCTCCGCCTACTTACTACAAGAATCTCAAGAAAAGGGTTGGAGATGTGCTCGGCGACGAACAGATTAGGGAGTGTGAGGAGTTGGGGATTCTTGTGGACAGAGATGATCAAGGGACGTTGCTTCAGATCTTTACAAAGCCACTTGGTGACAGGTAAGAAGAGTCTCTTTCTCTTTTATGTTAGTTAGGGTTGATCAGATGCTAAGAATCTCTTCTTGTGGTGATAGGCCGACGATATTTATAGAGATAATACAGAGAGTAGGATGCATGAAGAAAGATGAGGAAGGGAAGGTTTACCAGAGTGGAGGATGTGGTGGCTTTGGCAAAGGTAACTTCTCTGAGCTCTTCAAGTCTATTGAAGAGTATGAGAAGACTCTTGAAGCCAAACAGCTTGTGGGTTGAAGAAGAAGAAGAAGAAGAAGAAACTCAAAAGGATTGTAACTGATATGTAAAACTGTTTTACAAAAATGTCTTCCACAATGTATAAACCACAACTCAGTATTTTAAGATCTTTGTAATGAAAACAGATGTAAACAACACAAAAAAATTAGATAATATAAGTTGAATCAAACCCTCTCGGAGTGGTAAATGTAGCAGACGACGGCTCTCCCGCAACAGGCGCCATAGCTGCACTAGAACGAGCAGTCACTGTAGCCGGATACCATGACTTGAGCTCAATGCCATTAAGTGGTTCTTCAACCATATTCTTCAATCCAACCAACGATCATTTTCTCAGACTCATCAATCTGTCTCTCTAACACCAAAATCTCTGATTCCATCACCACAACCTTTCTTCTCTGTTTTCAACTCCTGGCGACTCAATGTTCCCTGGATAAGCAGCAACTTTTAACGGTTCGATGCTGTATAGTGTTTCGGGTCAGACAAACCAACGTTAACCGATTGTCTGACGATCTGTTACTGATGGACGGTTAAGAATCGTCAAAATCAATCCATCCGGTTAGTTTCACATAACCGATATTAATTAATTAATTGATTAATTTAAACCGTGGGATGAGACAAGACAGACTTTTCCAGCTTCGACGTCTCAGTTCAATTTTTGATTTCTCTCTTCAAGACTATACTTGAGAGAATCAACCATCTGAAGTTTAGATACCATTTCGTAGATCTTGAATCACGTTTTTCTACCGGATTCACCTGGTAAATTTTGAGTCTTTTGAGAATGATATTTTCAGATCATCGAATCCAGATTTGTGATCTCTGCCTTTTTTTATTTTCTAGGAATTTGGATCAGATATGAACTGGGTTCAACGCAAAATCTATCTTTACAATGTCACGTTCGGGCTGTATATGCTTGATTGGTGGGAACGATACCTCTTCAGTATCCTTTCTCTTTTTTTCAGTCATCTCCTCTGTCTTCTGCTTTAAATATTTGGTGGTGATGTCTGAATTTCTTTTCATTCGTTTTATCTTTTAAATCTTCTTATAAATGATATTAAAGAGTATTTGAGATTATTTATACCTAGCTCTGATTGAAAAATCAGTTTGGTAGGGGGAGAAATGTTGGATTTTGAAATTTTAGGACCTCAAAATATCTGCTTTTGCATCTTTCTTTGGGCTCTTTTTGCCTGTCCTTAACTCTTTTTTTTCAGATGGTTTGGTGGTAGTCTTGATTTGGTTCGTAGCTTACAACGGTACCCGCTACTTTTCAGAACTCTTCAAAAGGTTAAATTTAACTTTCCTTGTGCACTTGTTTAGTATATCTGGTTTGATTAGCGTTTCTTGTAGGCTGTCTCAGAACCTTGCTTTTTTTTTTTTGGTTTGTATAAATGTATGATACATTCTGCTTTGTGGCTTCAACAAGATACATTACTTTGTATGTTTTCCTAGGAAATTTTTCAAAACTCAAGGATAAGTCAAGCATTGCCTTTGATCCTTCTCTTTCTCTTGTGCATATAGTTGGGGGGTAAGGATAGATACTTCAGACCATATGCTTTAATCCTTTCCAGGAGTTGACTGGATTTGAGACACAAGTCTTTAGTTTGCCTGATGAATAGTCTGATGCTGCTTGGTATCTAAATCTTCTAAACAATAAATAGTATTCAGTATTTTATCCTAGGCTGTTCTGAGAGGGGATTTGAAGCTCTTTCCTGATGATTTTCTATTTGCAGGCATTTGGCATAAAAAAAACAGACTGTGTTCCTCACACGGTAGAGCAAGAAATTCATGGAAACCTCCACAGGCAAGGCGTGTAGTAGTTTCAATTCTGAGACGTATACCTGACAACACCTTTATGCTGCTTCCCCTCCCCTTTCCGGCATCTCCTCTGATTAATATTATAGCTTTCCTTCAAAGTTCATTGTCAACTGTATCATTTGTTTCTATGTTTTTGGAATTGATAGTACTTATTTATTGATGCAAAGTCTTTCTGTTGGATCTCCAATCACTTTTGAGACTTAGTGCATTCTTCTCAGACACTACTACAATAATGTTATTCATTTCAAATACCAAAACATAATAATACATAGTTGCAGGGGAGTTGAGGAACTTGAGAAATCACAAATAACACATAGCACTGGTTCAAGAAGGAACTCTGTTCTAAACAAATATAAAACAAACTCAAGAAGAATCAGTGACCCAATCCTTAGGCAGGGAAGACTTGCAGATCTGAGACAGAAGATGCTGATCTCTCTTGTCTGGTCTTTTGGAACCAAATCCTCGACTGACACCAATTTCAAGAGCTTCTCTTCCCTCTTCAGCTATTCTTTTCCTAATAGCTAGCAAAGAACTTTGCTTCTCAGAAGCTATTTCTGCTTTGTCCTCCTTGACATCTCCTCCACCATCTTCAGTAATCTCTGTTCCTGTCCCCCACCATTTGTTTGACACGGTTGCTAAACCCTTTGACGGGAATCCAGATTTGAACTCATCTAAAGCTGCCATTGTCTTTGCCAGATTAGGGTTGTTAGCCCATACATTGTTGGTGGAGGACTTGCCACTCTTGTTCCCACCATGCTGCACCGTCGAATGCATCATAGGAAACAACAAACCACTGTATTCAAAAATCGAAACAGGAATCAAAGTGATTTCATGATGTTTTTATCCCAAAAGCACATACACAAATTACTGTGAAGAAGACCTAGAATCTTGCAAGAACAAAGAAAACCCTAGAATAAGACAAAGAGAGAGACTCAACGCTTCCTGAAATCAACCTGCAAAGCTATGGGTTTCAGAAAAGGCCATAGCTTTTTCCAATTTGTGGCATGAAAAAAAGGAACTAATCTCCTACGAATACCTTTTATTTCCACATTCCAAGTTAAAACGAATCTGATTGTAAGAAAGTTATATAAAATAGATGCAACGGATACGTGTACATACCGAGAGGGAGGGGAATGTTTCGTCTGGTTCTTATACGGTGTTTTCTGACTTTCTCAATGTTGACTCGCCTTTCTAGTTTATAGAGTGTACACGTAGAAGAAGACGTTCTTAGAACAAAGAGAAGGATGAAAGTGTAATTTTATATTAGAGAACAACTTTAAACCTTTTTATTATTCACTAGGTGATTCTCCATAAGTATTTACGAAGTAAATTTATTATACTAACTTATTAATATTTTATTTTCAATTTTAAATAACTTAATATTTTATGTAAAATTTCTTTCAAATGATTTAATTTATTTTAATTACACATATAATATTTAATCAGTTTGTTTATTATTTGGATGCATTAAATTTCATGTAATTCTCTGAATTTAACTATAATTTTCTGTTATAAATAGATAAATTTTAATAAATTTTTATTTGCATTTAAATTCACTTTATATAGTAAAACTACGTATATCTTAACATATTTCTGAAAATTAGGAAAAACTAAAGTTGATTGATTTAAAATTACATAAATGAATATAACAATAATATGTTGAAATTTATTTTAAATAATATTAAACATAAGATTTATATTTACTTTGGGTATGTTATTATCTATACTAAAATATATATTTTTATAGATTTGATTGTAATAAAATTTCAAATATGTCAATACCAAATAACACATATGTTTTATTATTTTTAGCTAAGTTATTTCAAAATCTTGAAAATAACTGAATATTTAAAACTAATTAAAACTCAAAAGATATTTCAATCTAATCATTTACTAAATTATAAGCTAAATTATAATTGCAAATCAGATATTTATGATTTGTTTGAAATCATGAAAGACTTGTGTGCTTGAAAAAATTATTACTTCAAAAATTTATCCCTTAAAGGTCTTAACACATTCTTCTTATTAGTATATCTCTCACAAATTATTATTCATTATTATATATCTTCTGAATAGTTCTTTTACAAAAAAATAATATTACTTGCTTATAAATGAAGAAGCAGATTTTGGTATAACATTATATAAATTGAAATAATCTTAAATTGCTTGTCCTTCCCAATCACATAATACATCACCTCTAGTTCGTGTCAAAATCTCAACTTTAGCATTTCTTTCCCTTTTTATTGATTTTTATATTTTCTGTTTGGTTTGGGTCGCAGATGGAAAGAAGTAGCTGAGGAGAACTTCAAACGCATATGCCAAGCGTATGAGATACTCTCTGAAGAGACTAAGAGGTTGATTTATGATTTGTATGAGATTGAATGATTGACTTCCAGGTTGGAGCTTGGTCCTAGGCTGAGTAAGGCTGAGAAGGTCAAGGAGGAACTTGTAATACCAATGAAAATGTTAAGATTTTTAAGATGAATATTCATTGTACTCAATTACTTTAGAAGTAACAAAAATAAATATTTCAAAATTGTATTTGATACTTCAATTCTAATTTTACTACCATGTAATCTATATATAATAGCAAATCCACAATCAGTGTATGGTGACATCAGTATTTTTTTATAGGAAAAAAAAGTTAGTATCTAACGGTGGAGTTTATCGTAAAAGTACATCCAATGTACTCAATTTTGTTTTAGATGAAGGGAATGACGTCACCGTGTCATTTTAGCAAACGACGTCTTCTTCCTATCTCTTCAGAGGCGTCCCCTAAATTGCAAGAATTATTTTTCACTTAACAGTTGTATCTTTTCACTCTCAGAGTTTCACTGGAACGTCATCATCTTCCTTCAGGAGTTATTTGTTTATATATATAAAGTTTTTCAAACTTTTTTTTTGCCAACTTGTTTCAAGTTTTCGGTGATTCTCTCCTTGTGCTTTTATCTCTCTCCGTCTCCTTTTATATTCAAACCCGTTAGTTTGATTTTGCCGCAGCAGATCTTTGTTCCTATAGCCCTCTCTCTTTCAGCGATAATTTCAGATTCAGATTAAGGTAGTGCTGTTACTCTGCAATTTTTCTGATTATTAAATTTATTGTCCCTTGGAGTTTCTGCAACTACAGTAAGCGTATTTTTGCTTTAATATCCTCTGATTCATTGTTTGATAAGTTACTGTCGGATCCACGAATTATTGAAGGTATGTCTTTGGTGTCTTCTCAGAATCTTAATTATTGCACTTATATATAATAGGATGAAGTGTGTCTTCTGGTGTTTTGAAAAATTTCTGATACGTGAAGAGGTATGTCTTCAAGAGAGAACCAGAGGACATATAATCAAAAATTACTGATCAAACAAGGAATCAGAGGAGCTATGTCTTCAAGAGACATTTTTTTTGGTATTTTATGATTGATCGTGTGGAAATACAAACAATCAGAATATATATCAGCCGCATCTCCGTGCGCTACACTCCTCTGCACTTTTGCTGCTTCGATGTCCACACGATCAGTATTTTTGCTTAGATGTCCTCTGGTTCATCGTTTCTTTATCATTTCCCTTCATCATTGTTCTCACTCACATCCAATTTATTGTCCTACAGCTTTTTGCGTCACTTACTGTGGCTTTTTTCTGTTATGAAACAAGTGACTCCCTCTCCAATTTTTTTCCTTGTCTGTTTTCACCACCACCAATTGTCAAACTCTCTGAACTTTTCCCTGTCTTCACCACACCACAGTCTTGATTTTTCTCTTCTCTTCTTTTATACTGTCTCCCCAACCCACTTATATCTTAATTTACAAATGTAGAGTTATTTAATGAGAAAACTTTTTTTCTCAAGAACTTATTGATCTTCTTTGGTACCGTTTCTCCAAATCAAAAAGGTACTTTTCTAGACTGAATCATCGTTGAAACACAAACAAAAGTAAGACTTACAACTCCTAAAATTGTTTCATTTAACAAGGGATTCAAAGAGAAGAGTTATGATTTTCTGTCCATATGAAGCTGAATGTAAAGTCGTTGTCCATTTTAATTCCATGAATAAGTTTAATCAAAAGGGTATATTACCAAGTTTATTTTGGTCGTCCACGTTATATAGAAGAGATGTGATTTAACTGATTGCCTAGAGTGTAGATATGTTTAGTCTAACGAGAGTATAAGATGTTTTCTTCTCACCGAACAATTAGGTTTCAACTCGCGCTTTGGGACCAGATTGGTAAGGGCCTCTTTCCTTTCGTATCATCTGTACATGCGAAAAATTGGTCTTAGTGATAATAATAAGGTAGAAGAATTTACTTCTGGTGTATCGAGAAGAATTTACTTCTGGTGTATCGAGAGCCTCTTAAATTTTCGTTAATGTTTGTTTAAGTCAACCATTGCATTCTTTATTAACTAATGTAACAGTTGATGATAAACTTTTCACCATTTGATAATAAACCAACCACTGCAGCATGATTAAACATTTGCGCTCTTGTGTTACTTGTAATTTCAAACCGTTTTGTAATTATTGCTGAACCACACTAAGTGTAAAAAGATTTTCCAGTTTTATTGTTTATTATCTCCCAGCTCGAAGGTATTGGAAAATAATAGGTTGTTATTTAAGAAATACTATTCATAATGTATTGGAAAAGAAGGGAGAGTGTTTGAGCAGCTTTGACTTGAGTTAGAAAGTCTTCCACTTAGATCTTACCAAATTTTAATAAGAGTAATGCAATAAAGATGATATGTCTTCTTAGCACGCTTCTTATGCAACACATATCTTTGTTCAATCCCGCATTTTTATACTGGACGACCAACGTTCATGAGCAGAAAATCATATCGCCAACATTACATGATCACAATAATCACACCACTAACAAAATCATGTGTGGTTATATTTTCAATAGATATATTGTTTTATTGGGGGCTTTTTCAAATATGTAAACAAAAAATAAAAGGAATATATATATATATATAAACCATCTCCGACAGTATATTATAGAAATATTTAAAAATAAACTTATAATATCTAATAAATTATTGAATTTCACCATAAATATAATGTGAGTATTCCGTATAAAATGATTTTTAAAATGTAGTAATTTTTTTTCATTTGTCTTCCTTCTATAGTTTATTTTACTTTTGTTTGAATTTCAAAGATAATTAATCAAACAATTGTGAAGTTTGAAACTTGATATGGTAAATATTTTAAAACTTTTATATTAAAATATAATTTAATAAATAAATATGGTGATGTTAATGAAAAATAACACTTTAACATAACTATAAAATATAAAATTTTAGTTATTGTATAAAAATGAAAACCTATCTCTAAACTGAATAAATACATTTAGGGTTCATATTAGAAGTATACGAGATTGGTTCTTAGGAAATTAATTTAATTTTCTAGGTTGATATTATATATTCGAATTATTTATGTAGGGTTCATATCAAAAATAAAAGCATATGTTCATTGAAATAATTTAATCATCGTAATAATAAAAATAATAATAATAATAAAAATAAGAATAATAATAATTAATAATTAAAAATATGTTTATTTTGGAGAACTCTATACAACATATATATATATATATATACTACCATCGTTTTTTTGCCTAATTTTAATTGAATTCTCTTTCGTATTTTTGGATTAGAATATGAGGGAATCTCACTTTTAATGTATCATCATTCTCTATAAATTTATTTAGTTAAGTATTTTAGATTGTTTTATTTTAAATATGGATAACTTACTAAAGGGTTGAGTCTTGAGATTAGAAATTGAAGGCTTCTATTCATCTAAGTAGTTACATATCTTAATATAGCCACTTCATTCCTTTCATTACTTTCAACACAAGTTGTTCTTCTAAAATTGTCATTTGCCAATTATATTTTAGTAAGACTATCAAATTGTATAAAACTCTGTACAATTTGTAAGGCACTCTATTTCTTTAACATTGTATATTAACATCAGTCGTCTGTTATTTAATCTTCAGTAACTATTATATTTTTATAGATGTAAAGATATATGTTGTAATAATATTCCTGTAAAACAAAGGTCAATACTGATTTTTTTTTTATAGTTGTAAATGGATTTGTTAATAAATTGTTATTTTGGTTTTTGGTATACCATTAAAACAACGATACGGATTTTCATTTCTTCTTTTGAGTATTTAATTTGTCAATATTTTTTATAAATTTTTTGTTGATCATTATTTTAAAATAAAAATGTTTTGTAAGCTTAAAAGTAATTTAAATTAATTCTGTATATGTATGTAATATTTCATGCATGATAAAATATATAGTTAATAAATGTGGGAAATTAAAAATGTGAGAAATAAATAATTTTTAGAAAGTAAAAATAAATATAACCATAAAGTATATATATTTTATTAAAATAAATAATTTAATTTTTTAGTAAAGAATTTAATAGTCCGCGCGGATGCGCGGGTTGTTTTTCCTAGTACTAGTATGTAATAAAAGATCATTTTTATCAATGAATTCATTTTCTCCACTAAAACCTTCAGTGTAAATGACTTTAATAATAATATTGTAGGAAAAGTGTTGTAAATTTTTTAATTTATAAAAAAATTTTTTCACCATGATCATATAAAAGCTCGTTAATGCTTAGACAATAAGAAAATATAATCTTATTTGCCATAACTAAAGATATCAAACCCTTTATCTTTTGAGTCATCTTAATATACAAAATAAAATAAGTTGACAAATGGTGTTGTAATGAAGTTTTAGTAAAAAAAATTATTGTATTGTGACTAGACCGTTATTCTCATCTTGTATCAAATCAGATATCAAATGTGGTTACAATTTGTTTCATCATTTAAGTGGTGGTAAAATAAAAACAATCACACAAGAAAGAAATAAATGAAATTTAAAAATGTTGTTTTTAGTCTTGGTTAATATGGAAATCACTTTGTTCACAATCGTAATGTAATATAAAACAAATTCCATTTATTTAATTTTAAAAGGTTGGTGTTTTATAATTTAAAAAGGCATTTTGGAAAATATTTCATGAACTTACAAATAAGTGATTCTAAGATATATACATAAATATAGCAAGTACATGTATTGTACAGATGAAGAGTTATTGTGTAGCACACGAATGCACCAAGTGCTGAGATGTTACAGTGTCGATTAGAAAATGATTACAATTCTCTACACTCGAAGATAATAAAATAATTGGCAACTCTTATTAGGAAACTAAGAAGATAATCAGATTGAGTTTTATGATAAATGTTAATATATTGATATAAGAAGAGCATGTGTTTAATTTGATTGAGTTTATATTGATCTAAGAGGAGCATGTGTTTAATCTGAAAGGACTAAACTCAATCAGATTAAACATATGCTCCTTTCAGATTGATCATATTGATTGAAGAGGAGCATGCTCTTTAAAAAAAAGGAGCATGTGTTCCGCAATATGTGTTTTCTTTTAAACACATATTGATCATATTGATCTAAGAAGAGCATGCTCTTTAAAGAAAAGAGCATGTGTTTAATCTGATTGAGTTTTATGATAAACTCAATCCTCTTAAATACATGTTTTTTTTAACCATGTGTTTAAAAGAAAGCTTACTAAGAGTTGCAAATTAAATAGGTGGTTACCATTTAAGTTCTCTTTTGTAACCTCCACTTAGTTAATAAATATTGTTTATTGAACGTATTATCTGTCAAAAAACTATATTGTTACAAGTTTTTAGTCAAGATTTTATTTTAAGTTACTAGGAGAAAATTAAGACTAATAACTTCAGTATTTTGTTTATTTTTTAATTCAAATACAAATGATTTCCTATTATCTTTTGTTTTGTTTTGTTTCATTTGAATATCGTCTAATTTTTGTAAGAAGATATAATTTGTTTTCTTCATCATTCTTTAATATATAATACATTAGTGAAAGATTTACAATGAAAAATCTATAGACATGATCTATTTATAATTTTTCAAAAATCTATACCAACAGTCAAGACTTTTCAAATTTGAGGTAGTTAGTAGCACTTTTACAGAAAAGACACATAACAACTATTAAAACTAATAATTGTAAAAATACATTTGTTTAACTACTTTTTAGACTAAATTATATGTTATAATGAAAAGATACAACTATTAAAACTAATAATTGTAGAAAACACTTAATGGTTTAACTAAAAAAATAATTTGTCTTTTTAACGAAAAGACATAACTTTTGCAACTTATACATTTAAAAAATTGAAAACAGACATTCTTTGGATATAAAGATATATTCTTATAAGACACTTATTGATTTAACACTACTTTGTCTTTTATAACGAAAAGACACAGTTTTAAAAACTTTAGTTTATTAAAAGTATTTAAAGTTATACCAGTTAAATAAAAATTTATAATTATTTGATCAAAGTAGGTTTATAGTAAAGAAGTATTTTTATTTCCTTTTCTAATATATTTAATCTTGCTTATAATCTTTGTTTTTAAATCATTTAACATTTTAAAAATTAAAACCAATTTTTGTGATTTGTTTATGAAAAAAACCATGTTACATAGTTGAATATTTGAAAAAAAATTATAGAATTTTTATTTTGTAGTCAGACAAAAAGGTAAATAAAGTGTGGAATTTTTTGTAAGAAAAATAAAATGTAAAAATGAGTATATCATCTCAACAATAGTAATTATAGAATAATGGCATCATCTGAAATAGATAGACTTGTTTAGGTTTAGTTGGGCTTTCAATTCAATTTGTGGCTAAAAACAAATAGAAGGAAAATGGGTTTGGAAGAGACAAGAGAGTATATGGAAATAAAAATCCGGAAAGAGATGTATATGAGCAATTGATTCAATTCAAACCAAGATAAGACTTCAACATTAGAGATGTATATGAGCATGGATTCAATTCAAACCAAGATAAGACCAATGGATGAGAACCAAAAATATTTTGATGTTAGTTTTGTTATTTACACCTTTAAAAGTATCTATATTATTTGTACACCAAATAATCGAATAAGAACAACATGAAAATTATATGTATAAAATTAAATAATACATATAAATGAAAATTAAATATTCTTATGATCTTAAAATAAAATAATACATCAAAATATATATATTAACTTTTTAAAGAAAAAAAGTTCTTATAAACTATCATAGTAATTTATAGAGTTTTGTTGGAGAGGGAAGGTGTATCTTTTAGAGTTTTGTTGGAAAGGGAAGGTGTATCTTTGTCTTTCTTTCCCTCGAGGATCATAGAGATCTGGAGACCGCGACTGAAGGCTTGGTTAAACAGCAGTCTAGTTTGGAATTCAGACACAAATGGGAACCAAGATAAGACTGCAATGGGTGTGAATATCAGAAGCCCCATTATGTACTCGTACGCTCTCCCTAGCTCTTTAATCGAGTCCCATATTCCTATTCCCTTTAGCACGCCACGCAGCGTTTGCCCGATCTTCAAAACACACAATAAAATACCAAACACATTATTAACATGCTTCATTCTCATCAAAGAAAAGCTGTGTGGAACGGAACTTACAAGAAGAATGGCCCAGCCGGTAGGCAAGAAAGCTAGGAATGAAGCCAATAGATCTGAGATGGTAAGGCCGCAGACTACAAATAATACAGTCATGACTGACAAGAAACCGAGGAAGAGAAGCGCCTTGAGAATCCTAAACATAACCTGAAAATCCGTACCGAACTTTCGTCTACCCATTGATACCATCTGTCAAATGATTAAAAAAAAAAAAAAAGCAATCATCATAATATGTAAACTATTTCTAAATATAGATTTGGCTAAAGAAGCTCATAGCAGATTTGTTTATTGGAGCCTTCTTATACCTTTAGGACGAGGAGAACTGCCAACAAAACACCCCAGGAGAGTCCATAAACCTTAAAGAAGAAAGGTTCAGAGTTATTGTGCATTCTTAAAGCTAAAAGAGGGAAGCGAAAAAAAAAGAGAGAATATTTTACCAGGAATGTTGTGTCGCCATGAGCGACGTTGAGATGGTAGACAATTCCATACTGGTAGAGGAGGAAACGCAGCGCGAGAATTATCTCAAGAACCCTTCCTCTTAAATTTGTGTGCTTGAGATGTTCCTGCTCTGACTCCCACCATGATTCCCAACTCTTTTCAACGACGATTCCAATGCCACCACGGTTCCCCATCCATCTTTTCCAGTCAGTCCAGTCGTCCACCGTCTTTTGCCACTCAAACCCAGATGGGTTGAATATAAACGGAGCAAATAACCAAGAACTCACCAGGAACCACATTGAAAACGTGATGTACAGATAAAGATTTGAGCTACGGTACGAGTTCCCATAAGCTTGATAGACTACTAGTAGTATGACCAACTCCAGTCCCTTAACGAAGTGGCTTCGCGAGTATAGTCTATAGTTTTCCGCAAACTTGGCATGGAAAACAACAAACCCACGACCAGTTGCTCTGTACTTGGAACCTCCATGCAAAATCGTCCTCCCGAAGTAGTGTGCTTTTGTTCCCAGCTGGAACGTGAAGAACACAGAGGCGAGCTGAAGCTGCATAATGATGAAATCACCCAAGGCCGTGCGGAACCCTTTCTCTAGGCCAATCTCCATAACCATTGGTAGAACCATCAGAAAACCTAACTGGAAAACAGTTTGGGCTGCTAATGCCTGCTCAAGGGCTTTGGACTGATGCACAGTTGCACTTTCCAGAATCTCCTTTTCCAATCCGCTCAATACCAGATAAAGACGCCCATAAAGAAACACATATACTGTGACCACCGTTATCTGAAACATAGAAAAAAATACAGTTTTTTTTTACTCCTAGTATAGGGGGCAGAGCAGCTACAAGAGAGGAAGTAACTGTTCAGTTAGGCATATACCATGCTACTGAAATAGAAACCAACAGTGGTGAAGTAGAAGGAGAGCATCCTGTAAAAATCAAACCGGCGTCCAAGTCGGTAAACGTCACGACTTAGTGTTTGTTCTCCGTTACCATTCGCAACTTTGGCTTCAAAAAAAGAAATCTGATTCATCCCTACGTCACGCCCTTTCCCTGCTTGGATGTACTCGTGATGTGTGATGTAACCCCCACGAAGTGTTGAATTGTACCCTGCATGTTATCATTATGATTAGCCATCACCAAATAAAATAAGCAAGTTTAACGTTTGTTGTCATAAACTCTTTCTCTACCTGCAAAGATATCTTCGCTTAAGTTTATTATCTTTGAAGCCTTGCTAATGCCTCCCCTTGTGATGTGGAAGATTCTATCAAATATATCAGGATGACCATAATGGAAACGCACTCTGTGAAAATAAACGTGAGTAAGTAGTTATACAAAGATTCAATGATGCAGAGTCTGCTGCTACTTTTGAAGTAAAATTCCCCTTAGTCACAAGATTATGAGAATACCTCAGAGGATTTGCCAGAACACGTTGGCCAATGGTAACGAAACTTGTTTCTTGATTCGACATGAACCAAGCAAGTGATGAAACACTGTGGAGTCAGAGAGAAATCAGATTTAAGAAAGAAAAAAAAAGATGCTCTAGTGCCAAAAGAAAGGTGGAGACATATTCATTAACATAAAGAACGACCGTATAAAAGAATCTCAAACCTTCCAGTAAATATGTGTTCACGAAGACCCAAAATTGTGGGATTTCTCTTGCCACGACGACCTTCATCAAATTCTTGTAGCACGTTTCTCATTTTGAAAGACTCTTCAAAGTAGTTGTCCTGAAATGGGGGAAAAAAAGGAAACATAGTTGGAATCAACAAACAAACTGGTTGAGGGATAGAGAGACGGAAGTTACCTGGTTCATGTCTATGGTCTGAAGTGCTTCACCACGAGTGAAAATGATGGCATGATTCTGATTCTCCGGCTTTCCTTCACCAATGTCAGTAGGTTTGCCGGGAAGTTTGATACGATATATTTCCTGAAAATCAAAGAACATTACTATCATATGTTGTAATAAGACCTATTTATGTAAGAAATATGAATACAAATTTTGCCTTATTTTACCTCATCTAATTTGTTACCTCCTTTGAGCAGCACGGAGTAGAATACTTTCTGTGATTTATCATTAATTATCTCCTCCCTTTCATCTATATAGGCAACACGCAAGGATGGATACCTAACAATTATTTATAAAATTAAAACTAAGCGAGAAAAAAAGATGAGCATGAAGGTTTTGATTTCAAACAGTGGCAAATTTCTTACTTGAGCATGAGCTGTAAAATGTTATTGTAGCGATTTCGATCACTTAGTTTACTCGACTTTTTCTGGTTCCCATAGATCTGGCATGACACGACATATGTGAATTTTAAATCTGCAAGAGCTCGTGCCCGGTTCATAAAATTTTCATTTGATGCTGAGGAAAGGTAGCCATCATCGGTAGCTGTAAGATGAAAAAAATTCTTTTGACAATCAAACGCAGTAGTACTCAGGAAGAAACGACAAACAGTAAAATCTGTAAGTTCGAAATAATTCAAAACTGAGAATGGAGAGGAAATACAAACCAATTTCTCCAGTGTATTCCTGGTAACATTGAAGTTCAAGAGCACTTCTGTAGTACATCATTCCCCTAACTAGTAATAGCAAGGATTTTTAATACATTAGCGATCACAGTATAAGTAAAATCCTACAGCATTCTGATAGAGCATATACCTGTCCTTGAAAGGGTCTGGCCTCTATACGATACCCATTCACGGAGTTGGTCTGTCTTTTCTTTGTCAGAAAAATTCCGTTTAGGATCAGTTACACGTTCGAAAAAATTCGCCCAATCCTCTGTTAAACATACATTTACATTGGGTAAATTTCAAAATATGTTATAAGAGACGTACTAAAAGCATCAAAAGAAACTCACCAGGATATATTCTCTGTAGGTAGAATAAAATAGATATTCCATCTTCATTTTTCTCGTTCAATTCGTCCTCCGAATAGAGAACAGCTTCTTCGTAATAAGGAGTTAAGACACTAGATACAAATGTGGAAAAATAAATGTTGCTTTAGAACCTGTCTAAGACCACTATCACTTTGATATACCAAGGTTTTCAAAGGTGCGAGTCAATAGTAATTTTCTTCAGGTATTTAGCTAAACATTTACCTAAACGATAGCATGTCACGAACTCGAGGAGCGTCTGGCATATTCATGAACAGGGAATTTGCAAAGAATGTCATACGACGACGAGCTTCCAAATTTTGAGGGATATTAATAGCAGATTCTTTAAAAGTCACAAGTAAAAAAAGTCTTACAACCTACAAAGAAGAGCATGAAAGAATGAGATCCAAAGCAGTAGACATAATTGGTTGTTCACATCAGACAAAAATATTGTCTACCTTCTCCCTCCAAGATGCGTCCTGATTATGAAGATTTATCTTTTCAAACCTTTGGTCTTTCTTGCCGGTATTAATATCACCACTCTGAAAATGAACCCTCTTAAGGATTCTACAGGTAAGAAGGCAAAGCATGTTACATGAATATTTCATTTCATAGTGAAGTTTCTTATAAGGATTTTAAAAGTAGGAAGACAAAAACCATGTTATATGAATATTATGAATATTTCATAGTGAAGTTTTTCAGGCTTAAGCATATAAGGATTGTTAAAAACTAGAAAGAAAAAAACAGAGGAGCCTCTGTTGCATAGAAAATGAGCCAAACTTTCACATATGAACGATCAAGACTTACTCGTGACCATCAACCATAATATCCTGTGTGATGATTTCAATAATGTCTTGGAGAACATTGATTATCTGAGACTTGTAAGTTTCATCTCCCTCATTACCATGTAGCTGTCAGCACGACCAGATTTCATTGAAAAGGACGAACAATAAGCACACACAAAAAGAAGTATTGGTATTGAACGAGAAAAGTAAAATATATTCACGTTACCAGGATATCTAAGAACTTCGCAAGCTTATCACTGAGCAAAGGCATACCAGTCATCCGGAATTTACTTAAAAATTGATGTTGCTGAATGCTAACATCGATTTCATAACAAATCTCCCTTATAATCCTATATAGATTAGGAGACAGCAGTAGTATATAGTTAGTGCATGAATCTGATCTAAAGTAGGGTCCAATCATAAAGGAAAAAACGCGAATCACACCTTTTATCAGATTCATCTTCAAGAAGACAATATATAACGTCCCTCACCGATTCATAAGCTTCAACCACTGCATAATGCATATAGTATTCATTTTTAATCTTCTTGAATAAATCAGTGTCCTCCTTTCCCTTGAAATCTTTGGCCATGTCTAATGCTATTGGAATCTGTCACCAAAAAGGAACATATCATCAAGAAGAGATAATGGACAGGGCGAAGATGTTCCAGAGATATCTGTATAACTTACTTTGCTAGCAAGCAAGAAAGGAGGCCACTGCAGAACAGTAACATCTTTAGAAGACGAAGGTACAAGTAGCAAATTTCTTTCCCTACCAACAAAAAAACAACAGGAAAAGTACATGAGTAAATTTCTTAAAGGAACTGAGGGGGTTAGTGTGATGAGTCTATATTATAGAAAAAATCCACAAACTCATCGCTGATCAGATCCTCATCCCGCATAGTATATACGAACTTATTCCACATCTGTGAGAACCTCGCAATGTCTCTTTCGTCCACTGCTTCATCCTGCATTACTCAAATATTTCATTTGTCACCCATAATATGATAATGGTTGGCATATGATTTCTTAACAATTAAATTTATATGTATTAAATACCAAGTGCTTTCTCTTTGGATGGCCTGGAGGTAATGGTGTAAGTTTACTACAGAAAGCAGATGGAATAAATCTAAACCTTGACCGCAACATTCCAAGTGTACGTATCTACACACAAAAAAATGGAGATAGAACCTAGGGAATCAGTAACATGTTTACATAATACTAACAAAAGGGAAGAAGAACAAGTTACCTCCCCAAGATGGTTGAAAGCTCCAGAAATCCCCCCAAACAGAGTGGAGAATATGGCATACCATATTTGTGTATCCATAAAATAAACCTAAACATCAATAAAATTTCAGGGTGTTAAGAGATATTCGTGCCAGTTTATTTAATAAAAATACTTACCATGACAATCGGACCCCATATGGAGATAATTACACCAATGTTATGAGTGGCTGCAGGAATATATCAACATAGTTTAGAATGAAACGAAGTTAACAGCAGCAAATAAGGACGCTATGAGAGTAAAATGATCTTTACCATTTGGAAAGAACTCATGCCACTGATAACTTACGCCAGTCATATCCCATATTAAATTTGTTGGCTTGACAAGTGGTAATATCTGTCCACGGATCATCAACAAAAGTACATGTTAAAATATAACGGTAACAGAAAATGCCTATATAGCAAGTGTTAGATGATAAATAGGACTACAATATCCCGAATTAGTAAACGATTACGATACTAAATGACGATATTACTAGAGGTAAACATGAGAGTATACACTCATTAGTAGAAAGAAAAAAAGATGATTTATAAGTATCAGCATATAAAGCTTATTCACCTCCACGTAGTAGCTGAATGCGAGCTTGCTAAGTAACAGCATGACCCAAAAGAATGTATACCTGAAACAGATAAATTGAATAGAATTAATCATGAAGCATATACTAACTTGTCATCAATGTTAACGGCCGTGTGCAATATGAAACGATTTGCAAAACTATATTAGTAATGTATCCAGAGAACAATGACTTGCTGAAGTTTTTTTCAGGATGCATGAGAAAGAGAATTGTAAAGAAAAATGGGGACCATAACTACAATGAATAACATCATCTTACTTGAAAAGAGCAAACATTTCTTCATGCATTCCTCTGCCAACATACAATTTTGGCTGAGCCCACCACATGATAAACGTGACAATTCGCATATTTGATCGCTCCATGATTCTACGCAGAGGTGGGAGTACGAAAAACACAGCGGCCAGAATATTTGGTAAGACATATAATGCAATAGCATAATTGTACGACGACTGGTGAAGCCAATCCCCAATCCAACTACTGAAGAACTTTATTAGTCCAGTTGGATTCTGCACGGACTTCGAGTACGTAATTGGCAATATGATGGCCCACATGGCTGCCATTAAAAATTTTGTGATGTACCGCAGAATTTGGGTAAACTTTAGGCTTTTCCAAGCATCAAAACTAAGAATTACGTCCAATGTCGCTGCATTTCATCAAACAACGACAATGTGGTATTAATATTAAGCATAGGGGTAAGTGATACTGAAACGTCATTAGATGTTACCTTGTAAAAGATTAAGGAAAGCTGAAGTGATGAAAATGGTCAGCACATGTTCAAATACATCCTCAGAAAATATGTTAAGAATAGATCCGGTTGGGCTCCATGCAACTATTATCATAATCTAAAAAATCATAGAATTACTACATACATTATCAAACAGAGCAGAAGCAGAGTGAGAATTTTATATAAGATTCTACCTGCAGAGACAACACAAGGAACATCCACATTCGGTCAAAAGTTCGATAGAGGTTCCAAAACGTTCGAGCTTCAACAAAATTAGTTTTGGGTTTCCTTTTTCCAGGAGAAACTTGGTCGTGCCTCTGAAATTATTAAAAACTAGCCCTAAGAAAACGTCAAGATTAAAGATAAAGATCAAAAATAGTACTAAGAAAAACTAAAACCTCATTCGGACGTTGTGAGATCTCATCAGAGTGGATAAAAAAGTCTGCCTCAGATTTCATCGGCCAACCCAGCCTAAAACACCTCTTATCCCTATGAAACGGTAAAAATGAATTTGCTCAGATAACAACACATGACTAAAACATATAAAACCAGATCAAGCTTGAGTTTACTCACCAAAAGTACTCATTCAGATCATCATAGTTTCTCCATTTTGAATGGCTAGCCTTTCCCATTTTGTTTCTCTTGACTTCCTATTTGCGATAAAAAGACCTGGTCTTCTTAGTGAACTAATACGTGAGGAAAAAAACGAAAGCTAGAACAGAAAGTTACATACCTTGCGTAGGACCTGGTAAATTGGTGTTATAACATTCCTTAAGAATGCCTCATCGTCAGGTGCACCTGCCTCATATGTGTCCCCAGTTACAGGGTACACATTGCCAAACAGAATTCCATGGACGTCGTTGGCCATCTTCACAAGAAAGTTATCTTTTTAAACATGGTTACATACAATCTTACAATATAATAGCATGCGAACAAATCAAAGGAATTTTTCTTTAGAAAATCTCAGGTAGACTTTACACATGCAATCATCATCACAAGACTCCTCAATTTTTGTGTATCAGTACATTACCAAGCAAATCACAGAAAAATGTTAGATAACTAGAGACACATTTTAAAGCTGAGTGTGTTGCTATTTGCTAGTCACAGAAACAGAGACAAGAGGATTGTCTAACTAAAATAACCTACATTGTGGAATATGTAGCAGAGGCATTCAGGCATGAAACGGACATTCGATGCTTCACCCCATATGAGAAGATAAAGGCCAATATACAAAAGGCTCAACTGCTGTTCATCGCAACCTGCAGGAAACCTGCCAACCATCCACCAATAGAAACTTTAGGGTAGAAGGGATGTGAAGGAAAGCTTTTCGAAGTCCCAAGAGCGTTAAGAACTTGACTTATCTAAGAGAGAAGATCGTTATGATACCTGAGATATGATTCCATCCGCAAATACTTGCACCATGACTTGTAATTCTTGAAATATTTTTCCATCAACTTATTGACGGTGCTAGGCTTCACCTAAATTTTATTTGTAGTTAGTAATTTGTGTGTAATATCATCCAGAGAAAAAGAAAACGGAAGCTTTGTGATGACGCACAGTGTACTGACCTCTTCATAATTCTCGAGATTCCTTTTTCTTACATCAACATTGGCAAGTAGCAGTATGAGATGCTCCCTCTGGTTAGCTACATTTCCTCTCTTAAACCATGAAAAATAGGAAACTTAATCAATACACTTTTCATAATACAATCTTAAACAGACCAAAAATGGCGAGAAAGAAACTTATACCTGAAAACCAAAAACCAAAGCAAGCCACTCGAGAATGTCAATGGAAGTTCTGGCCTTTTTCCTATTCACTTCGTCTGGGTCAGTGGAGGCTGAATGAACTCTTGGCTGAGGAAGATTTTGCACGTTACAGACAGCACGAATGGCCGCCTTAATCTAAATTCCAATGGAAAACCATCGGTAAGAACTCAGAACGACTAATAGTTGGTGAAAAGCTTACATAAGTAAGAAAACTTTTCACACACAACCTCAGGGAGTTCCATTATTACGGCTTTTGCTCCTCCAACATCGAGTGGAAGAATGTTGTAGGGCTCATAGTAATCCTTCTTTCTTTCAACTTCTTTAGCATACATGTGGGTCTACATTCCAGAAAGAAAAAAAATGTCAAAGTGCCCACAAAGACACTCTTAAATAATAATCTATTAAACAAAGGGGAACACCAATCGACCTTTTCGTCTATTCTTGCTGGATGAATCACAGTCTTTAGAACTTCGTACAAGACAGTCGCCATCTGGTAAAGCTTGGCCATCTCCTCCCTATAATAAACAAAGTTAGATAGACACAAAAAAAAAGAGTTAGGAAACATCACTTTTGTCATGTAATACTCACGGTGTCTTTTTCCCTTCTCCATTTTCTATATTATCCACATAGAAATTCTGATAGTACGTCTGAATTTCATTCGGATCACTCGTCGGTTCCTCCTATAATAGCAGCAAACAACAAATTCAAGAAACAGAATCCCAATTTCATTTTAACTGTATATTACTAGAAGACAACATCATGCCAATCAATCAATACCTCTTGTAATTTGTGCAATAGATAGGTTTTAAATTGACGAACGCCTCGCCCACTCGATGTTGGATCCATTTTATGAGCCTTCTCAAACGCATGGAAGCGACCTAGCAAGCAGCAAAGATATGAGATGAGAGTAAACCACAAATGCTAATCTCAAACTCTCTTATCTACAAAACACTCGCACAGAGTTGAGAAAAAACCATACAGAGGTAAGCAACCCTTGGATTATCTTCTTCGATATCGTTGGCAACACGAAGAATGGGAGCAATCGCGGCGAGAGAAGAAGGCACGAGCTCGCTATCGATGATACTCTCGTCTTCGTTAGGCTCAATCATCATCGTCCCTGCTCGAGTCATCCTCCGGGAAAGAGTCCGAACAGGCTGCATCTGCGGCGGCCTCCCATCGTCGCCTCCTCTTCCTCCGCTGGTACTCGCCATACCACTGATTCCTCTTCTTCTTCGACAATACTCAGACGAAACGAATCGATGTTTATTATAATACTCATCGTGGATTTATATATGTGCAGAGGGGAAGGAGATGCGAATGCGGAGAGAGATGAAGATTCGTTGAGTGGGGTTTAGGGTTATCCGATTGCTCTAAGAGGAAGCAAAGAATGCGAGAAGAAGAAGAAGCTTATAAAATTGATTTCGCCCGCGCTTTTTAGCTGTGACTTTTTTTTGTATATATTAGTTACACGAAAGCAAACCGATGAAGACTAATCAGGGGTTTCCGTGGTTCAATCGCGAATTCTCTATTTCCCCTTTATGCTCCTTTTTTTTCCCCGGAAAGTTTTCGAGTATTGCTAACCGGAGAAGTCGAAAGACAATGGCTCTAGGCAGGGGCGGATGCACATGGGAGCTAGAGGGGTCAGCTGACCCCTATAAATTTTAATAATCTGCAATAACTTATGAGAGTTTGTAATGCTTGACCCCACGTAAAGTTTCTCATTGACCCCTGTAAAATCTAAGCACCCGTAATTCCAGTTTTTTTTTTTTTCAAAAACACAATTACTTACATTTAAACGTAACCCAAATCTACACGGACGAATAACTCAGGCCATTTTATATGGGCTTAGCTAAAGTTAAAAATCGTGTACATGTTAAAAAGTTAAAATATCTACTAAAACTGGTTTTCTTGCTAAATGTTTATATATCGGATTACTAAAGTTATGTGTATTTATCTTTGAGAATTCGGCCAAAAAAATCATGAACTTTGTACGAATTGCCATAATAAATACGAACATATTGGCTGGCCAAAAAAACACCGAACTATATTTGACTTTAAACTTTAATCAATAAGTTATCGCTGATTCGCCAAATTAAACACACCGTTACAGAATGATTAAACCACGTTTGCAAAGATCGTTAAGTAAAACAATGTCGTTTTGAGATGAATGAAACGACGTCGTTTTACGTATTTTTATCATCAAAAATATGTTGTTCGCATGGATCGAACCTGAGAACTCATGGCCAAATGACGAGATTTCTTGCCACTAGACTACTGTCAATTTTAAGAATATCCATAACATGTTTTCTTTTATTGAGTGTCAAACAAATCTCAAAAATCTAAATTCTTTTTAAAAAATTCCAAAAAATTAAAAACTCAAGAAAATTCTGAAAAGTAAAACTAAAATTGAAATTACAAATAAGTTTTTAAAAAAAAATCAATACATTAAAAATTTCAAAAAAATCTAAAATAATTCAAAAATGCAACTAATTAAATTTAATGATTAAAAACTTGAAACACATTTTTAAATAAATTAACGTATGTAATATAAAATAAAAATGATATTATCACACTATAGATTTTAGTATGAATAATGTATTTAAGATAAAATAGACAAATGATAATTAAGATACAATAAACAAACGATATTATCACAATTTTTTTCTAAAATATGATAATAATTAAATGAAAAACATTTGTAGTGTGATAAATATCATTTTTCTATTTTATCTCAAATATATTAATTTATAAAAAAAAGTATGATTAATGTATTTAAGATAAAAAAATCAAATGATTTTAGATACATTAATTTTTATTAAAAAAATAATGTTTTGATTTTTTAAAAAATATTTATAATTTTAATTTTCAGAATTTTCTTGAATTTTTAAGATTTTTTGGAATTTTTTAAAAAAGAATTTAGATTTTTCGAGATTTATTTGATATTCAATAAAAGAAAACATGTTATGGATATACTTAAAAGTGACAATAGTCTAGTGGTAAGAAACTTTGTCATTTGGCCATGAGTTCTCAGGTTCGACCCACGTTAACAACATATTTTTGATAATAAAAATAGGTAAAACAACGTCGTTTCATTCCATCTCAAAACTACGTCGTTTTACTTACCGATTGTATTTAACGTTGATTAACCACCGTCTTAACTGTTAGTTAACAGTGTCTTAGTCTGGTCGGTCAATCAAAATTTCTTAATAAACTGATAAAAGTCAACAAAAATTCAGGTTTTTTTTGGACAGCCTCGAGTCGTTTCTTTTGGCCATTCTTACCATGTTCAATGTTTTTTTGGCCGAATTCCCATTTATCTTTCTTTTCTATTGTTTAGCAGGGCTGGCTATATTTTTTGATATTATTGGAAAAGGAATCTATGGGCCTTTGGGCAAAATATTTTTTGATATTATTTTTACATATATCTATAGATAACTTAAAATTTTTGGGTCCTGATACATAATTTTTAAAAAAATCTGGACCCCATTTTAACACTATTTTAGAAAAAAACGTTTGGGTCCCGGGACCTACGTCCCCTTGCCCCATGCTCTAAGCCGGCCTTGTTGTTTAGGATATATAGTTTTCAAAAATGTTTTTCAAATATGTTAAAAGAATTTCTCGTCAAAAATATATTAAAAGAATTTTTAATTGATGTTATCTTTAGTTTGTTAAGTAAAAACATTTAAACTAAAATAAACATACTAAATAAACATTGAATGTGAAAATAACATATAACAAAATTGCTACAAAAATATCTATGTGTAATTTTTTTTAAAGTAAATTAAAATATTTGAGTATAAATGTTTTAAATTTTGTTTCATTAATCAAAAAATATTTTATAAGATTTTCAAATATATATAGTAGCAAGTGTTAAAATCTAATGGTACATTTTTTATATTTAGTATATTGTATAGTTTTTTAATAATATATTGATGACCCCGATATAAAAAAATTTTGGCTCCGTCACTGGGTCTACGGAAATCTAGACTACACGACGTTTTAGAGTTTCACCAATTAACAACCTGTCATTATAATTATTTTTCATGTCAACCTTTTATATTATTAAAAAGCAATAAAATTTTCTAAATCTTTATTTTTCAGTAACCAACGAACACCACAGGGAGCATTTTGAAACAACCTGTCATAATACATTTCCGACGACACGAAGGTAATTAACTGCTGGTGTCATAATATATTCTTTCTACCGATTGGGCCCAACTACTGGCCCACAGGTTTCAACGAGGGCTTCACAACACCTTTACAGAAAAATGAAAAAGGAGAAAACGTGTTAAATATGGCCCATGCAGGTTTCGAACCTGCGACCTTCGCGTTATTAGCACGACGCTCTAACCAACTGAGCTAATGGGCCTTGACTTTCGTATTGGAACAATTACATATTTTACCACATCAAGTTTAAGTTTTCTATGAACTATCCTACTAAAATACTGGAAAGGAGAACCGACAAGAATAACTAGTAAGTAGTAAGTAGTAAGTATGATTGGATTACATATATTTCTATTGATAAAAAAAATAGATTTGTACTTAATGCCCAAATTAGTTGATCTAGAAGTGCAACTTTGTTCTCTTTCATAATCGGTAAGTAAAATTGAGTTTATCTATACTATTAAAGTAACTGACACTTTTGAAACTTGCTCCTGAAATTTTTTAGTAAATGCAAAACAGTTCTAATTATTTATAAAACTGCACATTTCATTAATTTTTTTATTAAAACGAAATGGGCTACCGAATTTGTTTCAATGGGCTTCAAATGTCTACCTAACCTATTTTCGATTTTTAAACTAACTCATTTAAATTCTAACCCTATACCCTAAACTCTATTCTAACCCTAAACCCTATATACAAACCATCCAACCCTACGCTAATGCACTATTACAGTCGAAAATAATTTTATGAACCATAACTCAATTGAAATTAGTCCAATAGTAATACAAACCTATTATTAGCGTTAGGGTTAGATTCATAAACCAAACCAGATCCAAGAAAACATTGTTTCTCTATTTACACACCGCCCTAAAATTTCAAAGAAATTAGAAAACATTCTCAAAATAATTTACAAAACAGGGCTTTTCATTAACATTTTTAAGTTAATTACAAAACATGGCTTTTCATTTAATAACAAAAAAAATCGCAGGCCCAAGAAAAATATTGTTTCTCTATTTACACACCGAATGGACTTTCAATATCTTTAATAACTCATCTAGATTTCGATGGAATGTTTTATAAAAACAGAAATTCAAAATCAAAATTGACATATTAGTTGGTATTGAGTATATTCTATTGAACTGGTACAAACGGAAACATAAATCTATATTTTCCTAATGCTATCAATAGATATTTCTAAAAAGAGTATATTCTCTTGAATTGATACAATAAATGTATTAATTATATTTATTATTAACTATATATTCTGTTTAAATTCACATATTTTCGGGGTGAGATCAAAACAAATCCATGAATATTTGATACAATAAATGTGAAAGATATATAGTATATAGAAATGAGATCTTGTGATTTAACTAAGATTTCCAAATACCAATCCCAACAGATTTTGGCAACTATAAACGATCTGTAAAACACTTAATATTCGGAACCTCCTAAAATATATTCCTTACTATATACTCTTCGTTTTTTAAAATATCTAGACTACTCCTCTTTAAATGCAAAACAATCGTGTGTATAGGAGATATTACTAACTATATGTTTCTAACAATATATCGGGTCATTTAATTGGATTTTGTCACACCAATAAAATCTCATGCTCAATTGGGTATATTCTATGGAATATATTTTTCATTTAAGAACTTTGAAACCGACTTGCCTAATTTCTATATATACATCAATAGTGACCGTAAGTTTTTTCACCTCCCTATCCCAAGCAAAAATATTCTATTATGAAAATCACCTCTTATTAAATGAGAGTATGAGTGCTTAATACATACATTTAGTTTTTTGTTGTTGTTGTTGTATTTCGATTTGTTTAGCCTTTATGATCTTTTACAGTTTTTGTTAATCATGTTCCTCATTGTTAATTATTACATCAATTTCATAATATATTTGCAATAGTTTAAATCACTCAAAATTTTAAATCGTTATTGCAGGTGTTGTTGGTGAGGTTACGGATTTAGGATAGCACTGAAAACAGTTCAATGTTCAGCCAAAGCAAGAATGAAACTCGAGTATACTCTCTGAAACATCAAGTCGGTAACGTAGATTTCTCTCTCATATTTTAAAATTTTGATACATTAAAATTATATGCATACCTTTTCATTTTTTTAACTTTGAAGAAAACTGTTTCTTATATGTGTTTTGTACTGTGTGAGTTCTAATAAAATGTTCTTAATTTTTATCTTCCACCACTACTTCACCTTCTCTTGATTTTTATGTCCAGTTCAACTGATTTTAATAAAAACACTTGGAAACAGGTCGAAGACAAAACATTAGATAACAGAATAATATGATGTTCTTGACTATGATTTGTTTTTGTTTTTGTGTTGTTTTTGACTATGATTTTGTTTTTGTTTTGTTTTTGACTATGATTTTGTTTTTTTTTTTTTTTGGGATATAAGAAGGCAAAAGATTATGATGTTCTTCGTTGGTGTATTAAAGAAGATTGGTGGTGCTTTGGTGAAGAAACAACGGAGGAGACCGAAGAAGCATAATGGTGGAGGAGAACATTCCGGACTCCGTAGCCGGCGAAAGTGTTTGTGGAAAATTCCAAAGGCAGATTCGAAGGTGAAACCGGAGCAGGTGGTGGGAGGCATATATAATTTATATATGTATTTTTATGTAGATTATATATATAGTCAGTTTTCTATACATTTTTGTAATTTAATTTGTAAGTTGAAATAAATCTTAATTTGATATAGAGAATTTTATGAAATTTGTTATTTCTCAAAGTTTGATGTATTTGTTAAACAAATAAAATTATATTACGGGTTAAAATTATTTAGAGTCTTCAAAAATTTAGTCATGTTTTTTTTTAAAAAACAATAAGTCGTATAAATAAATTTAAGATAAATTTCATAAAAAGTTACAATATATAATTTATTAAGAATCACAATTTTTATTATGTCAAATAGTTTTTCAGACAAAAATATACCCGCCCTTAAAAGAAAATTACAAAACATCTTATTTCCTTTCTTTTTTTCAATGATTTCCTAAATATTTGCGCCATATCTTTTCAAAAAATCATTCATGTTATTAATTATTTGCAAGCATTTATTAAATAAGACCACTAGAATAAAATGAAATTGAAACAACAAATAATTAAATCAACAAAATAATACATGTATGAATTATCTCAACTTCTTAAAAAATAGTTTCTCTTCATTGAATATAAAACTAAATCATATTAATTTAATTTAATAAAATTATAGAATTGTTTTTCAAAACACACAAAATGAATTTTTCAATACAAATAGGATTGAAGATACAAATTATTATTTATTTTTTTAAAAAAATACAATCAGTGTAAAATACGTCATAACGGGTTAAATAAATAAAATCATATTACATGTTAGAATTATTTAGAGTCTTCAAAATTTTATTCATATTTAAAATAACAAAAATAAGTCATATAATCTAAATCCCTTAGGTGTCTAGCAGATCAACACTGTGAAACAAAATATTTTATTTAAATTAAAAAATCAGTGTAAAATAATTTTAACTTTGGTTTAAATAAATAAAATCATATTACGGGTTAGAAATATTCAGTTCTTAGCATTTTTGAAAATTTTGTTTCCTAAATGTTTATACCATATCTTTCCAAAAAATCTTTCATGTTATTAATTATTTGAAAACATTTATTAAATGAAACCTCAAAATAAAATCAAGTTAAAATAACAAATGATTAAATCAACAAAATCATAATACGGGTCTAAATTATCTCAACTCATTAAAAAATAGTTTCATTTAAAATAAAAACTAAATCACATAAACTAAATTTAATAAAATTATAGAAAATATTTTGAAACGTACAAATGAATTTTTTAATACAGAGAGTGTTGAATGTATAAAATATCTTATTTAAACTAAAAAATCAGTGTAAAATAAGTTTAACTTCGGGTTAAATAAATAAAATCATATTACGGGTTAGAATTATTTAGAGTCTTCTAAATTTAGTCATATTTAAAATAACAAAAATAAGTCATATAAGTAAATTTAAGATAAATTTCATAAAAAATAATTAAAATATATAACTTATCAAAATAATATTTTTTATTACGTAAAATAAATTTTCCAAATTTTTATGTCAAAACAAATTTTATGTCAAAAGTCTAATAACATGATAGGAACAAATTTGTTTTGACATAAAATTCCGATTCATTTAGAGTTTTGTAGAAATTAATTTTAAAAGTAACTGTACAAATTATTTTTCTGCAACTAATTGTAAGTTTAATTAGTATAGATGTAGTCCCTAATAAAAAATTTAAATTTTCCAATACAAACATTTTGTATAGATTAAAACGTGTTAGACACCTAAAAAAAACTTCTAATAACAAAAAAAAATTAATACACTTGATATATATATATTATGTCAAAACAAATTTGTTACAAAAAAAAATGTTACGTAAAAAGGAAATATATCCGCTCTCTCAGGCTCTAGTTTTGGATTTTAAAGTACCTATATAGTATTCTAAATCATGAAGAAAGAATCTAATCAATACTGAATAATTTATTCATTTGAATAATAGCATAATAAGGGTCTATATGAACTTATGAAGTGTGGCATTTGTAGGTATATAAGAAAAATGATTGTTACACTGTCTAAGTGTATCTCTCTCTCTCTCAGAAAACTTGTTAAGACCGTTGATAAAAACGTTTTCTAAAAATGATGATTTCACTTTTCCTTATTCTTATTGGAGAATAATATTATCTCATTCTTCGTTTTCTGAACTTTGTATTATCTCCTGTTTCGATCTATTTATCAAATTGTCTCTGTCTCTTCTCTTGTATAAGAATGTACCATGAGTGCACATATGACATTGTTTGTTTGGTCCTTGATTATGTCGCTGCTTTCGTGCCCGTAAAAAAATCATAAGTAAAGCCATCATGCTAAAAAGCATCGAGATCATCGAGATCATCTCGGTGATCATCGTCTCGAACAGTTGGTGTGTGTACCAGCCAATCAAAATGCTTATTCCGATAGATAAGTTTTCAGAGTGATGACTGAGAGTGATAATACAGAGAAAGCGTGACTCCAGGGTCTAATATCCATCTCGAAGTTGAAGACGAGTACCTATTTCCTTAATTATTTATTTTATTCCTCCACAAAAATAGTTACATGTGTGCCAATTCGGTAGCAATCATCGTCTGATGAGTATAGGAATGTGTCTCTAGTTATACATATACACATTCTTTTGTTGACCTTTAATGTGCATCATAATGTTGTAAATGAAGTACTTGCTCGTCCTACACCCGCCAGACATATATAAATCAAACAATTCACCACACATGGGGGTGTTAATACAAAATTCTAATTTGTTTAAAGAAACAAAAGGAAAAAGTATAACACTTGATACTCACCACCATAGATGATGACGAATACTTCGAGATTCAACGTCTAAATTTGAATACATAAAAGAGGGGTGTAATCATGTGTGTGTATATATATACACCAAGAAGATTTGGGTATTTCCTAGGTAGTTATTTTTAGATTCACCCCTAGATGAACATGTAGGTCCAGATTCACCAACAAATAAAATTTTGTTATTTTATACTATTTAAAATCTTTCAAAAATAGAAACATAATATTGTCAAATTATATCATGTTTTTAAAATAAAAAGTAAAATAAACAAAAAAAAATAGTAGTAGTTGCAAAAAAAAAATAGAATTTAAAAAAAATTAACGACGTCAACAAAACACTAAATCCTAAATCATAAATTTTAAACCCTTTGGTAAACCTTAATTCATTGGATAAATCATAAATCTTAAATCAAAAACACTAAACCATGTCGTAACTCTTACACTTTTGGATGAAATAAATAAAAATAGTAGTAGTTGTTAAAAAAATTTAAAAAAATATTTTTAACATTTTCAACAAAACACTAAGCCCTAGAGATTCTTGGGGTCCACTTCGAATACGAGTTAATGTAAGAGCAACATTATTGATGTGTTCTCATCCTTAGTATCTCATTGATTCCAACACAAAATAAAGTAGATGAGTATCTCAAATGTTTAGATAACTGTCTCAAAATATTTTGTATTGGAATCCTTAAGATAGTAAGGGTGAAAAAAACCCATCAATAATGCTGCTCTGATTAATCGAGTTTTATTTGAAACTAGGTAATTGGGATCCTTTTTTTTTTTTTTTTTTTTTTTTTGTCAACTTGTAATTGGGATCCTTATCAAACTTTTATAGTGAAAATGCAGAAACTTGTTAAAAATAATAAATGGCCCATGCAGTTCCAAGTGGATATTCTATCAATTGGTCCGCTCTTAGTTGGGTCAACCACTGGCCCATGGGCTTCGACGACGAATATATCAAAGAAAGCCAGTGCTCCACCAAAAAAAAGCATGAAAGCTCCAGCAAAATGCGCTACTTAAAAACAACGTTTATAGTTTGTATTTAAAACATTGAAGAAAAAAGAAGTCGTCTCAAGCTGGATCGAGAGTGGTGTTTGGAGGAGTAACAACCGCTGGTTGTAAAAATTAACGCTCGGACTCGTTAGTCTGTGACAGTGCCAAGTTGCATTACCTTTGATTAACCTTAAGTTAAAGACGATATGTCAATGTAATAAGAAACGTTATAATAAATTTTCGATTTTTAGTGGACTTCTCAAATTATTATTTGCCTTTTCAAAAACAAAATACATACAGGCAGATTCAGATTAATTAGTATGGCAAAGATTCAATTTAGGCTGCGGAATATGAACATAACTATGTTGTGGCAGTAGAGCTACCAGGGGCCAGTATCAATGATACAAGAGTGGAGGTTGACAAACACAAAGTAACGATACGCATCTTCTCACATGGTTTCAATATATTCTTGTTACACACTTCTATGAATGCATACAAAGCCGTGCTTCTACATCTTGACTGTGACAAGTAGACGCATAGCTATCTATCATAAAGTTGATGCAGGCACCAAAGGTTTAATTCAAAGTTTCCTGGCCACTCTCCAGCAATGTGAACAAGGATAACGTTTCTGCTGAATTTATGTCACTAGAAACTATAATTCTCTACAATCCAACATTATGATTACTGATTGGATTTTAGCTAGTGCACACCTAACAAGTAGTGGTTTAAGACTAGTCACTAGCTTATGTATATGATACCTACATACAGAGCACTAGCAAACCTAGAATGATTCCAAAGCTTTGAGGGTTCATCGTTCTGGAACCATATACATAATAACCGTAAACAATGTGCATAATATATGATATTGTATGGAGAAAGAAGACAAAAAAACAATAATTCATGAAAGATATATGTAGAATAATTCGCTTTTATTTATCATAGATTGCAGACAAGCGTGCCCAGTTGATAGAGTAAGCCATGTAAACAACCCATTAAATATTAAAGAAAATCAAGGCTAGCAAATGCTAGAAAAAACCAAGAAGAAAAAATCTCAATTCCATCTAAATAAGTCCTAAAAGCAGGAAAAAATCTCAACCTAGCAATTATTATTGTAGTAAATTCGGAAGCTGACCAAGGTAATCAGCAGCATATGGTGTCTGATACGGGTATACGAATGTGCTTGACGGTAGATGATTAAGCTGATTGACATACATACCATTATCATAAGACATCCATGGAACAGCTGAATGATTCCAGAAGAGAACCTGATTATTATCATAGCTTGGGATGTATCCATTATGGAAGAGCATATCCTGCGTACAAGGATAAGAAACTAGATTCTGCTGGCACATCATAGGCATAGAGGCCGCTGGAGAAGGCATGATGGTGGTGGTGGTCGTAGGAGTAACCATCATCCTTTTCCCAATTCCATAAAGCATTCCTTTAGCAAACCTAGAGTCTTCAAACACTTGCCTGAGCTTGATAAACACAAGTGCAGTCATTAAACTGTCTGAACCGGCATGATGTGCTCTTCCCACACGTGGGATATGGAGTAGCTGAGCTAGTTTAGATAAACCGAGGTGTTCACCGAGCCCGTCGCACAATCCAGCCATCACCTTCAAGTCGTAAACCTCGCCGAATACTTTCACAACCTCCGATGCAAATTCCCCACGAGTCTCGGGTAGTTTCCCGTGGTTGAGAATGCACAGGACGTACGCGAAATCATACGCTCCTTGGAAAGTTACAAACTCGACGTACTTGTGAGAGTATAGGGCAGACAAAAGCTTTGGGAAAAATCCGTATTTGAACATATCGACTCCTTCGTTTCTGATTTTGTTCAAGTCCACGCCGTGTTTCTTCAAGAAATCGATCGAGTTCTGGTTGCGTGTGTCCGACGGGTCCCCGAAGTTGGAGAAGTTAATCTCCCATACGCCGCCGATCTCTCCCTTGGCGTTGAAGAGAGTGAAGCCGCATTGGATCAGCTTCGATGATTCCACGTTGGCTTTCATGGCGAGGTAACAATCGTCATCCGACGAATATAGGAACGTGCGGTGAGTAATACCGGGATACTCTGTATCAAAAGCTATCAGTGGAAATAGCTTATGACATTCCATCAATCGAGCCAGCTCTTGATCAACGTTCCACCTCCATACCATCCACGTCTTCGGTACTGGCCTCGAGTGCTGATGAGGATGATGATTCTCGTTCATCGGTTCTGCAGAAGAAAAAAATTAGGGCTCTTTGTTTAGGAGGAAGAGGCATGAGAATACGATAAGTCTGCTTTAATTTGTAACCCATTAGGGTTCTTGTTTTATAAGGCAAAATTTTTTTTTAATCTTTTCCTTTTTCTTTTTAATTAGTAAAATCGGTATACCTCAGTTTCCTTTTTTATCGGGTGTTATATCTAATAGAATTAATTAAGATGTTTATCGAAGCTTGCTCCCCAATTAATTTAAAAAATACATTCAGTGCGTTGTGATCTCGTATCTGAGCTGTTCAAATCCGCTCCAATTTTTGGATATTCTTTTTTTTTTATGATGGTTATAGATTTTAGAAATTATCCTTTCTTCATTAAACTACAAATCTAGCTTTTACTTTTTTACATTTTCTAAACCTTTTTCATACAAAAGGCAATTTTGAGAGATCTAAGTAAAAGACTTGAGCCAATTAAGTGTCAAAACTTTTTATGTGAAGGGATCTGTAAAAATTGATAGTTTGAAATTTTGATTGCTCTTTGCTGTGTACTTCATGTGTCTTTTTACTTTGTTGTGCAAATTTAAGTGTCAGTACTCCTTTATTTGTACTTCATGTGTCTTTTCACTTTGTTGCGGCTTTCTCTTTGTGCAACTAAAACTCTTTTTTTTTTAGCAAAAAAAAAAGAAAAAAAAAACTAAAATTCTTTTTTTTTCTTTTGTTATTATATGTAGTATTTAACTTCTATAAAGAAAATATTAATATGTCATGATTCTCGAGTTAGATTTTAATTTATAGATGATAAGTTAATTGAAATATTATATGCTAAATACAATTAGATAGAATCAAATGAACCATCAAATGTAATAAAAATGACTGACAAAAAAAAAAACCAGAGTTTCAATGATATAGCCGCGAGGCCAGTTGATAAAAACATCTAATTTTAATGAAATAGCCGCGAGGCCACTCTTGTGAAGACTTCTTTAGATGTGAACAAACATGAATCACGTAAAGGTTTCTTTAAGCTTCTGCTTGGAAACGCTGCAGCAGCAGGAGGGGGGGTCTGCTTGGAAGTGGGAAAAGCAAAATGCAGCAGATGAACAGGAGGTTTCTTAGTCTAGAATGTCATATTCAAGGTTCCTAGAGTATTTGGACAAAAGGAAGGGATGATAAAGTAGATCTGTATGAGAATGGGACAATAGCTATTGTGGAGGATGTATCTCCTGAGTTGGGTAACAGGATCCAGCGTGTACACGTGCAGCTACCTGGATATTGAGTCAGGAGCTTCTCGAGAAGCCGAGGGCAAAGAATATTAATTTTGTAGCACATAATGATCAAGAAGACCAATGTTCTGCATTACTCAACTTGATTGGGAATCTTGCATTCCCGGTGATTCCGATTGGCGGTTTTTTCCTTCTCTCGAGAGGTTCCCCTGCTGGGCATGGCTTACCACTTCAAATAGGTCGGTCAAAAGCAAAGTTCGTTTTGATATTGCAAAACATTGACTCCACCAGGACATGATGCTGTCCAAAAACAAAAAGTCACACTGATACCCTAGAGGACAAGCGATAGGTCTGACTTGGTTCATTCCCTCAGATGACATGATCCAACTCTAATCTCCAAACAGAAATCACTTCCAAGAATGCTGGTAGAGACGCTGAAGAAGTGATCTTTGGTGAGTCTGAGGTGACTACTGGCCAGTTGGTGACTTGCAACAGATCACCGGTTTAGTTAAAAGCAGGTATCTACCAAAGTCCTAGCTTCATTCTTTGTTCAGTTACCCAAGGCCGGAGCTGAGATTTCAGATGTATATAAACATCATCACCAGAACCAGCTTGAGTCTGACTGAGTAAAGAGACCTTGAATCTCTGTGTATATCTTGAGATAATTACCATCATACTGTGTAACTAGTAAAGTCTTAATTTGCCTAGTTGGAGTTTTAAAAAAATACTTTATAATGTTGGCTGCAACTGTCTTCAATAGTTGTCTCAGATTCAGCAGTAGTCACATAGACTAGTGAAAAATAATGATGCCCTGAGATTATATATACACACCACTACAATGCAACACTCACAAACATGAATCAAAACCCTAGACTTGGGACCTAATGCTTTTTTAGACGCCATTCCCACCACCACCAGCTGCTGCATCGCTCTCCCCCTTCTTCACCCACACCATAGTCCTTGTTGCCTTAATAACACGTGTAGACGACCAATCATGTTTCTGGTTTCGGTAATAACCTTGTCTCACATGTACATTGACACCTCTATCTCTTCCCTCCTCTTCTTCTACTCGATGCTGAAACTGAGTATCTACACTAGCAGCATTCTCTCTGTTATGAACTATCTTCTCTCCCGGAGTTTCCTCTTTCACCGGGTTATTCACAGACCCACTTTGATTTTTCTTATTCACCTTCTTCTTCTTAGACCATTTCTTCTTTCTCTCCTTCAAATCTCCTCCATCTTCGTTCTTCTTGCTCACAATTGCAGAGATCTCAACTCCATCTTTCTCGATCTTCACTCTTGGTTCCTCTGTGGCATCTTCTTCTCTCCTTCCTTGTTCATTAACCTTCTCCTTCACGCCTCTCTCTACAATGTTTATTCCCTTCTGTTTCCGCTCTTTGTCTTTATTCCAACGCTCCTGAAGCTGAAGAATGGATACGTAATTATCTGGAATCAAAGCCACACTTTTCATCTTCCCATTCCTTTTCACCTCCTTTGGATCTTTCTTTTCCTTTTCCTTTGCAAGCTCCATCACTCATCATTAAAGATGACCTTTTTTTTTTTTTTGAGCAACTCATTAAAGATGACCAAACTACGGAAAAGAGTCATTAAAACCGAAAAAGCAATCAGACAATAAAATGACAAATTGCGTTAAGCCCAATGGACTCTTCAACTGTAATGAGAAAACTACAAGAGCCCACAAGAGACGGACGCACACACGTTTTGTAATCTACGAAATAGATTTTTGATCGCGTTTTAAAAGTGCGGAATTTGTTATTTTATAAACCTAATTAAAATAACATAATAATATTAATTTAATTTAATTTTGTGACCTAATTAAATTAATAGTTTTAAAAATAGATATCATTTTGCTAATTGTGTACTAAATTAAACAGCTAAAAATTGAGTGGTTTTCATTTTAGTTTAACAAATTATAAGGTAGAGAAAAATAAATAAATGTTCTAAAAAGTGTTTTGAAAATCGAATTGGACCCGTTAGTTAAACCTGTCTAACCATGACTCATTTAGTTAATGGAGATACAGTTGAACACTTTAACTAAAAAACATATTTGATTTAAACTATCTAAACTGATTAAAAATAGAAAAGGTGTTTGAAGAAAACAAAATATAAACTAATTAAAATCAATAAAACCAATGACTCTAGTCAACCTTAAATTAGGCCTAAGACTTATTATGCAAGATCCGGATTCGATAAGAGATACGCTTAGAAAATAGAATATTTGGGGGGTTCGAATCCGAATCTGGTTAGTAAAATCTCAGATCCGTCAAAACCAAATCAAGATCCAGATATCTTAATTTTTAGTATGCAGACTCCTATATTTGAAATATATTAAATTTTTAATTTTATTAATAATTATATTTGATATATTAATATTAATTCATAAAATTACTTTTACAATCTTATCTTTTATTTTTGATATTCTATAAATATTTATAAATCTTGTATAAGTATTTAATTTATGTATTATTTTAGAATTTTAATATTTAAAAACTATCTTTTTAGTTTCTTAATTATTTTTATGAATTCGGATCCGGTTGAGATACTTGCAGATAACACAATATATATATCCAGAATCCTGATATCTGAAAGTCTCGAATCCGAATCCATATACTAAATCCACGGATCCAACAAATCCGAATCCGGATCCAGATATCTTAAATTTCCTAGATTTCTGGATCTGTCCTAGTCTTACCTTAAATTCACCGATATGGATTTATTTTCATTTGATTCGAGACTCTTGGCTTTTATTTTCAAAACAAATTATTATTTTTTGTTTTTTATTCATTTTGTTTCCTTTTTAGTATATACATTTGCTATATATAATTATTAGAAAGAAATAAATTAACTTAATCAAATGTGTGGCGATTTATTAAGATTGTTGTTAAAACTGGTGAAAAAAATTTATTCCCTCTGTTTTAAAATGTTAAATCTCATTTATATATGCATTTTTGTGATTTCTTTTTCTTACAATTTTAAGCCAATAAGAATCCAATAAGTACAATTAGGTTTTTTGAAGTTTGCAATTAGTAAATAAAATATGTATTGAAAAAAAAAGATCTTTTTAAAACAAAAATTTTCGCTAGAATATGTAACTTTATGAAATAGAGAGAGTATCACATATTTATTTGCCAAATGATTTCTTTTGTGTTTAAATTAATTATATATATTCTAAATCAATCATTTATGAACGAATGTGTTAAACATAAATAAAAATATAAAGAAACTATGTGTGCATAATACAATTTTTACACACGTATATATGAGACATATTTTGTGGGGTTTGGAACATTAAATAGTATTTAAGAATCAAATTACTTACCAAGTTTTAGTGGTTATTAAAAAAAATGTTTTGGTGGTTATTGAAAATATAGAAAATTGAATATTTTTGATTTTATTGTTAAGATTTGATTTTCAAACTGATATCTTACTTTGTGATTCGTATTGTATTTTTAAAAAATGTTTTATGCTATGCAAACTAACTAATAAACTTTTATGATAAAATTATGCAAAACTAAAGTATAGCTAACATGTAGATCATAGACTAACATAGACCGTCATATATTATGCAGAAATTTAATTAATGAAATAAATATAACATGCATTAATTAAATAACACAAAATACAGTATCATTAATTAAATAAAAGTCAAGAATACAATTGCATAGAAAAGCCAGTGGCATCACTACAGGAAATTCGCGCATTGATAGCAGTGCATTATAGCGTTTCTTAATTTGTGCTATGTTTAATATTTTAATAGCGTTTCTTTTTTTGTAAACGCTACGAATAGGTAGTCTTAATAAAAAAAATGGTGACGCGTAGAATACATAGCATTATGTATTTCAAAACACTGTCGAAACTGGGAGCGGGGAGTCATAAAAAAAAGACCCGCTTAACACTTAGTGAATTTTTCAGTCTCCCTCTCATCTCACTTACAGAAATGTCTCGATCGAGTTTTTCTCTTTTTTTTTTCATTTTCCATCTCACTTTGAGAAATTGATAGAGTGAAGACGATAATCAAGCAGCATTTCTCCCTTAGAGATATCTCTCGATCCATTTTTCATTTTTGTGATTTCTTTTTCAAAATAGAATATTTGGGGGGTTCGAATCCGAATCTGGTTAGTAAAATCTCAGATCCGTCAAAACCGAATCTGGATCCAGATATCTTAATTTTTAGTATGCAGACTCCTATATTTGAAATATATTAATTTTTTAATTTTATTAATAATTATATTTGATATATTAATATTAATTCATAAAATTACTTTTATAATCTTATCTTTTATTTTTGATATTCTATAAATATTTATAAATCTTGTATAAGTATTTAATTTATGTATTATTTTAGAATTTTAATATTTAAAAACTATCTTTTTAGTTTCTTAATTATTTTTATGAATTCGGATCCGGTTGAGATACTTGCAGATAACACAATATATATATCCAGAATCCTAATATCTAAAAGTCTCGAATCCGAATCCATATACTAAATCCACGGATCCAACAAATCCGAATCCGGATCCAGATATCTTAAATTTCCTAGATTTCTGGATCCGTCCTAGTCTTACCTTAAATTCACCGATATGGATTTATTTTCATTTGATTCGAGACTCTTGGCTTTCATTTTCAAACAAATTATTATTTTTTTGTTTTTTATTCATTTTGTTTCCTTTTTAGTATATACATTTGCTATATATAATTATTAGAAAGAAATAAATTAACTTAATCAAATGTGTGGCGATTTATTAAGATTGTTGTTAAAACTGGTGAAAAAAAATTATTCCCTCTGTTTCAAAATGTTAAATCTCATTTATATATGCATTTTTGTGATTTCTTTTTATTACAATTTTAAGCCAATAAGAATCCAATAAGTACAATTAGGTTTTTTGAAGTTTGCAATTAGTAAATAAAATATGTATTGAAAAAAAAAGATCTTTTTAAAACAAATTTTTTTGCTAGAATATGTAACTTTATGAAATAGAGAGAGTATCACATATTTATTTGCCAAATGATTTCTTTTGTGTTTAAATTAATTATATATATTCTAAATCAATCATTTATGAACGAATGTGTTAAACATAAATAAAAATATAAAGAAACTATGTGGGCATAATACAATTTTTACACATGTATATATGAGACATATTTTGCGGGGTTTGGAACATTAAATAGTATTTAAGAATCAAATTACTTACCAAGTTTTAGTGGTTATTAAAAAAAATGTTTTGGTGGTTATTGAAAATATAGAAAATTGAATAGTTTTGATTTTATTGTTAAGATTTGATTTTCAAACTGATATCTTACTTTGTGATTCGTATGTATTTTTAAAAAATGTTTTATGCTATGCAAACTAACTAATAAACTTTTATGATAAAATTATGCAAAAGTAAAGTATAGCTAACATGTAGATCATAGACTAACATAGACCGTCATATATTATGCAGAAATTTAATTAATGAAATAAATATAACATGCATTAATTAAATAACACAAAATACAGTATCATTAATTAAATAAAAGTCAAGAATACAATTGCATAGAAAAGCCAGTGGCATGGTATTGTAATTATAAAAGAAAAATAAGAGCAAATACCTAATAGGTATTTTACTTATCTAATTTAATAAAAATGATTAACTCTCTATAAACGTCACTTTCAATATACACAACAAACAAAAATTGTATATATTTAATTCAAGATTGATAACTAACTCTTCACAATATATTAAATTACAATTTTACCTAATATTGATAAACTTGTATCTGAAATTTCTGATAAATATCTAATACAAACTGATGAAAAAATTATAGGTTCAAAAATAAATTATTATTATGAGTGGAAATTAAACAATAAATAGTATGGATTTAAAATATTAAGGTAGATAAGCTGTTAGTGGGACATCAAAAAGTCAACCATAAGTAAAATTACAAAGTACTTAGTAGTAATTTCTTAAGCATCAGAAAAAAAAAATCTTATTAAAAATTCAAATAAAATAAACATAAGCGATTCTGAGCCAAAGCACCCGACAAAAGCTTTTCATCGTCATTATCTGAATCATTATCATCAGAAACAGAACAGTAAAGCAAAACAGAAAAAAATCATTCGATCCCCTCTCTCATCTCATCTCATGGCTGCTAGCTACAAAGTCGACGAAGAGTACGATTACCTCTTCAAGCTCGTCTTGATCGGAGACTCCGGCGTCGGCAAATCGAATCTACTATCGAGATTCACGAAGAACGAGTTCAACCTCGAATCAAAGTCTACTATTGGCGTCGAGTTCGCTACCAAGACGCTCAGAGTCGATAGCAAAGTCGTCAAAGCTCAGATTTGGGATACTGCTGGCCAAGAAAGGTTCGATTTAACTATTCTTTCTCCTCTTTCAGTATTTGAATTTCGATCCCCCCCTTAGAGATCAAAAGTCATCTCTGTTAGTTTCTTAGCTTGCCGTTTCTTTATGAGAGCTTTTGGAATCATGGTGTTTGTTATGTCGCTAACATATGTTCTCTGTTGGTTTATCATACAAATTAAAGTGTGTGTTTTATTCAGTTTATTGATCTTTACCAAGTGAAGCTGATCATGTTTACAGAGTAGTTCCTCTGTTAACATGTTTGAATTGTTTATGGTTTTTTTTTTTGGTAGATACCGAGCAATCACAAGTGCTTACTACAGAGGAGCTGTAGGTGCTTTACTTGTCTACGACGTGACAAGGCACTCGACGTTTGAGAACGCAGCGAGATGGCTAAGGGAGCTACGAGGACACACGGATCCAAACATAGTGGTGATGCTTATAGGGAACAAGTGCGATTTGCGTCACTTGGTAGCAATAAAAACAGAGGAAGCTAAAGACTTTGCTGAGAGAGAGTCTCTCTATTTCATGGAGACATCTGCGTTAGATGCAACCAACGTTGAAAACGCCTTCTCTGAAGTGTTGACTCAGATTCATAAGATAGTGAGCAAAAGAAGCGTGGATGGATCGAACAAAGAAGAAGGAGGGTCTTCGTCTGGTTTACCAAAGAAAGGAGAGACTATTAACGTCAAGGAAGATGGATCTGTTTTTAAGAGAATGGGTTGCTGCTCTAACTAGAGTGTGATTATAGATTTGGTTTGGTCGGATTAAGGTGGCTCGTGCAATAAAATAAAAATCAACTGTTTATGCTTTGGTAACTTTCGCCTGTAAGGGCTTTTAAAATTGAATGTACATGATCATTATCTTGTCTTCCCACCACTTATGAACTTGTAATAAACTAGACGAGTGCAAATCTTCACCCAAGTAACCTTTCAATTTCAAGACCAAACTGTTTATGGTTCCTTTACAAAAAAAAAAACCTCGCTATATAAATAGAAGCTGATAATAGTAATGCAGAACCGAAGTAGTAGTCATGTGCTCATCTGTAGGAGTATCATATGTGCAGGTAACAGTGGGAATTATATTTATCAGGTTATTAGCAAGGTAATTAAGGCTTAAACTTGACACATTTGCAACCATTCGACTTTTCTATAAAAGAGTTTTGCTTTCATCACTTATGAAGTGTTAATGATTGGTTATTATATTACACTGATTTGTTCTCCTAACCCACAAGAATTACAATTATAAGTGTTACATATGTTCATTCGGTTTAGTTGTTACAGAGGCGGTCCAACTCTGATTTAATATATGAGCTTTCAAGCTCTAGATCTGATTTTGAAGCCCTGATGACAAACACAGAGATTATACAGGAGTCCTGAATGGTTTCTAAGTCAAATAACTTTTTGGTAAGAAAGTTTTGGAATTGAGTTTCTGAACAAGTTTTTTGCGTATGAGAATGAGATGAAACGCAGCTCTAGTGAACTGATGCTCATATCCATCACTGGATTCTGACTGGACACTTTTAACATTCACTGTGGATACAAAGTCGTTCATATAAAGTAGGGAAGTTTGATTCTTTCATATACATAACAAATCCCTCAAGACATGAAAAAAATGTAATCTCTAACGCCATTCAATGTGATTGTTACGTCTACTTGAAAGGTAAGTATTTTTTTTTCTGCATTAAAATCATATGTTTGCATTTGTAATGGTTCTGTTTTGTTCAGTCTAGGCATAATCTAAACACTGCAGCAACATCATATAAGAGAAAAAAACTCCACTAAAATTAACCCCAAAAAAAAAACTGAAACCAACCAACCAACCAACCAAATCATCACCTTACTGTTAAGTTTCAAAACATTCTCAACCTCTCCATATCTCAAACTGATTCATAAACAGGCAAAGCCAAGCTCTCAAGCAACTTCAAATGAAACAAGTTAACATTCTTCCATCCACCAGGAATCGAACCAGCGATCCCTTCCATAACAGCCACAACATTCTCCGCAATCTCCTTCCTTCCCATAGACAACTTCGCAACCTTCACAACACTACAAGTCCCCGTCCCAACAAAGAACAAAGCCGATTCACACACTCTCTCAACCTGCTCCTTCCAGTTACCGCTCCTCAAGTTAATCGCGATCGGACTCTTCTTCCTCTTCACGAACTCCTTCCCCAGAAGCTTCGGCAACATCGGCATCAGCCTCCTCTCCGCGAAGTACACCTCGTGACCGTGACGCCTCCCTTCCTCCACCTCCAGCTTCTTCAACTCCGTCTTCAGCTTCGAGACCTTGATCACGGCCGTGATCGGAACCTTCTCCGCTTCGATCTTCTTCAGAGCCGTCTCCTTTGTGATCTTGTTCTTGTGCTTGTCGTCGATGATCAGGCAGAGCTCCGGAGGAGGGGATTCGGCGAGGTCGATGAGAGGGTGAGGGAGAGGGATCGTTATTGGATTGGTGCGATCGATCTGGGGAGGCTTCTTTAGGGTTACGACGAGGTAGACGAAGCCACCGTCGCTGCTGCTGTTGTTGTTATCGAGGGGCTCTGAGTTCCGGGGGTTTGATTTTGAGTCACGCCATTTTAGGAGAGACTTCAGGGCTCTGTTGACGTTCTTGGAGTCGATCTTTGAGTGGTATGACGGCGGAGGAGCAGCGGTGGTAGTCATTTTCCCGGTGAGAGTAGGGAGAGACGGCGGCGCGACGAAGACTGTGGTTGAATTGCGAAATTAGGGTTTTGAGTGGACTAGAGGGTTTAGGATTGTTATCGCGATTCCTTTGTTTATTTTCCTATAGAGATTAATAATGTCTCAAAATATAATATGATAAGATGTGTTAAATAAAACTTCTAATAATGAATATCTTATCTTATTATTAAAATAATTTAATGTAAATTTCTTATGTTTTCGAGAGACACATAATTAAATATTTATATTTATAAGAAAATATATTTATATTTGGATTTATATTCAGAATTTCATTAGACATGCTTTAATAATATTTGCAAAAATGATAATCAATTATGCCTTAATTATAAAATATAAAACATAAAATAACCAGTGAATATACAGTCACTTTCAAGTACATTATTAGATTATTCTAGCTAAATATATAATTTCCATTTAATTACGAAACTGAAAAGAAAAAAAAAACAGCAAAGAAAAGGAAAGAACAAGCAGTTCGAAAAAAAAGGAAATTACAAGAAAAGGAAACAAACATATTTATAAATACAACTAATCCCTCTTCTCATCTCTTCACAAATAGAAAACAACGAATCAAAGATTAACAATGGAAGAGGAGTTCGTGAAAGGAGATCAGGTTGAAGTATGCAGCAAACTAGATGGTTTCTTCGGGTCTTACTTCGAGGCCAAGGTGCTGTAAGTGCAAAGATGACACCACAATAAGTAATGCAGAAGGTAAACCAAGAGAGACAATTACACAAGCACACTCAATAGCTTTATTAGAAATCGCCTTGTACAACTCAATTACAAGTTCTGCTTAATCAGCCTCGCTAGCCTGTTAACACCCTAACAGCTGCTACTGAACAATTCCTAAGCTACCCGCTTATGTCTCTCCACTGTCAAGTACTTCAGCCCCTGCTTCAGCACGACCCAGAACACTTCCAAGCTCTTCTCTCTCTCTATAAGATCAGCCTCTGTGTCTCTGTCTCTCTACAGACGACCACATAGCTATCTTATACTAACTCCACGTTCCCGAAACCCTAGTCTCCAAGGAACCACAATATGGACATCTTCCATATCAATAAGTGCAACTTTCCTTTTCTTGGAATGCACTTATTCCTCTTCTTTAAGTCATAAACTTGCTCCTCAAGTTTATTCCTTTTTGCCTTTTCTCCAAGATACTCTCTTGCTCTCCAAGTCTGCACGACTCCAGCTCAGCATCTCGACTCCACATGGTCTTCACCACTCACTACGACGTCTGCTTCAGCAACTACGTCAGCGACTACTTCAGGGCGGACATCTTTACATCAACAATCTCCCCCTTTTAGCTTTGTGTGCCTATCAAGCACAACCTTCTTCTGGTTCAACAACCACGTTCCCCACCTGGAAACTTCCACGCCAATTGTGCTTTTCTCCCCCACGAGATGTGCACCACACCATGCTTTTCTCCCCCATAAGACAAGCATCATCTACTTCAGGACATCCATCACTATGCTCTTCTCCCCCATGAGATATGCACTCCTTGGACCAGAACGTCACCATTCTCCCCCTGCTTGATTGCATACTAAGCTAAAACAGATGCTTAGATGTCAAGCCTTACAGACAAACCCGTCTGCTACTCCATGCGTAATCATGATACAGCCTCTGCTGCAGCGGAATAGATTACACTTACTGCATCACGATCTGACGCACCTGTCGAGTTACCTCTCGACTCACTTCTGTTGAGGACCAGGCTTCCTTCATGCGTCGTCTCCTTGACTACGAGCCTCTTCTCAACCACCCCGAGTGCCCTCTGCACTCGTTGCTATAGCCTTGGAGTGATTTCGCTATCACCCTCCTGAAGATCCTCTCGCATCACTTCCTGACGCACTTCGATCTCCTTCCCCTTTGTGCTACGGACAACTCCGTGTCCTAGCTCCAGACTTGATGCTTCTTGATCTTCCTCAAGATCACTCCTACCAGAGCTGCATCCCTCTTCTGATATCTTCTCCTTGATCTCATCAAGTAAGCCACTCTTGGCTACACACACCTCTTCAACCCTCTTGGGTTTAGTGACCGTCTTGTTCACTCTCTTGGTCATGTTTCTGCTCTTCTCACGAGCAAAACACTCCACCTTCTTGTGTCCAACCTTCCCACAGAACCAGCAGCACATCCGATGTTGCTTCTTCTTTGGCCTGACACAGTTACTGATGCACCGATCAGTCTCCTTCCTCGTACCAGCTGCACACCCATGCTTCAGAACCCCCTGTCTGACCTTCATGTTGTTGCACTGATGTACCACTTTCGGCTTGTTACTCACAGCCCCGCGCTGTAGAACTTCCTGCCGTACTCCTTGTCGCACGTCCCGACGTACTTCCTGACAAGCTTCTTTGGCTCCACTTTTTGATGTGCTCCCATGCACGAAATGTGACAGCCCCTTCTGTACTTCCTTAGTACCCTCAGCTCCTCGATATCCCAGACCCCAGTTCACCATGGCTGGTTGTCCCATCGAGAGTATCTTATCCAACTCCTTGGATCCACTATTGAGCATCCTGATCTGTTTGCGATTCTCAGCCAAATCACGTTCCAGCATCCTTGCTCTCTCTCGTTCCCCAGTAGCAACTTCTCTCAGGTTGCTAACCTCCTTCTCCAGAGACTCATTCTTCTCATGTACAGCAGCAAGTTCTTCAGCAAGATCTTCATACTGCTCACGGCTCTGCACCAGATCGTGTTGCAATCTCAGATTCTCGTTCTTGAGATTCAACCACTTGTTGAGCATCATGTGATAATCCTCAGAGTCTGTAATGACATCTGAATCCGAGGATTCACTAGATCCCTCTTTGCGTGCACCAAACGCAACCATATTCTTCACTACCTTTTCATCTTCTTCAGACTCTGACTCATCAGACGACTGCGATGAAACTCTTTTACCCTTCCTTGAGTTTGGACATTCACGCCGTGTGTGTCCAACACCTCTACACTCAGAGCACTTGAGCTCTCTTCGTTGTACCAACGGACAGTTAGCCCTTATATGACCAACTCCTTCACACTCGTAGCACTTGAGACCTTCTCTTCTTCTGCTACTGTCACGATCACCTTCCTGGCGACCAACCTGATTTCTCCCACCTGAGAAATTCATCCTCTTGCCAAAATTCCTAGCCAACATGCCCACGGCATCTTCAAGCTTCTGAATTTTCTCTGCATCCTTGTCAACTACAAGGGCTATACTCCCTGGCGTACCTCCTGATGTAGACACCGAGCCACTGCCTGTCTCCATCTCTTCCGCCTTCAGCATACCCACAACCTTGTCAAACTTGAGCTCATCCGTGTTTGCAGTCATATTTAGGACCGCCTTCTGAGCTCCAAACCTTGCTGGAAGACAGCGTAGCAACTTCTTCACCAGCTTCTTCTCCTTGTACTTCTTTCCAAGTACACATGCTTCATGCGCCATAGCACTGAGTTTGGCACTGAAGCTCGCCACCGTATCCGCATCTGACCACTTCAGATTCTCAAACTGCGACCCAAGATGATCCAGACGTGTCCTCTTGACACTATCATCTCCTTCAAACGAATTCAGCAGGATCTCCCACGCCTCTTTAGCTGAAGTACTCCCCTGAATCAGCTGGAACTGCTCTACTTCAACAGCTCCGAAAATCGTCGAAAGCGCCTTTGCATTAAATTTTGATGCATTGCGCTCTGCCTCTGACCAATCCTCCTTTGGCTTAGGCTTCTTCCCATCTGCTGTGACTATGGTGGGCTCCTCCCAACCAGTCTCCACAGCTGTCCACACATCTTCATTGATTCCTCGAATCAACTGCTTCATGCGAGCCTTCCAATGACCATACTGGTCCGCATTCAACACGATTGCCTTCTGCACAGAAATAACCGTGTCCATCTTCACCTTGATCTACTCGAAACTAAGTCGTTAACTCTATCGAGCCCCGCTCTGATACCACTTGTAAGTGCAAAGATGACACCACAATAAGTAATGCAGAAGGTAAACCAAGAGAGACAATTACACAAGCACACTCAATAGCTTTATTAGAAATCGCCTTGTACAACTCAATTACAAGTTCTGCTTAATCAGCCTCGCTAGCCTGTTAACACCCTAACAGCTGCTACTGAACAATTCCTAAGCTACCCGCTTATGTCTCTCCACTGTCAAGTACTTTAGCCCCTGCTTCAGCACGACCCAGAACACTTCCAAGCGCTTCTCTCTCTCTATAAGATCAGCCTCTGTGTCTCTGTCTCTCTACAGACGACCACATAGCTATCTTATACTAACTCCACGTTCCCGAAACCCTAGTCTCCAAGGAACCACAATATGGACATCTTCCATATCAATAAGTGCAACTTTCCTTTTCTTGGAATGCACTTATTCCTCTTCCTTTAAGTCATAAACTTGCTCCTCAAGTTTATTCCTTTTTGCCTTTTCTCCAAGATACTCTCTTGCTCTCCAAGTCTGCACGACTCCAGCTCAGCATCTCGACTCCACATGGTCTTCACCACTCACTACGACGTCTGCTTCAGCAACTACGTCAGCGACTACTTCAGGGCGGACATCTTTACATCAACAGGTGCTATCAAAGCTTCCTCACAAATCCCTCTACAAGGTTAAGTACAAGAACCTTGTGACGGAAGGTGAAGACCCTCAGCCGTTGATCGAAATCATCTCCGCTGACGAAATCCGTCCGATGCCACCAAAATTATCTCAGCCGTCGACGTTTAGACGCCATGAGATGGTTGATGCTTTCGACTTAGACGCGTGGTGGGTCGGAGAGATCACTGGACAAAGAGGCGATACGTTCTCCGTTTACTTTCCCACGACCAATGATGTGTGCGAGTACCCACTTGAACGTCTCAGAAGGCATCTTGATTTGGTTAATGGGAAGTGGGTTTCTTCGGCAACAAGGCAACAATTAGCGCTTCTTAGATTCTGATATGTTTCTTGTCATTAATTGTTTGTCTTTATACTATTAACTAGATAAAATACTCTTAAATTCCACTTAATATTTTTTTTTGTTACAAAATATTTAATTTTTAAAGCCACATTCCTTCACGAATTCAGCGGAACTCTTGAACCCCTCTAAACCGGTCCAACAGATAACTCTGGTTCGGTTAAGCACTAATTAATTTGATTATGAACATTATTGGTCGGCGAATATGGACAAGATCCGTCAGTATCGCTCGCTGAGCACTAAATGTTAATCGGCCCCATGCTTTGCTCCCAAGTTTACATGCATGAACTGACTCCAAAGGTCAACTCTCTTCTCCCATCCCTCACATTACAGCCAATACAGGTCAACGGTTATTTTCATTTTTCGTAAGATTGTAGTCTAAAAAGTTTATTTTCGAAATAGATCATCTAATCTATTAATTTAGGGATTGGTTTTTATCTACTACTTATAGTTGTCATTTAGATTTGAGCTCTTTCATAGTTGTTACTAGAATATATCAAGCCTTCTATAAAATGAAACCTACCAACTTAAATTAAACCAAATCTTAACCGACATAGATAAATTGAACTTAACCAATAACATCTTTAAAATATTTTTGGTTATCTCTTAATATTATTAGATCATACAAAACTTAACCATTCTTAAATCAACAAGTTCCAAATCATTTCAAACATAAGAGAAAAAAATGTCTGACTCACAAATTATAACACCATTCAATTATATATACATTTAATAAAATATTATATATATGTCAGATATATATATATATAAATATTATACAAAAATATAAATAATATTATATTATATATATAATATTATACAAAAATATAAATAATATTATATACACATATATTAAAATTAAAATTTGACAAATCAATTTCCGCCCTTCAGGGCGGGTCAAAATCTAGTTCAACATTTAATACTCTCATACAAATAATTTGATGCAAATGCCGAGAAAATCATATACTCCCTCTGTTTTTTAAAGATGTATGTTTTAGGAATATTTTTTGTTTCAAAAAGATGTATTTTTCATATTTTCAATGTAATTTTTATCAACTAATTATGAATAATTATGAATCTCAAAAACATTAATTGTATTTCTTGAAATTCTATTGGTTTAGAAATATAGGAAATATATAATAACAAAAAACTATGCAGTAATAAGTAAATTTTAATATGTTTTATTAACAAGTGTGAAAATCTCAAAACATGTATTATTTAAAAAACAGAGGGAGTATATAATGAAACTACAATAACCGTTGAACTGACTCCAAAGGTCAACTCTCTTCTCCCATCCCTCACATTACAGCCAATACAGGTCAACGGTTATTTTCATTTTTCGTAAGATTGTAGTCTAACCGTTTATTTTCGAAATAGATCACTCAACATTCAATACTCTCATACAAATAACTTGATGCAAATGCCAGAAAAAATCATATATATAATGAAAGTACAATAACTGGCCGTTGTGGATACCCATATGAAGCAACCTCTTCCCAGCTCATCTCTTACCCTTTACAAATAAAAGGTCGGTGCAAAATAATATTTTATTACCTTACGATGGTCCCCAAGTCATTAAATGGTTTGTACTTTATACTCATAATTTTATATCAATAAAATAGTTGCGTAGCTTGAAAAGCAAGGAACACTATATATATTGCCTAGTTTGATGCATTTCATTCATCAAACTATTCATCGCAACTAAAAATTTTGCATCTGACTTACATTCAAAAAGCATCAACAGAAAGTTTCAAGATGACGGTGAGAATCATTCTTTTGGTTTTGAAAATGCTTTTTCTTGCATATTCTAAATGTTTTTTTTCCTAATCATGTGTTGTTATTTTATATGAATTTAACAATCTCTGATCCATTTTCAGACTATAGAAATGAGAGTTCACATGGATTGTGTGGGATGCGAGAGCAGAGTTAAAGCTGCCCTTCAAAAGATGAGAGGTGGAATTTGTTTGATCTCGAGCGAATTGCTTTATATATTTCTTCCTGTATATGTTACATATTATCTTTTTCAAAAAACATTTATAGAATATATACAAAAAACTATTGATATTAATAGAACTTATGGTTGTTTAGAGATGACATGGTGTGGTTAACTAAGTTTGTCAACTAATAAAGTTTGTCAAAAACAGTAAGAGATGTTAACTCTGTCGAATGAAAACAGGAGTGGATGAGGTTGAGATCGACATGGTGCAGCAGAAAGTGACGGTAACGGGCTACGCCGATCAGAAGAAAGTTCTGAAGAAAGTTAGAAAAACCGGCCGGCGAGCTGAGCTATGGCAGCTTCCTTTTAACCCTGACCACAGCTCTCTCCTTGGCGGAGGAAGCACTAGTACAAACGGTGGTTACTTCTACAACCCTCATGGCTGCAACGGGCCAATCAACCACCACGCACCGGTCCCAGGTTCTTCTTACAACTATTACAAGCATGGTTACGATAGCAACGACTATTCGTCTTACCAGCACCACCCTGTTCATGCCTCTATCTTCAGCCACCAAGCTGGTGCTAAGTTTAGCGATGAGAATCCTAATGCTGCTTGTTCTATTATGTGAAGTGTTTTTTTTTTTTGCTTACTACTTTTATGGTACGAGCGTAAGTAACTAAGTATGTAATCATAACTAAGTTCATTACTTCAAAAAAATTATGTATTTTTGTGTGCTTATGTAATGTAATTTAAGCTCAAATGGTTAATTAATTATGTTTTAACTTTTAATGTTAAGTTAATATAATTAGCAATTTTAATATGCAAACAAGTAAATCACAATTTTCATTTTTGTTTAGTTTTTTTGTGAAAATTAAGATTGCTTCCAAACTCCAAATTAAATGGTAACTAATTGAACGAAGATTTGTCAAATGAAGGAGAAATTAAGTACAGAACATCGATTTTGACACAATGAATCATCTAATAGTTCTGGTTGATCTCAACCGGTTCTACCCCTCCTTTGGACAAGTTAATGATGATCCCAACCTCTACCTACCAAATACTAAATAATAAACTATAAATCCTAATAATAAAACCTTAAACCTAAATATAAATCATAAACTCAAATAGATTGTGAAAAAATAAATAGTATAGTACAATACAGTATAATCCCTTTAAATTAATACTCTATAAATTAGTATACATTAAAAATCTCTATAAAATAATATAAGGTGGTGTTATTGGTTATATAAGTTGAAATCAACTCTATTAGATATCAAATAGGTTAGATTTTAACTTTTTTAATTCATTTACAATCAAAGATATATGATTTATTTAGATATTTATAAATTTAACATAATATCATTTGATTTCTTTAACAGAATTATAATTCATTTAAGAGGCTTCTAATATGAATTGTAATTCCAAACTCTAAAATTATTAAAAATAAAAAGTTAATTCTTACAAAAGTTATTTATATATGTATCATTCATATATTCTTCTCTGCAATTTGATAACGCAAAGAAAATCTGGGTTTGGTCAAATGATGAAAGTTATTTTCTAGGTTTGATCAAATGAAAAAATAAAAAATTAACGATGAAAATGCTTTATGCTAACTTTATAAACACAATAGGAGACACTGACTCTATAAAAAAAAATTCAATATATTTTGTAGATACAGATAATCTGGTTTGAAGTGAATTTTGGCCACTAGATGAGTTGATCACGTCGTATGTTTTTATGAATCTTGGTTTAAATAGAAGATGTCTATAAAATCACGTGGTAATAGGTTAGATTTTGACTCATATATTTTACACATAGAATGCTATCTAATCCATTCAAAATATTTCAAGTCAAATGAATTGTAAATTTCTATCAAAACTTGAATAACAGAAGATTTTAAATATTGCATTTAAATCTTTAATTAAATAACAATGGATTTCAAATCTTTTAATGAAGATATTCTATATACAACAACCAATAACACTAGATTTCAAATCTTTTAACAAAGATATTTTAAATACAATAACCAATAACACATGATTTTGATATTAGATTTAAAATCAGTCATTGAATAACACTACATTATAAAATCTAGAGAATTAACTTTAAATCCACTAACCAATAACACCCCCTAATTTTATAGTCTTAAACTGCATTTTTGATTCAATTAGTATATCGATAAATTAATAATTTCTATAAACTAATAAACAATTATAGTATTGATGTAGTTTCAACATTATTAATTTATAGAGATTTCACTGTATATGAAATTATGGAACTATCAAAATAGTATTATAATTATACGCGCAACTTCTAAATACTAAACCCAACTCTATTTTTAAATACAAAATTTTGTGATCACTAAATCTTAAACTGTAATCACTAAACCTGCACTCAAATGTAAACTAAATTTTATATTATGAAGAAAGCAATGACCGCTAGATAGATTCTTAGCATCATCACAAGCATACTTAAGTATCAACCGTCAAGTAGTCTGGTTAACATATCGAGACAAATAGAATTGAGAAGCTCTTAAAACATGAGAACATATTCTAAAAGAACATATTCTAAAAAAAATCTTAAATTTCTTCTATTTTATTATTTTTACTAATATTTTTTTTGAAAGCATTGGAAAAGAGTGGGTCAAGTTTAGGGAGTTTAGTGGGCTTTAATTAGGCTTAGTAATATTAAATTGGCTTGAGAATAAGCCCAGTAAAAGTCAAAGTTGGTGTTTGGTGACTGGTCAGAACCTACTCTACCTTTCTTTTTTCCATTAAGTGCGCCTCCTCTAATAATTGACTCCTCCTCGTCTTCCTCACGCGTTCTCCTCTCCATCCTCATCAGATTCTTTCACCGGAGAGTATCATCATCATCATCACAACATTCCCTCAACCATGTACCCTCCTCCGATGCTCGTCAATTGCTCCGGTTGCCGGACTCCTCTCCAGCTCCCATCCGGCGCCCGATCCATACGCTGCGCTCTCTGCCAAGCCATAACTCACATCGCCGATCCCCGCACCGCTCCTCCTCAACCGCCTTCCTCCGCCGTCTCTCACCAGCCTCCTCCACAAGTCCCCGCGCCCCTAGGCCAGCTCCCTCACCCCCACGGCAGGAAGAGAGCTGTGATCTGCGGTATCTCGTACCGTTTCTCTCGCCACGAGCTTAAGGGATGCATCAACGACGCTAAGTGCATGCGTCACCTTCTCATCAACAAGTTCAAATTCGCCCCTGATTCCATTCTCATGCTCACCGGTAAATAAAAAAAAATGACCGTGATGGTCCTTTAAACTGATTAAACTGATTTTTAGAAACCGAATCGGACGTCTAAACCGACTTTTAGAACGCTGTTAATAAAAGTTAAAACACATTTTAATTTTTTTTTTTATTCCTTTACTCATGATGATGTTAACTGTTGATGCAGAGGAAGAAACTGATCCGTATCGTATCCCTAACAAGCAAAACATGAGGATGGCATTGTATTGGCTGGTGCAGGGATGTACAGCTGGCGACTCGCTTGTCTTTCACTACTCTGGTCACGGCTCCCGTCAGAGAAACTACAACGGTGATGAAGTCGATGGCTACGATGAAACGCTCTGCCCTCTCGATTTCGAAACTCAGGGGATGATTGTTGATGATGAGATCAACGCGACTATTGTACGACCTCTTCCTCATGGTGTCAAGTTACATTCGATCATCGATGCTTGTCATAGTGGCACCGTTCTTGATTTACCTTTCTTGTGTAGAATGAACAGGTTAGTGGTTTACTTTTTTTTTACTGCTTGTTATTACTGGAGATTCTTATTTTTGTTTTTGGAACAGGTCTGGGCAGTATGTGTGGGAAGACCATAGGCCAAGGTCAGGTCTGTGGAAAGGAACAGCTGGTGGAGAAGCTATATCTATCAGTGGATGTGATGATGATCAGACTTCCGCGGATACATCAGTAAGTGGAATGAGTCTAAAGTCATATATGTCTTGTATTTATAGCTGTGTTCCTCAGACTCATTATTGAAGCCATGCGTGTGTGTGTGTGTATATACAGGCGTTGTCAAAGATCACGTCTACTGGTGCTATGACTTTCTGTTTCATTCAAGCGATTGAACGCAGCCCACAAGGGACAACCTACGGAAACATTCTGAACTCGATGCGTACTACAATAAGGAATACAGGGAGTGGAGGTGGTATTAATGTTGGTGGTGGCGGTGGTGGAGTTGTCACGAGTGTGCTGTCCATGCTTCTGACCGGGGGAAGTGGTATGGGTGGATTAAGACAGGTACAATTCCTTGTTTCACGTACTTTTTTTTTCTTTGTTGATGATATAGATTGGTAGTAATAATGTGTGTTGTGTGTTTAATTATGTTTTGGCAGGAGCCTCAACTCACTGCGTGTGAGCCATTCGATGTCTATGCAAAGCCTTTCATTCTTTAGTAAAGACAACTTATTGTATAGCGACTGTGATGAGAATCTGTCCATTATATTTATGTAATAATCTTTTTTTTTCCTTTCCCAAAAGCATAAATTGAAAGACATTGATTCGTTGCTTTAATAAGGATATGATATGCTATATGTCTATGCTTATACTGTTATATATGCGGTACTTACTATCCTTTTTCGTTCTATAGTTTGATGTCTCTAATTCACGTAGTAAACGTGGAGAAATTCATACGTAACAAAAAGATATAGACAACGCAAATTGCGTATTTATTAATCATTTATAAATAACAAGGCATCTTCACAACTATCCATAATGCATATAGAGACCCTAATACATAAGAACATGGTAAAGATTCCTATTATACATAACTAAGAGCAAGAACAAAATGTGCAATTTTCATTGTTTATTTCCATGTTATCTATTGCTAAGAAAGTAAATTATCTAAACCAAACTAGTATTAGTTTTTAACTTATTCTTATGCTGACTGTTCACACTAGACGCTATGTATGAACGTTTGGATGTCTAATCGGATTTGTTCAAGTTTAATCGGATTTTAGTCTTTGGAACATGAAATATAGCTCTATTCGGATATTTTATAAGTTCGTTTCGAATTCAGTGGTCTTCTCGATTTTGATTTTAGTAACATCGTAAACTCATTTTCAATTCGTTTTGGTTTTGGTTTTGGTTATTCAAAAGTATATGTTTTGATTCATAAACTTGGAAAGTTTAAACAACTTGCCCTAACCAAATATTGCTTGCATGATTTTTTTAATCGAAAGACTATTATATTACTCAAATTTGAAGTGGTCTAATATTATTTGCATGATTAAAGAATGATCAAAGAATGATTGTTAAGAAAAAACATATAAATAAAATTAGCGACCATCAATTCTATTAACATAGAAATATTATTTACACTAAAAATAAAATAATATTTTTGAAATTTGGAAGAAAACTTATCCATAATTAAATTTCAGATGTAACCTGAAACATAAAAATTTCAATAGTTGACCAAATACTAAAAGTATTCATTAAATAATAAATATAGTATTTGAGCTAATTATTAATGTTATGAATATTTATTGGGATTTTGAGTATATTAGATACTTATTCATGATTAGATTAAAGTTTGGTATGCCTTTTTTTTGGATTATGAATTTTTTTTCAGATATCTGTTTGAATTTGGATCTGATTTAGATTTTTTTTTTTTGAACACAGGATCTGATTTAGATAAAACCCACATAAAACAGGACCCATTCAAATTTTATGTCAAATTCAGTTTTGTTTGGAATTTACCTTTTCGGACCGGGTCGGTTTGATTTTTTCGGTTTGATTTTTTTTATCCATCCCTTGTTTACACAATTTAATCCCAAAATACTGAAAAATAATAACAACTTCATTGAAATTATAGTTTCCAGATTCTAATAATAAATCATTAAAAATATTTAAAAATCGATTTATTAAGTTGTTATTCTCCTTTTGACATGGGCAACCTAAAATCTCATAATCGACCTTTTCATCCAAACACCCTTTTCTTTCATTGAACCAAACAATCTTTTCGTGTTCTCTAGAACTCTTTGTGCACCATTAATATCCCTTTGTCATTGATATAAAGACATATCTCCACTCGCTATTTACCCACAAATGAAGGAAAGACAAGAGGTTTGTATGACCCTTCTTACAGTTATGTTCACTACACTATTCTTCTGAGTGACATTTTTTTTTTCTCTCTTTCCTTGTGAGTTATGAGTATATAGTATATACGGTTATGGTGTATTGGTGTGGCTATATTTTAATCATTTTATCATGCTCCTTGATACATACATTCATGTATTATTAATATATATGTAGACGTACAAGTGGTTCTCATAATCTTTAGAGCTCTAATATGAATTAGTTGTTATACTTTAGATATTTAGTACATTTTCTCTTTTTGTATATTAAGAATGGTTGAAAGACCATATAACGTATTCGGATCTCTTCGTATCAAAAGATTCCTCATGTTGCGTATGCTTCATATTTTACTCCTAATTATATTCCAAATCGATAAATATATTTAGAGCATTTTACCAAAAAAATCGATAAATATATATCTTAGGCATTTTATATGTCTTATGTTGTCAACACAAAATTTGTAATTTTGTCCTTTTGAGTAGAATTTGTTTTTTTTCACAAAAAATGCATAAATTTATATCTTAGGCATTTTATATGTCTTATGTTGTCAACACAAATTTTGAATTTTTTCCTTTTGAATAGAATTTGATTAAAAAGAGAAAGAAACGAAATATCTTTTTTTTGGTGTAAAAATAATTTTATTTGGTAAACGATAAAGAATATAATAGAGTTTTTTTCTTAAAACATATGTAAAACTCTAAAATAACACCTTTTATTTAAAAAAATTGTATACATAAATTTATGAATCCAACGTTTCTGTAGACTACGACATGTAAACTACTGTTTGCGCTTTTTGTTGCTATATTGTGTCACTACTTTGATTTACAGAAAAAAAAAACATTTGTGTAAATCTGCAACGTATCTTTTTGTAAATCAAATATAAATTAAATTAGTTTCCAGAGAAATACAATTAATTTTATATCCAATCATCACAAAATCAACTATTTGTTAAAAATATCTCTAACCTAATTAGATCCAAAACATCAATTAGTCAAAATAACTCAACAAACCCTAGACTGATCATCTAGTCAGATTCCTTCTCAACTTATGATATAGTCTCTCAACCTGATTGATCACAATCATTTATATATATGTTTAATATTTCATATTTGTAACTACTAGGAAGATGACATGATGCAAAGGAACTCTAACAACAGTAACATCTCCAGTAACTCACCGCCACATCAAGCTTGTGCTTCATGCAAACACCAACGAAAGAAATGCAACAACGAATGCATCTTATCACCTTATTTCCCCGCTCGTAAGAACAAGGAGTTTCAGGCAGTTCACAAAGTGTTTGGTGTAAGTAACGTACAGAAAATGGTACGGATCGTACGTGAAGAGGATCGCACCAAGCTGTCTGAATCATTGACATGGGAAGCTCTATGGAGACAGAAAGATCCGGTCCTTGGCTCTTACGGAGAGTATAGGAGGCTAAGTGAAGAGCTCAAGCTGTACAAAAGCGTAGTTCATAACCAACCGCTCGTTACTTGGAATAGTAGTAATAATCAACAACGTGTATTCAACAATAGCAATAACAACAAGAACGGATTAGCGGTAAACTCGAGTGACTCTGGTGGGTTTAGTGTCGTTAATAACAATGGTGTTGGTGTGAATCGAGAGATTATAAACGGTGGATATACATCAAGGAATCTGCAAGGAGGCTGGGGAAATTTAAAGCAAGATCAACGGCAACAATATTATGCAGTGATTAATGGGTTTAAACAACATCATCCCCCACACTAATTCTGGCTTACATTTTATAAGTTCTAATGGATACGAATCCTGTCAGTAGATAATTAAGCGCTTAATATTTACAAATTGTTGAGTTGTTTTTTCTTCTTTTTTAATTTTATTGCAATTCGTGGTGTATTTATATGTAAACTAGTAATTGGTGCGTATAAGAGTAAGTTTTTAAGGGATTAAAATTCGTTAACGAGCTTAATGGTTGAACGGAGTTTTCGGTTAAATGCAAACTTATTGAAACGTGTAAAATCCGAACGTCATAATCACTAGGTGGACATTTTGTTTTAATTACAGGTTTAGTCTGCCTTCGGTTCAGTGTAATTGGATCTAAAAAACATTAACCATACTTTGGTTTGGTTTATGTTAGTTTGGTTTGATTTTACTTTGGTTTGGTTTGTGTCCAGTTTAATTTAGTTTTGTTTGTGTTTTTTCCAGTTCCATCAAATTAATTTTTTAGTTTTTTTCTATTCAGTTATAAAAATATAATTTATAAAACATAAATAAATCATCATGTGGCACTAAATTATTATTTTTATATTTAAATATAAAACTAAATATCACAATAAAAATAGAAGATATAATCTAGTAAATTTATATTATTATCTTTAAAAACAATATAACTATCATAAGTAACTTTTTGGTTTTGAATAACTTTTTGGTTTAAATAATTTTTTGGTTTTAAATATTACTGTATGAGATTTATATATTTTTATCTTATTTTTAGTTGTGTGTATTCTATTCATTTAAAAGTAAAATGTATAAATTTTTGTTTAGTTGTTTAGGTTAAATGGTTAAATAAACTAAATCTTAATTTTATTAGTATATTTAATTAATCTAACTAAAAACATTTCAGTTTTTCGGTTTGAACCAGTGTTGTTAAAACCGGACCGGCAAGTGAACCGGACTTTTTTTGGGTCATGGGTCAATGTGGTTCGATCAGGTTCGATCCGGGTTTGATTAGACTAAACTAAATTTAATGATATTTTGAATATGTATATTCTTACAAAGATAAAGATCATATCAAATAAAATATTTCAATAACCATAATATTTAGAATTTTTTAAAAAGTAACAAATTAAAAATGTAATAAAAGTAATAGAACAATGTAATAGTCCAAATCTCAAATCAATAGAAAAACATATTTAATTTTTATTCTCCGGATTTTTGTCACTCCAAATCTTCATCATCTTTACAAAAATTATAGACACATTAGTTAAAAATTTATACTATGAAATAAAATTAAAAATTATACCATGATTGAGTTCTTCAAATCTAAGTTTTCAATTCTTAAAATCTTCGAAACAAAAACAATACTTTGAGAAGTAGATATCTTGTGAGTTGCAATCTTGCATAGACGTCAAAGACTCAAGAGAAAAATATGAGATGGCTTTACCTTATTAATCTGAATCCTATTTTTATTTTAAAAAGGAAATTTTAATTGTTTTATTAATAAATTTTTGATTTAATACAAGAACCAGGGTTTAGCCGGTTCGTTGGGTCGCCGGTTCACGGATTTTTAACGGTTTAATAGGGGCTTTTAACCGATTCAATTATAGTTGGGTTTTGGCATTAACCCAACCCGCATTTGTATCCGGTTCATGGTTGAACCTGGTCCGACCGCCGGTTCGGTCCGGGTTTAATAACACTGGTTTGAACTCAAACTAAATCATTTGGATTGATAAAATTCTGAATCAAATTGTTTAGACATATTTTGGTTTGGTTGGAATCGGTTTATTTACATATTTTAGTTTGGTTTGAATCGGTTTAAATTCAATTAGATCAGTTTGGTTTGGTTTTGTTGTCCATTCCTAGTCACAACAAATGTGACTCATAAGAGCTTACGAGAAAAACTTTTGTGAAAATTGAAGAATATTTTAAGGCAAGCATGTTTTGGAAGGCATAGCAAAGAGAATCTGTTGTGATGATTTTTGCTGATTGAAAAGCCCTAAACTAAGAAATATAAAAGAGTCAACCAACTAAACAGCTAAAGACCAGAGAACGAGCACGAGAACGAGGGAGAGGCAGAGATATACAAAAGTACCAAAACAGACCAAACCAACCCTACGGTTACATAAAGTAGACACCCCAACCACATAATCAAACTACCAACTCTAAAAGAAAAAAAAGAATATGTTACTTTTTACTCTTAACAGTCGTGAATATAATACAATCTTTCCTTCCACAAAACCACGTTGCAATACTTCTGCCTCAAGCCTGTACGTCACCTCATCTTCAACCTCCCAAATGCTCTTCTAACTATACCTTCCATCTTTTTAAACGCCCTGTTTCACCACAAAGCATCAAGGCTCTTGTTTAATAATAATATATCCATAAGGAACCAAGAATTATGAACTGACCAGATGGGAACAAGCCAATCAAATACAAATGTATTACAACCATGCCAAAACAGAGCCAAGTAAGATGCCGTTGAAATCTATACCACTAACACAAGTGTTATTTAGCAAACAGCCGACAAAAGCTTCTTATTAACAGATTAACAATGGATGATAGATATGGATCTTGGGATGACCTTACATATTTGTCAACACCAGTCCCTCTTGTACAGCAGTGTCTAGGTCTGATCTGATCCAGATGACGAAGAGCTATCGCTGTCTGAATCTGCAAACCAAACGCAGAGAGCGTTTTAGTCACTAAAATCACAACAGCACCAAGTAATACATTAGTTAGATTATCTAGAAGAGAAAGTACCACTAGAAGAGCTGGAACCACTGGAAGAGCTGCTTGAACTACTTGATCGACTTGCCTCATTGTTTTGCTTCTCCACTTGAGAAGGTAACGGTGTAGGGAGTGTCTTTTTAGCTGATAAGACAAAGCATAAACAATTATAATCCCTACGTAGTTCACACCAAACAGAGGTTACCGGAACTCACAAAATGGCCTGTAAAATTACCTGTGTTGCCACCCTCCCTAGAAAACTCACGTGCCACTGGTGCTGGAGCCTGTAATAAAAGAAAATATATATACAGATGAACATACAGATTAAAGAAAGAAAAAAAAAAGTGAATTCAGGATAAGTAAGTACCATCTGTTGTTGGCCATTCCTCTCGGCTTCTGCTCTAGCTTGCATAGCCAGCTCAGCTTTTCTCTTTTTCTTGCTCAATCCCTTTTTGTAGTTTATTACAAATCTGTCCAACTCCCACAGCGTCTCCGGATCAACACTATCAATATCGACTTCAATTTCTTCATCCCTTAGCTTCACAGCGGTGTTCCTCCTGTTAACAATTTGTACAATCGCATCTAATTTGTCTGGAGGCAAATTCTGTAAGTGGCCACTAAGCTTCTGCTTCTCTTCATACGTCATATCTCTTTTATTCGGTTCGTTTGCCTTTGGCTTCTTCAGAGCAGGGGTCCTTCCAGAAGGTGTTCCACTGGTCGGTGTTCTTCCAGGCGTTGTTGTCGGTTTTGGGTGCTGCTGCAAGTCCGCAGGGCGACTACTCCAATCCGTTGTATTCCTCACATTGATAGGCGGTGGCGGCATCGTAGGACCCAGTCTAGACCTCATTGTAGAAGCTGGCAGATTCATCTCATAAGCAGTGACAAATCTCATTTCACGATTATAATCTGACTCTATAACAGCCCACCTCTCCTCAAACATCTGTAATAGCACTTGCGCCATGATATGGACATCTTGTCCTGGTGGGTTGTAAGTCATGGCATTGTGGAAAGTAAGTCTAACATCCTCCGCAAATTCTCTTGGCGACTTGTAAAGATTATTTGTTAGCGTAGACTTGACAGTTCCCAAATCCATAGGGTGTTCGATAATGGTAAAGTAATCATGCAAACCTAGACCCTTCACATCTACAGGAGCATTGAACACCCAACCGTGCTTATGCTTCATCAGCCTTTCTAGTAGAGCGTTGCAGTTCTTGAAAACTTTAGAGCCTGCACCAAAACCATGCCCAACCTCCCCTCCATACTTCTTTGCACTTGACTTTGATTTCTTGTTACTCTCTGCAGGTGGCAACTTGTCACCAAGCAAGAACTCTGAAGTTCTATAAAACTGATTGGCCTTAGGTGTTCTTTTCTCTTTCTCCACATGCTCATTAACTCCTTGAGTATTCTCCAACACTGATATACTGAGTTGATTCAAAGGCCTTGGCACTCTGATGACCTCACGAGGAAGTCCAGCTGATGCGAACCCGGAGAGAATCCTTCCTCCTCCGTTATTGATACCAGTGTTAGCCAAAAGGGGAGAGTCATTGTACGCACCAATCTCCCCCTCTTTGTCCTCAATCTTCTTAACCAGACCTCTGACCACGTTAAGCTGAACTTCAAGCTTCTTCCTGATCTCCTCTTTCTGTTGCCTAGATTTGGAGGCTACATGTATCCTTATCCGTCCATCTACATCCTCCTCCATTGGCATGCTTTCAGCAGCAGTAGCACGGATGTTCTGAACAGAATCAGTGGCATCTCTTTCCACAAGGTTAGCTTCTTTAACAAGGTGATCTTCATCTACCACGTGGACATATTCCTCATCCTCAGAAGACACTTCAATGGGATTCTTGTCAACAACAACAACAACATTATTAGCATCTTCAGCTGATAGGGCTTGGGAAGGTGCATCAATAGCCTTCTTGTCAACAATCATGGTAGTAGTTACATCTTCTTGGGAAAGGCTTTTAGGAGGTGGTTCCTTGATAGAGTTCTCATCAACAACCACTGTATTGACATCATCTTGAGTTGTGTTCACATCATCCTCACCCAAAGGACGACCTGGAACAGGTTGTATAACGTTCTTATCAGTAGCGGCCAAACTGGTATCAACCTGAGGCGTTTCAGTCAATTTGTCAGAATCATCAACAGGTGCTTCTGCTGCAGTGGCCTCAAGATGATCCTCATCCACAGACACTCGAGCTAGAGTTTCAGGAGGACTCACATGATTGTTTTCTGATTTCCCCTCTGGTTTATCGCCGCCACCGCCTCCTTCGAATGCAAAGAAGGGTGAATGTTTCCTCTGGCCTTTACCTTTCCTCGTATAGACTCTAATGCTTTGCTTCTTCTCTCTAGCTCTGCCGGTTGCTTCTCCGTTAACAGGCTCCGAAGCCATACATGTACCTCAAAAACCCTAATTTCACAAACGAATTGTTCTCGATTGATGCCTTATCTTCACTTCTCTCGAGAGTAATCCCTCAAATCAGACTCTGACCAAAACATCCTCCACCATGAGAATCCTGAGAAACCCTAATTATAAAACGAAACCTCCGTTTCGATTTCAGAGAGTGTGCAGAAACTTTGAGACTGCAACAGCACCACGGAATTAGGGTTTTTACGTCGCGGAGATGAATTTAGATGTCGAGTTGAAAAAAAAATCTCCGAGAAATATATGGATTGGGTTTTTGACGAGAAGAGAGACAATTAGGTTATTTGAAAATTTCTATGTGCTTCGAGATCGACACAAACCTTGGGGAGAAAGGATGAGGTGAGAAAATGAAAGCAATATTGGTGTTTGAGAGGTGAATCGAAGGGAAGCTGACCTTCGAGTTTGGGAGAGACAAGGCGCCGCAGAGAGATGAAGAACAGCAACCCGTGTTTGATTTTGCCTTTTTCTTTTAACCCGACCCGGATCTTTTTAGGGTTGGGCCGAAAACAGAATCAATTGGGCGTAACTCAGTTTTAAAGTTAAAAGAGAAAATATATATTTTGATAGGGAAAATTCCATATTAATACACAACTTTAATTACTATTTCCAACTTAATACACAACTTTTGAGAATGACCAGAAAAAAACACAAACTAATTTTTTTCTCTCTTTTAATACTTCTACTAAATCCAGAGTATCCAGATTACGTTGGCTCGTTGACGCCATTATCAAGACTGTTAACACCGTAACATACTCGTTACTTTTGCCGTTTAACACTAACTCATGGTTAATAAACTAACCTTAAGCTTAAATATTCTCAAATGAAACCCTAATTTATCTTCATCCATTAATAGAGAGAAGGAAAGAGAATCAGAGAGAGAAGGAAAGAGAATCAGAGAGAGATGATCAAAGCCAAAACTCAGGATATGGGTCTAATGGAAGTCACGGTGGAGCGAGTTTTGGCACAGCAATGGGAGATATAAAGTGTTTGCGTTGATTATCAGCCATTGTTATGAAAGCTTGGACGGACGATAATCTGGGAAGAAGGTGTAATTGTTGGGTTACAATCAAAGCTGAAGAAGATGCAGGTAATAGGAAATTATAATTTGGGTGAAGTTGACAGTGGCGTAGATGAACGAAGAGCAGAGAAATCAGATATTTTGACTGCAATTGAGAATGAAAAAATAAAGCTGAAAACTGAACTTGTAAATATAAGAGAACTAAAAACGTTGTTGCCGTAATGTAAAAACTACAAGTTGTTTTTCATATTCAATAAAAATAAGTTTCTGTAATACTCTGTTTTCTTTCATAAAAACAGAGCACGTTGATTACAAAACAGAGCTTTGTGTCTTGTTCAAGAAGAAACAATATTTTCTAACAGCAGCTGGACAATTTGTAATCCTATCGTTGGGTGTGTTTTTTTGGAGTTGTTTCTGTGATTGTCCATGGCTTAAAGTAATTAGTCGTTGTTCTTATATGCTTGTCTTGTTGGTCGTGTCTGATTGTGGTATTATTTGTGTGGTTAGTAGTGTTGTTTCTATCAAATATTTGTACTCTTGATTCCTCTGTCTGATATGAACTCCTCGAAAACTGACCATGTCAAGAGATCCGGGTCGACAAACAAATCTCTAACACAAACTCCACCACTGTAAGAGAACTTCTCTTTTTCGTATGACATAGAACCGCCATAGCGAATCTTCATCTTCAAAGCACCATCAATGTTACTGTAAACAAAAAACAGCAACAACGAGTGATTCTCAGAAGAAATAACAATTGTAAAAACAAAAGATGATCACAATGGTTTCTAACTCTAACCTCATCTTCGTATTCGTAAGTCACTGTCGGAGTCTACACTGCAATAACGAACATTCCGATAGAGAGAAGAGAAGCAAACGATGTTTTATCTTGTGAAAATCGATGAGAGGTGTTGGGGAAGTTAGGGTTTTCTTTTTGAGGGGAATACAAGGGTAAACGAATCGACATCGTTTAAGCTTAAAGTTAGTTTATTAACCATGAGTTAGTGTTAAACGGCAAAAGTAACGAGTATGTTACGGTGTTAACAGTCTTGATAATGGCGTTAACGAGCCAACGTAATTTGGATACACGGGATTTAGTAGAAGTATTAAAAGAGAAAAAAAAATTAGTTTGTGTTTTTTTCTGGTCATTCTCAAAAGTTGTGTATTAAATTGGTAATAGTAATTAAAGTTGTGTATTAATATGGAATTTTCCCATTTTGATATACTTTTGGAAAAAAAGTATACTTTGAACTTTAATCACCAAAGTGATCTATCTATACTATTATTTATGAAGTAATTTAATATTAATAAAATAAAATTTGTTTTTATTTATATAGAATATTCATCAAAGCTATTATTTTAAATTAATGATTTATTGACTCAGCTCAAAACAAATAATACATCAATGATAATTTAGTTTAAACTTAATAAAAAGATGGCAAATAAGCAAAATTAGCTAAAATCATGGAGAACATGACAAATAAGCAAAATTACCTCATAAATAATAGTATAGATTGCCAACCTTTTTGAGCTACAGATCTCCCCAACTTTCAAAAAGAAAAAAGCATTTTTTGGATCAATTCACAATTGCTAAGGCTAACAAGCTAACAACATGCAATGCAAGTAACAAAGATTTGTCAATATTGCTAACTGATCGAGTCAGGTGTTGACAGTTTGAAGTTCATTACTACCTCTTAACTTCAAAACGTAAAATGGACAAAACATCATGATATCATACAAAACGAAAATTGATTCTGAACATAGAAGTGGCCATATTTTCTTGTTTTTTCCTTCCATACACATAAAAAGAGAGTTGAAGATACCACTAGTCCTGCATATTACTTCTCGACTTTTTATAAAAGACAGATCACATCATCTGGAGATGCAGATCACCTGTCTGCTGTGCTAGTTCCACCATCATCGCTTCATCAAAGAACTTGTTCCCGCTTACGTCCTCACTCATTCCCTACAAAAAACCAACACAAATATAGATGACCGTGAGAGGTTGAAAAAGGCTTTAAGCATATATATACTTTTCAGTGATCCCGAGTGCTTTACCTTTCTACGGCGAGTCTTCACCATGAACTCGCGAGCTAGGTGCTGGATGGGGGCAGGCTCAAGTGGGCGCAACAGGATGGATTTGTCCAGAGGGTCTCCTGGTACTATGGCCCAGTGATCAAAGACAGACACGCAGAAGGCTTGTCCCTGTGTGTGATACCTCAGGTCCGTCTCAAACCCAAAGGACTCTATCACTGGCAGGAAAGCCTGAATCATCAACAACAACCAGATAATCGATCAATGAATCACTCTGTTATATGGTGGAGAACTTGTTAAAACATATTAAAAACCAAACCAACCTTCACAATGTAGGCTGGGGTGCCGGGCTGGGGAACATCTGATGTGACGTGCCCACGTCTACGTGATAGAACGGTGTAGATGGCAGTTACACAGTCGATGGGTGTTTGGATCTGAAACACAACGATAAGATTTATTGTTACAAGAGGAAGAATGTGAGGAGGTAACTTGTAAGGAAAAAGAGTCTAGAAAGAGAGATCATACCTCGACGTAGTAAACAGGTTCCATAAGCCTTGGAGTGGCCATGAGAAAGGATGAGTAAGCAACGCGACGTGCTGTTGGAATCATCTGACCAGATCCTCGATGCAACGGCTCTGGTGCTATCCAGGCATCAACAATCTTGAACTTGACATTCCTGATGGGCTCATCACACAATGGTCCTTCTCGCGCTCCCCACTGGAACCTGCAAGAACATAAAAAACGAAGCTATTCAGCCACAACCAACAGAAAAGAGCCAAAGGAAAGAGTAGCAGAAGAAAGATTATCACCCTTGAACAATGGAGTCTTTCACTGCCATCATCAAGTTCTTGTCAACCTCAGTTGGGAGCGTGTCATCCAGCAAAATATTTGGCCCCTGATCAGTAAGAAATCAACAGTCAGAATATAAAATAGACAAAACACGTTATGCTTGCTAGAGTCATATCACAAAGCGACCATAAAGATAAAGAGAGCGCTCAAATTTCAGGATTATAAGAAAACAAACAATGCATTTTCACCTGTTTGTCAGGGCCAAAAGCCCAAATGGAACGCGCTGCAAGTAAATCCCAGTCATATTTCGTCTTGAAGAAGTCACCGAGTTGTTTTCTATTCCAATCAATGCTTACGACACCATTCTCAATGTCCTCTGCAAGTCCTCTATCCAATGGCTCTGCGATCTGTGGTATGAAGCAGATATTAAATTAGCCACAAAAGTAAATGTGCTTGAGCACTATAACAAACATCTGTGTCCTATATATAAGGAGTAATAGAGAAAAAGGAAGATCTCTTACCATAGTTATTTTATTCTTTTTGTTCGGTGTCTCAGCAAAACACTTCATCGACGAAGATTCAACCACTGTCTCACAGAAGGAGACAACAGGATCTGCAACCTGCAAATTTAAGAAAGTTAAAAGGACTGTAATGATCAAACAAACAAATCAGCATATCTTGCAGAACAGATAACAGACGGAAGTTCAAATTAGATACCTTTACTTCGACCTCTGAATAGAGCTCCCTGAGGTCCTTCATGATAGAATCCAGGTACAACTCCCCTGTGCCTAGAATAGTATGTTCACCAGACTCCTCAACTTTGGTAATCGCAAGGGGATAGCTTTTGCTAATCTTCCTAAGCCCTTCCACCATTTTAGGCAGCTCACTGGGATTCAAAGGCTCAGTAGCAGTCTTGACAACTGGAAGAGTATTAAACTGGAGAGCCCGGAATATGAAGACGTCTTCATCGTAGTTCTCATTGCAGAGCGTCGCCGTCTTCATGATAGAAGCATCCACGCCTTCAATCAGAACCCACGAACCCGGAGGGGCGCTGCTTACAGGAATCCTATACCTCGCTTGGTAAATCCACAGCTTGGTCACCTCTTTGATAGTCATGTCCTCTTCATCTTCAGGTGAATACCCTTCTCCAAGTACACGTACGCTTTGCCCTGTTTGAAGCGTGCCGCTGTAAACTCTTCCGAATACATCAAACACACTAGTATCTGATTTGGGATACAGCTTTGTCACATTAACCATGAGAGGTCCAGACGGATCACATTCTACCATTGCTTCATAAATGGCAGAATCTTTGGGTCCAGTGTATGCGTGGTCCACTTTCCTAGCCGCAGCCTCCTTGGGAGAAGGAATGTGCTTTACCAACATATCAGTGAAACCTGATGACGAACCAAAGACTGAGCTACAGGCTAACCTAAGTAGAGGTCTGACGTTCAGCTTATATGCACTGTTACTCAGGGTCACTCCTAGTTCTGCAAGGGTTGTCTCTACACTCTTCTTATGTTCACCTATCACTTGGCTGTATATCTTGTATAGCGGCTCCAGAATAAACTGAACAAATGCTCTTTCTCCACCACCTACTGGAGGATTTCTCTTGAACGCCCTGGTATCAGGGTGATAATACACATCTCCCCAAAGTCTAGATGCAAATTTATCCACGTCCATTTCCACCCCATGAAGCTTCGAATACAGCTTAGCAAAAGACTGCAGAGTGAAAGACCATCCGGCAGTACCACTGGCAAAGCAAACATTTCCAGCTGCAGGGTCTATAAGGGGTAAGTTTCCAGCAGTCGTGGAAGCAGCAGATATGTGGTTATTGATGACTTCAATTGTATGCCTCAGCTTGTAATAAGCATCCCTTGGAGGTAGTTTGAGCTCGGTTATAAGCCTGTCAACCTGTTGGGGAAACAAGACATATTACAAAGGTCCAATACATAAATCTCACAATGTATCTCAATTTACACAAGAAAGAAAGCATGAAAGTGTACCTTATTGATCACAACAACAATAGGGAGATGGTCCTGGATTGCATGTCGTATAGCCCTCTCCGTGTTCACCTAAAAGAAAAAAGAGACTAATGTCGTTAGTACAAGTAACAAAATCCAAATTAAAACTTTTAAGACTTCAAAAAACAAAAAAAAAGAAGAAGCAAACACATACCATCACTCCTTCAGCAGCGTCAACAATCAGAACCGCACCATCAGAAAGCCTCAGAGAAGCAGTCATCTCATCAGAGAAATTCACGTGCCCTGGTGTATCAATGACATTGCAGAGATACGATTTAGACCTGCTGTCCTCAAGAACAAGAGACATGGGCACCGCCTTGATCGAAATGTTCCTCTCCTGCTCATCGACCCTCGTGTCCGTATACTTCATATGCTTCTCGTTTTTAACATTAAAAGTCTCCATATGGTGCGTCTGCTCAACCAGCATATCCATGAACACGGTCTTCCCGTGCTGCAAGTGCCCCACGAGAGCAACGTTCCTCACGAGCGCGGGGTTCGACATGAGGCCGACGAGGAACTGCGTGGACACGTAGGTGGAGGAGTCCTTCACCCCGACCTCGAACCTGACGTCCCTGACGGGCTTGATGATGGGCATCTCGAGAGGCTGCTCGTCCTCGTCCATGACCAGCGTCTCGACGTCCTCGCCGTAGACTTCCTCCGCGGTGGGGTAGTACTTTTTGTCCTCGGGGAGAACGATCTGGTTGTCCGTCATCTCCACGTCGTCGTTGGTCGTTGTGATCCAGCCGTTGGAGCTCCCAGGGGGGTGTTGTTCTCCATCTGATCCGTCGTCTTCAGGGCGCTTGTCTTGGAACTCCTCGTCTTCGATTTCGTCGTCGCTCTCTCTGTCGGACTCGATCTCGGGTCCGATGTAGTTGCCGAACTCGTCGTACAAGCTATCATCCATCTTTGAATCTGTCGATAACATTCAATACTCGATAAGAGACTGAACACACAATAAAGAGAAACGAAGTATCGTTGCGTAGTTTAACAAAGAGTCTGTGAGAGTACAAGGTAAAACCCTAGGGCTAGAATCAACTAGAAACGTGAGATAAGTTACTGCTAGGGCTAGAATCAACCCCAATGTCGAGAAAACTTGGATTAGGCAAAACCCTAAGCTAGAATCAACGAGAAATTTCTAGAGAAGAAATCGCAAAAAACGAAGATAATGAGTGAGAGAAGACGAACCTGTTGAGATAGAGCGAGATGCGAACGATGCGAGCGAGAGGCGGAGCGTGAGAGGTGAAAGAAGGATTTTGCTCGGCGATTTGGGTTCGTCCGAGACTCTGAGAAGAACTGTTGTGTTGACTAGAGTCGTCGAAAGAAAGAAAGGAGGGATTTTAGAGTTAGGTTTTTAATATCGAAAGCCTCTAACCGACTTAGAGTTTTAGCCGAGAGGTAAAGGTTTTCCTTTTCACACTGAAAAAAGTGTAAGTTTTAGAAAGTTTCTGGAACCGTGTGTAAATTGGGTTAATTAGCCATAGTAAGTTTTAGAATAAAGCTTATAAGCTATAACCATCCTATTAAACAATTTAATCCACTAACTAAATAAGTGTTTGGGACGAAAATATATCCACAATAATGTTTGGTTGTGTGCGTAGAGGTTTTCAATCCTGAAATCGGTTTGTTCTTTAGATTTTTCAGTATTTAGTTATAAAAGAGCTACTATGTTAAAATCATATTTACTTTGATTTTATTCATTTTATATACCGTAGGTTTTTAATTTTTTCGGTTCTATACCAAAAAAACATAAATTTATTTATCTTTTAAAATATTTTATAATTTTTGTTTTATATATTTAGATATCTGATTTTATATAACATGAAGATATTTCGGTTTTTAAATAGCGTATTTTTATTTTACTATTTAAAATAATTAGTAAACATATTAAATTAATAAATATAATAGTTTTTGTAGAATAAAAAATATTGGTAATCCATAATATTATAAATAACTAAATATTAGCACACATATTTGTCAGCAAAAAGGTAAATATTATGTTTTATTTAATTTTATAAAATGAAATATAAATTTTGACTTAAAATAAAATATTAAATTACTAAAATCAACATTTTATATATAAAGATCATATCAATAAAATAAATTATGTATATATACTTAGTTATCTTATATCATTTACATATAATTTTAATACTATATTTTAATTGATCGTTATGTTTGGGTTGATCAATAAAATAATTTATGTATATATTCTTAGTTATCTTATATAATTTACATATAAATTTACTACTATATTTTAATTGATCGGTTTATTCAGTTTGATCAATTTATATATCAAACCATATATTGCGGGTTCTTAAAAAATATATTTATTCAGTATTAACAAATCAAACCATTTTTTCTATTTTGGTTCGGTTTTAATTAGTTTATTACTCTGTTCAGTTTTAATTGGTGCAATTTTACTGGATTGAACGATACTATATTATTTTTATTTATATATTTTTGAGAAATTCTACTTTGATACTTGTAAAAATGTTGCTCTGATACACATAATCAAATACCATACACTAACCAAAACAACTCGTCTAAATACACCACGTATATGAATGAATACATACGGTGTCGGATGAATATTCACCTACGCTTTTTATAACGTCAAGAAAAAACAAAAGCAGAGACAATGAAGCTAAAATAGGGTGTCCACAAATGCAGAGTCGCGCGTACATTGCAGAAGAAAAACATCGAAAGAACAGTAAATCTTCCCCAACATTCTGATAATTAATCATGTCGTAGGAAGACAAACATGGACTTTGCTCATTTCTCATCTTCATCACTCGATAACCCCAGTTCTATTTTCACCTGCTTATCTTCTTTGGCGGTATTATCGGAAGATCCTGATGATTCTGAATGTTTCCCATCGTCATTGTCCTTTTGTTTCACAGGCAGGCTGTATGTTTGGGACCAGCATCTTGATTAGGAACAGGATAGCTACCAGGTGGAGGAACTGGAACAGGCTGTTGCATTAGGACTCCAGAGAACTTTATCCCCTCATTGGTTTCTCCTCGTTACGAGAGTTTAAACCGTTGGATTCTCCTTCCAAGCTCTAACGAACAAACATGGACTATAAGCACATCAACAAACCGTCGCATATCAGATTCAAAAGAGGTTACTTATTAACCATATAAGTCTGCTTGAAAACAGGAAGATAAGCAAGATCTCGAGACTGTCCCCAAGCCTCTAATAAGCGGAAAAGCTCTGCTTCTGTTCTCTGAATCAGCTTCACCGTTCTTGACTAACAAAACCATCTCATCAAGAACTCTCTCAGATGCAACTTCAGAGAAAAATCTTGTCACTGTTCATAGCACAACAAGCCTCGAGAAGCTCAAGGCTTAGACTCTGACTCACAGGGCTTTTACCAGAGATCTTCCTCTTGATGGCTCTTACGATCTCGGTGGTTGTTGATCTGAGCGCATATCCTCATGTTCATTCACCAGCTGGCCTCCTCTAATGTCTCCAGAGTGGCTTCATCGACCATTTTGGATTCCAAGGTGGGAGCTTGGAGGATGTCTTTGACTTTGTCACTCACCATCCTGCTCATCTGAGCTCCTCCTGTCTTCAGCTTCTCTCCCCTCTCAGCTATCTTCAGTTGGTCCGTCTTTTCTTGTGGTTCACCTGTGCAGATGAACCAAAACTTTTTATCTAAATTTACGAAGCCCTAACTAAACAATCGTAAAGGATCGAAACTTCGAATAGAGAGAGCAATCAACCGATACTAATATAGAATAAATTGGACCTAATCAAATGTGTTGATCCTTGAAATTAGAAGAGAATTCTAAGAACAAAACAAAAATATTAAACTAGGAAAGAACCTGAAATGTAGTTTCTTTCGGACGTTCAAATCTTGTCGGAATATCTTGTCTTTTTGTTTGTTTTTTTTTCTCTTTTTAAGGTTGATTCTTCAAACTTTTCGGACGGAAATGTTGAGAGGCAAATCCTTATTTCTCCCTATGTCTCGTATGTCAATTTCTACAGACTACTACAGGACACATTTTTTTTAATTTTATATGTCAAACGAAAAAATCATAAATTTAAACTGAAAACGTGAATATTTTTATTTGATTTATTGAATTAGATAAAAAATATTTCAAAAGTCGAAAAACTGTTTTATCATATTTTCGCAGAAAACATCAAAATATGATTAGAAAACGATTTTAATTTTTTTTTTTCAAATTTAAAAATTATAGAACTTAAATATTTGTCCATTGGTTCACTAATCCATAAGAGGTGTTAAGGTTTAGTTTTGAAGAAAAAAGAGGATTTGATTTAGGAGTCTGAATTTTGATAAAAAAATTATGAAAAATGGATATAAGAGATTGTCTCTAGATAAAGAGGACACAATATGTCTTTCTCTATCACTTAAAGACACATAGTACATGTGAGACACTTTTTTTGGAAGTATCTGAGTGCCAATGACATGCATACCCTTTAAACAGATTCAGTTAAATTGTGAAACAAAAAGAATGCTTTGGTTTGGTTCGTGGATAAGTGTAAAATACATTAATTTGTTTTTTTCTTTTTAATATATTATTAAATAACTTTCCCACCCATGTATTTGTATAATGATTTTTTTTGTTTTATAATTAACATTTAGCTTTTTTTTTATTTGGTCCAACTAATTATAATATTTTTTTCTTTATATTTTAACATCCATATGTATATATTAAATTTGAACTTTTATAAAACTGAATTAAGTGGACGTATAGTATTATGGATAACATGTCGTGGACGGTGCAATGTGAACGGTGTTATTTCAACAAATGAATTGTGGATGGTATGTATGTGGAATGAAAGTATATGTTGGATTATATAAGTGATGACCATGATCTACTAAAATAATTAACCATTTAAACAACAACATGAAAAGAAAAGAAAAACACACTAATGTAATTCTTTTAAAGAAGGAGAAACAACAAATAATCATTTAAGATATTTTTTGATACAATAAAACATAAACTGATGAAGTTGTTCATAGGCTAGTTGTGTGGACAAGAGAGATGTGGATATGGAAGTTGGGTATGGACGAGTTGTGAACATGAGAGTTAGGTTTGGACGAGTTGGGTGTGGACGAGTTGTGGACACATGAATTGGGTGTGAACGAGTTGATACAACCTTAATTCTTCATATCCACCGCCGCATCCACCATCACCGCTTCCAGTTCTTCACATCCACCGCCGCATCTGCCACCACATCCGCCAGCACGCCGCATCTGCCACCACATTCGCCAGCACGCCGCATCCGCCATCACCAGTTCTTCACATCCTCCACCACTCTCATCCATGAAGCTCTCCTTTTAACCAATCAATGCACATGAATCTCAATCAGAAAGAAAAAACTAAAGACAATATAAAACAATAAGATCTTAATTTAGAAAAGACTCATCAAATAACAAACACAATTTCATCACCGCAAGATAAAAGCATTAACCTTTGATAAAACACATCAAAACATACGTATTCAATTAAACAGCACATGACTAAAGGTTCCAATTTTGAAAAGAAAAACTAATTATATAACTGATAAGAACAATCATCAATGAACCACAAATCTTTAATCACAAGAGACTTGTCAAAAAGAAGCAAAAAGATCTCACCTTGCTCTCAATAAATTAAGGTTCGTAATTCCTAGCCATCTAGAAAAAGAAAAGTGTTGCCTTTAATAATCAGTCTCAAATCTTCTTAACTTTCGGAACAGAATGGTCACATGAATCAAGATATCAGGAGTAAGTTTTAGCATCATGTAATAGAGATTGAGATTTAATCGAAGATTGGGTTTGTGAATTGAGACCATATCTGGGAAAATAATTTTTCCTGGATTTGTTTTTTATTTTGAAATGTGGATGAAAGGAAGATGTTTAGATTGGAAAGAGAGAAACTCTAGTTAGAAAAGGGTAACAAGAGTAAATTGTTTTTACATGGTATACTAGTCTTTGAACAATAAGAAAGTGTGTGGCAAGTGAAAAGTGTTTTATTGTGTTATTGTAAAGTCAAAAACTGTCTATGAATGTAATTTTTTTCTAGATAAATAGGGTACTGAAAAGTTGACTCAAATGTTGAACAGAGAAGAAGCAAAGAGGAGGGAGGAGAAAGGTTGTGTACACGTGGCGTGCTGAGAAAGTCCATACATATTTTTTAGTCAGATCCCTCATCATGGGGGCTAATGTGTTCAATGTTTTAATATTGGACTAGACTTTGATCCGCGCGCCCGCGATGGTGTTCATTTTCGATTTGAAATGCTATAATATTTAGTATATGTTATGTAATTGTTTAATGACATATCTTATATATTATATGGTTATACAAAAATTAAAAGATGAATTCAGTAATTATATATCTCTCAATGGTTGAAAAGGATTTTTGTTAATCATATAGTTTGTCTGTGGTAGTTTATCAATTTTATAGTCATTAAAAGAAATTTTTATATATTTTTATACTCATTTAGTTACATATATTTAAAAATATTGTTTATATATTTAGAAATGCATAAGTACATATTAGATTATTAACATTATTGAGTTATAGATCAAAAACAGTATTAGATAATTTATGTATATTTGTAAATTCGAATTGCAATTTTTTTAAATATGTTCATGTAGTAGATTTGAGTAGATAATATATATTTAAGAACAATATATATTATAGTAAATGGGGTTTTTAATTGGTGTTAACAGAACAAAAAATACTCAATTACTAAATGGGCTTTACAATCATCTTTGTTAAACCAAAATAACAATAACAAAGCCCATGTATATGTGTAACTACTTTTACGCAGGAAAAAAAAAACAGTTGTACGTTGAAAAAAACATATCTCGACATAATCGAAAGAGAAGAGTCTAGGGTTGCGAAGGAAAAAGAGAGAGAAATTGGGCGAGTTCCAGGGAGAGTATCAGACGATTTCAATGTGATTTGGATTAATCTACCAGAATCTATCAAGGTACGAATTAGTATCTATACTTTGTTTCTTCAAAATCGCTTCCATACTCCTTTGAGACTAACGAAAAGTCTTTTGGGTCTCCAGTTTATAGGTTTCTTGATTGTGTACGAAATCGAGACATAGAAGAAGAAAAAGTAAACATACCATACATCAATTTGAAGAAACGTCAAATGCGTCTGTGGTGATGTTTCCTGATCGGTTCATTTTGTAATCTTCATAGCGATAAGAACAAATCCGTAAACAACAAAGAAGGAAGAGGCCAAGATGAAAAAAAAAAGAAGGATAAGTACTCTATCTGTATTTAGAAATTCCCAGTGGCTAATTTATATTAGCATTACTACATCGAAGATGATATATTTCTGTTCACTAAAACAGAGTATATGGTGTGCATGTCATATAATTCAGTTAATAGAGCTCTTAGACACATTGAAGCTCTTATACTCAAACGTAGCAGACTCGAGTAGTGAAACAAAATGGGCGACGAAACGGAGCATACTCGTTGTAATCTTCATAGTGAAAAGAACAGATCCGTAAATAGCAAAGAAGGAAGAGGCCCACATAAAGAAAGATAAGTACTCTATTATTCATATTCCTTTTGCACGTAACCAAAATATTTTCACCCTACAAAATAAGCACAACATAATGTAAGTTAGTTATATAAAGGAACACAGAAGAAATGATTGTTTGCATTTTGAAACTTACATGTTCATCGTTTAGAACCATTTGAAGAGTCTCTCTACCGAATAAAGTGTTTTGTTGCTAGGAATACAGCAATTTCTCTTTAGATGGCCAGTTAGTCTTAGCTTCAAGTTTTTGACAGGGGTGAGACTTGCATTGGTCATCATTTTTTTTGCTTTGGTTTTCTGCAAAATGTGAATGTTGTTCTTTTACGTATAATGAAGTGTATATATAGATAAATAGGTGAGATATTAATGAGAATAAAATCTTAATTAGTAATTATAAAACTTGATGAGCAAGTCGTGTGTAGATAAGGAATATGCTTAATGCATCGAATATTTTCCTAAGATTTTTCTGTTTAATTTTTTGATTATGTAGCTACCGTGGATTTGGTGCAAAATTATGGGGCTTATTATATGGGGCTTATTATAGATCAGTGAGAGCTTAAATGTAGGGGATTATTATGTAAAGTAATTAAGAAATTGAAAGATATATGGAATAGTTTAGTTAAGATTTAATAAGTTCTAAATTGATATTATCTGATTGATTGTTTTAATGATAGGTGCAAAATTTATTGCGAGAAATCTTAATAAATCTTGACCTTCTGTTTGAAATATAAGATTTCTATATAAATATAGAGTAATATTTAAAAATCTAAGAATTAAATAAATAAGCAAATCTATAAATCCGTGATTAGCAAGTATTCTGAGTTTTATTACAAATGTGAGATCTTAAATGTAGGAAATTATTATGTTAAATAAATAAGATATTAAAATATTTAAGAAATAGTTAATACAATATTTTAACAGGATTTAATTGATATTATCCGATTTATTATGCAAAATTTATTGCGTAAAATCTTAATAAATCTCAACTTTAGGTTTCAAATTTAAAGTTTGTATATAAATATAGTTAAATATTTAATATTATAAGAATTAAATAAATAGGCAAACTGAATGGTTTTGAATTTAAAGTGAATTTGGCAATAAATTAAACAAACCAACTGGTTTTTCCTCGGGATATTTAATGTAATACATAATATCCTGTTTAGAAAGATTTATAAAGTTACTAAATTATTGACATATATCTTGTTTCAATTTCGTTTTATAGGTTTTCATGTTTATAATAAGTTTGTGGTTATGTGAACTATGAGTATGAGTGTAATTTTATGGTTAGATATGGTTAGATAAAACAATGAAAATAACATGTTTATGTTTTTATAAACAGGTCGAAGAACAAAGAAGCAAGCAATTTCGACAAAATATTCCATCTTGTATCATAAGATTGTTAAGGACCATACAATATGTATTTTTATCATACTATATATAGATAGTTAGACATAGGTAGGCTGAAAGGAGAACTGTTCTGTTTTATGATAGTGAAACTTGGGCTCTGCTAATATAAAAGAAAAAGAAAGACCCACTAAAATGTTGTAGAAAACGAATGGTCTCTCTTAATAAGGCTTTGCGTGAAATGATTGATTAATTTAGCAAATCTCTTTAATTAAAACCAGTGGCAGTCTGTGGTAAATAATGAGGAGAAGTAAGGGTTATTTCTCATTTGTACTTCACTTTTAATAGGATAGATATAAAGTTACTAAATTATTGACATATATCTTGTTTCAATTTCGTTTTATAGGTTTTCATGTTTATAATAAGTTTGTGGTTATGTGAACTATGAGTATGAGTCTAATTTTATGGTTAGATATGGTTAGATAAAACAATGAAAATAACATGTTTATGTTTTTATAAACAGGTCGAAGAACAAAGAAGCAAGCAATTTCGACAAAATATTTCATCTTGTATCATAAGATTGTTAAGGACCATACAATATGTATTTTTATCATACTATATATAGATAGTTAGACATAGGTAGGCTGAAAGGAGAACTGTTCTGTTTTATGATAGTGAAACTTGGGCTCTGCTAATATAAAAGAAAAAGAAAGACCCACTAAAATGTTGTAAAAACGAATGGGCTCTCTTAATAAGGTTTTGCGTGAAATGATTGATTTATTTACAAATCTCTTTAATTAAAACCAGTGGCAGTCTGTGGTAAATAATGAGGAGAAGTAAGGGTTATTTCTCATTTGTACTTCACTTTTAATAGGATAGATGAATTTTGAAACTGAAGAGTGTTCCGAAGCTATTTTGACAATTTATTTTTCTCCATATCAAAAAGACAACGTCGACGACGAGGCTGAGAAAACTGACGGGGTGCTTCCAGAGCCGGGCTGTAAGGCCCCTGACATAGTGGAGGCCCACTGATTTTTTATTGGAAAACATATTTGTAGGGCTGGAAAAAAAAATCAAATCCCCGAATTGAATCCGATCCAAAAAAATAGAACCGAAACCGAATTGAAAGTGATTAAATATCCAAATAGGTTCAAAATTTTGGTAATTTAAAAACTAAAACTGAATCCGATCTGAACCGAAGTATTTTGGGTATCCGAATATATCTGAAATAGATTTATAACTAAATATATTAAATTTTTTAGATATAATGTATAGTAAAACATCCAAATATATAAGATACTTTTAAGTTTTCCAAAATAATTGAAAATATGTCTAAAATGGCTAAAGTATACTTAAAACACCAAAAATGCTTAAATATCTATTTATTTTCTATCCAAATATTTAAAGAAAATTAATTTATATGTTAGTTTAGGTATTTTGACATATGTTTTTCTAATTTATATGTAATATATATTTTTCTGGATTTTAAAAAAATTAATGTATATGATGAATTTTAAAATTTATAAAATAATTTAAATGGGTTATCCGAACCCAAACTGAACCCGAACCGAACCCGCAAAGATCTGAACCAAACTCGAATCGAAATTTATGGAAAAGGAACCGTCTACCAGTTGGGAAGCTTGACATCAAGTAAGTGGCTTGATGAGGATAACTAAGCTGACACGCCGGAGTTGGCTGCTGGCACAACAGGGTGGTGCCTTACCGCGCCGCAGGCGAACGCGCGGTAGCGTTCGTGGTGGTGCTTCAGGATTCCAATGTACTGCGTCCAAGATCAGAACGAGCTTGCCGGCGGACCACTGCCGTTCCATTCTTGAGTGAGCTGGAGCACAGCCATCTTATCCACTGAACTAGCTAGAAGCTATCGCTTCGGGTCGAAGCACTAAAAGAAAAGCACCGGGAAACGCGGCGGCATAGGAACCACGGGACCCCCACCCTACTAGTAAAGGGAAAACGGAAGTGCGCTCCTGCGCACCAGCTGAAAAAGCCCTTTCCCCTTTCTCTGATAATAAGGAAAGCTTCATAGCTCCAACCTATACAAGGGGTTTTTATGTCCTTTTTATAGGTTGGGTTGTTGGATACGTGATCCTCGTAGTAGGCTGGACCAACATCCAGCCGAGAGAGGGCAGCCTCTAGAAGCAACAGGTTGGGAAACCAAGAGAACGCTTCGCCTTTTCTTATCTTTTTCATGCCCTAGGAGTAGAAGTAGCACAAAAAAAGAGGGATTAGCATTATTGACCCAATGATAAACCACTAACACCTTCCTCGTTGGGGCCCCACGCACTGGGAAAACGCCGACGCTACGGGAAACCGGCCACTAGTTACAAAGCTCCAATAAGGCGTTCCTCGAGAGGGCTATCACAGTCAGGTGCGGAGCAATTACCCCTATTTGAAAAGTACCCTTCTTCCTATTTAGGGGGTTGAGGCGAGAAATGGCTTGATGAATCGTTCCGTTCGCCATGCACCGGCCCCATTCACTTGATTCTCGTAGAGGCTGTAAGTACACAAGAAAGAGATTTTTGGTTTTATTGCTCCCGCTTCCTCACATCTGCGCTCGTCAAGCCAACTTTGCTTTTTTGGGAGGCGTTCCTCGGGGTTGAAGCGGACATTTCGAAATGACAGCATCGAAGATATTTGTATATATATACACGGCCACGGTGATCCCGGACTGCGTTCGGGAAAAAAAAGTGGCTCACTTGAAAGAAAAGGGCGGGCACTCTCGTCTTTCAACCCCACTATACTATTGATAGTTGTGGGGCACTGAAATTTTTAACCCCGAAAATCTAAAACCTGAATAGATCCGAACCGAATCCGAATGGGTAGATGAACGCCAACCCCTACATATTTGTATAGTATTCGAAACAGTTCAAAACAAAATCCTATAAATATAACCAAAATGAAGAAAAAATATTATAAATTTAAGTAGTACGTATTTTTCAATATTTTCATATATATACCACGTTAAAATATGTTTTTCAATATAGGGAGTTTTTATATTAGATGGAGTCCCAGTAAAATGTTCTTTTATCTCTATATAGGCCTCGGTGTTTCACGGTGGAAGGCAGTTTCTCTCCGGCGTAGCCACCACCCTCGATAACGGTTACCGGCAGCACAACAGCAACTGCAACCTCGAAGATCTCTCTGAGTTCCACCTCAGCCCACAAGACTGTTCCCTAGGCCCTAGCCACCGCAGCTTCACATCAGTGCTGCTACTAGTTTTGATCACCAACTCCAGAGTTAAATGCATCAAAACTTTCAAGATCCAGCATATGCGCCACAGTCTAACAAATGGGACAATAGTTACCAAGAACTTGTGACTTAATTAAAGACCGTTTTGGTGACTTAATTAAAGAACCTAATTCCAAATCCCACCAAGGTTTAGTTACTTATATAGACCTAACTTCTTCTTCAAGTAATAAACTTCAAGAACTAAACCTTTGTTGCTTGTATGTTTTTGTTTACTATCTCTTTAGCTTCAGATAGGAGATCACTACAGCTTCCTGTTCAACACCAAGGTTTGTAATTAAAGTTTCAATTCTAACCCTTTATTAGACAACAAAAATAGATGAATAATACTAAGTATGGTATATGAGCATTTTTGGCATAGCAGATACTACCAGAAATGAAATGCCTAATCTTCGCATTCAATGTGTTTATGGAAGTATTGGGGAAAATACATGGAAGCTACTCCAGTGATGAATGTGTGTTCTACTAATTAATTCAACAGTGATAATTAATAATCATTAGTAATGTTTCTATTTATGTTACTACTCATAGCTTGAGCTTTTTTGGGTTTTAACATCACATGTCACGGAGGTTGATGAACTACTCCTAGGAAACCAAGTTACTATCAAGCTTGTTCAAGAAAAATGAATCAAATTATTTTACTATCGATTCCAAAGTCCTTGACCAACTTGAGCTTATCTCCAGACTCCAGCACTTAGCAGCCGAGCAACACAGCTTGTTTTTCAACAGGAAGCTTTGTGATCAATTCTTTGATAAATATATTCCATTTTCTGTTTACAGACAATCAAACATGAATCCTTTAATCATATGCATGAGTGAATTAGAAATAATATGTTTTTCTTCAAGCTTTGACTTTGTGATTAGAATACAAATTAAAGCAATCTTTATGCTGGATTTGGGTTTCCTTTTAACAACTTTTTCTGGGATATTTAAAAGATAAGATCAACTTGGATTAGCAAAGAAATACAAATAAATATATTAAGAAAATAAGCATTAAGGTATAGTGATTTACTTAGTACTAGATAATTCATAATACATGCTTTCCAACAATAACGCAACAGTAGACCACTGTCTATACACTTCCAACATCCCCATCACAGCCCTTCCAAAATCCGACAACAATAAAACTATTATAAAAATAAAGGTCACTCAAATCTCATATTATTGTTAAAGTAGATATGATTATGAACATGATCTCATAAGCTCTTCTAAGTACTCAGCACCCAAATCTTCAAAAACTACAAGGGTTGTAGTACCTTCTTGCTTCGTAGCAAGACTTTGTATACTACTTCTTGAAGATGAAGAAGAAGAGGAAGATGAAGAAGGAGAAGACTTCTTCTTTCCTCTGGGTCGGTTTCTCATGGAATGTTTTCTCTTCAAAGCTATCACCGGAGACTCTCCTCCGTTGAGATTAACATTCTCCATCTTTTGGAGAGACTCCTTAACAACATCTACGGGGAAGTTGAGTACCGCAAGGTCACCTTTCAAAGCGAAAGCTGCCTGATCATAAGCAAGAGCCGCCTCTTCCGCAGTGTCGAACGTCCCGAGCCACACTCTTATACCTTTCCTCGTTGAGTCTCTTATCTCGGCTGCGTATTTACCCCATGGCCTCTTCCTCACTCCTCTGTATGACCTCTCCTCCTCCTCAGCCACCACGGTGTCTTCTACTTCTTCTTTGATGAGTGATGATTCAAATGTGAAGAAGTCATCATAGGAAGGGCTAAATGAGAGGAAGGATTGATCATGTAAGAAACTTTCTTCCCACAAGAATGATTCTTGTGAGCTCCATGAGTTTGTTGAACAAGAGTTCTCCGGTGAGAACTCTTGACTTTGGTTTTCGTAGAAGAAGCTAGTTTGATACTCCATCTCCAGTCTTTTTTCTTTTCTTATCGGTTCTCTTTAACAAGTGATTATACATTTGAGAAATATATGGCATATATATACACGAGATGTGGAACTGGTTAGATATTAATTTGAATTAGAGTGCATTATATAATATTATAATAGTTTAATATATATTTTATACCATCGGGTCCAACTGATAACGAGGCTGCCTACAAAAACTTAATAACCATTTATTAAAAAAAAACAGAAAATGGGGCCATGCAAAAAGATAATATAATTGAGTAAGAAACCAAAAAAGAAGGTAATACGTAATCGAGGATCTATCTCTAATACGATAACACAGAGGTGGGTGCATTGTTCCACGTGGGACAAGACCAAGTTCGAGGGAATGACGTACGGCGGCGTGTTTCCGACAAAATACATGAGGTCACCCATTTGTTGACATGGCAATATTTGCCACGTTGGCGTTATTGATCTTTCTTATTAGGATGAGATGAGAATACGAGACATAATAAGAAACATCAGTTGTGATTGATCAGAATGTGAAACTATATATTAGAAAAAGAATGTGAAACTATTAATATAACCTAACATCAAACCGCTACGTTGTATGCTAAATCGTGTATTTAGCACATGCATACAACAATATGTCAATATATATATATGTGTATGTGTTTTTAAAAAAAGTAACAGTATATATGTGTGTCTGTTTTTAATAAAGTAACGATGTATATATATATGTGTGTGTTTTTAATAAAAGTAACAATATATATGTTACATCACAAAACTTAACAAGTTTGTTTTACAAAAAAAAACTTAACAAGTTTAATTTGCAAGATTTGTTTTACTGACAATAGTGATTCAAATATGCGGCTAAATGGGTCAAACATGCGACAAAAAGCTGAGAAGAATCAATGTTTCAACGTCTCCATGCAAGTTAATTATTAACTTATAATATTAGTTTATTATTATCATGTTTTCACATGTTTTCACATGTTTCGAATGTTTTTCACTGTGTGCCAGAAATTATATACGGTAAAACAACTTAAAACATTCGACGAATGGTATATAAAAGAAATGTACTGTCATTTTTTTTTGTAACTTAAGAGAAGTACTGTCATATTTTGATCATTATCAGATATATATAACTATAATAATTTTTCATTCCAAGAGCTAGAGTATTACAAACTAAATTTTAGCAAAAAAAGTATTACAAACTAATAAAAGATTTTGCTATTTTTAGTTTAAAGATTTTGCTAGTTTTAGTTTAAAAAATTAATAAAAATTATTATAAAAAAATTAATAATTACGAAAGGAGGTATATTTGGGTCAAACTGTTTTGTAGGAGGGTAGTCTTGTCGGGGTATAAAGATTGACTGCCACATAATAGTAATCGCTTCACGAAATTGACTATGTTTTGTTCCGTTACGAGGTGAAGAAGTTGTATTGGCTGAGATATTCATCGCCGCCGCCTCTATAATTGGAGCGTTAGTATAATGTATAGAAGGCCAAAGCTTCTATTTTCACTATTATTGCTGGTAGAAAAGTATAGAGGCAAATTTTCGACACTTGTTATTGGCTGACACTTTTTTTTCCCACTATTATTGCTGCAATTTTCGACACTTGTTATGACTTGTCCCTTTTATCACATCATTAAGCGTCCATACATGTACTCTCCATGCATTATTTACATATGAATTAGTAAACTTTTAGTCACTGTACAAACATTGCAGTAAACAAAACACACAACGTAAAAAGAATGGTCAAGCTCAGTATCAGTAATTGAGTTGTGTACTAATTGATTCCTTGTTTTTTTTTTTTTTGAATTCCTTATTTTTGTTTTAAAACAACAAAGTTACGAGTTCGAACTTAAACCATTAAAATCAACGGGAATTACGTACAAAACTAGGATTTGGATTCCTAGTATAATAATGGAAGTTCTCTTAGTCTATTGGTTTGATTGAAGTTCATTAATATATTTGCACAATAAAGTCTGAATTTCAGAGTTACAAAAAGGTGAATAATGCAAATATGATGTAAGTAGAACCATCGGAAATGGATCTTTATAAGACAGTTTAGAGTAATATAATCAACTGTGAATCCTTATAAAATAAAAAAATGTCAGTTGTAAAATTGTTTATATAATATTTTTCATAATTTGTGATAAAATAACAAACCAGAGTTTTAAAGAAGAATAGTAGGATGACCAGTATTACGTTAATTGCAGAGTTTTAATTATATAATGAGTTTTTTTAAGATCATATCATAGTAGTTGTCAGGTAATTAGAATAGTATAAATTTCTTAAATATGAAAAAGAAACTTCTGACTTTCAATATAGATGACAATACCCCCATATAATCAGAAGAGACGACTGATTAGACTGATGCGGGGTCGCTTGGCTGCAACTTGAAACTCGATAAATTGACAGTAGATGAGAAGGTTCGATTTCGAAGCGCAAAAAATAATCATTGGACCACTCAGCGACAACTCTACTGTTAGATTATTTGAGAATTTCTGGAGTGTAACATGGATATCAAGGATGAATTAATCTCGCATTTTTCGAAATTAAAGCAATCAATCTGATATAATATAATAGCTTTTGTTTATCTTCATTTGACTTAGCAGTTTGCAACATTTATTTTATAGGTTACATAGAAATGCTCAGGGTTTTAGATATCCCATACATATGCGCAACATTTTTGGTAAATGGAACTTTTAGGCTGCAACTGGTAAATTAAAATAGAATTAATGGAATGAAAGGAATTAGAATGATATGAATGAAATACTGTAGAAAATGGGATGGAATTCATTCCATTTATTCATGAAAATTTGTTTTGAAATGATTTTCTTTGTATTTTTTTTTAATTATTTTTGGAATTGGTGGAATGGCCATTTCATTCTATTCATTACAAATGGTAAAAAAATATGTTGAATTAATGGAATCAATCATTCCACATCATTTCATTCTAAAATATTACAATCCAGTTACACTACAGCTTTAAAATTTTTGGTAAATGAAATTAGGCATGGGTGTTCGGGTACCTGTTGGCGTTCGGATCGGATTTTCGGGTTTACGCTCTTAAATCCCATAGTAATATTTTATTAGTACGAATTGGGTTCGGATAATAACACTTCGGGTTCGGTTAAAAATTATATTGCGTCCTAAAACCCATAAAGTAACCATATATCATTCGGGTTCGGATTATATCGGTTCGGTTCAGATATAACCAAACTAAAAAACAAAAACTTAAAGAAAAATATAAAGAAAAACAACTAAATTAATAAAAACTAATCTATCACACATAAAATTACTAAAATAACAATAAAATATTGTTAAATTAAGCATGAAAACAAATATTATTTATAAATAATATACATTATATCATAAAGAGTAGACTTGTTCTTCCAATGAACAAATTATAAATTACTTATTTATAACTAATTGTGTACTTAAAACATTTTTAATATTGTTAATATTTATTATTATATATCATATTACCACAAATATTAAATTTAATAACTAAAATACTTATATATATATTTTTAAAAATATTTATATTAACTATTAGTTTCGGATTTTTCGGGTTATCCGTTCGGGTTCGGTTAATAACACTTCGGGTTCGGATTTTTTTATACCACCCTACAAAACCCGTTCGGGTATTTTTACATTTCGGATCGGATAACGGATCGGGTTTTTCGGTTCGGGTTCGGTTCGGATTTCGGGTTCCAGATTTTATGCCCAGGCCTAAATGAAACTTGATTCACTGTCTTGAAGTTTTTTTTTGTAATAATACATACTATATTGTATTATTTAAGTTTTTGTTGTGCTAATTCTCTATTTTGGATACCTAGATGTTTGTGTCCGTTACGTATCATATATGCATGCAAACCTCCAAACCTAAGGTATTAATTGGATATGAAATGGATAACAAAAAATTTACTGAGCTCTTGTTTAACAAGTTAATAAAATGATGGAATCACAATTCTTGGAAAAATATAATAAGGCTTAATTACTCGATTTTGACTACAATGTCCAAGTGCATACCCCTTGACACAATGTCATATCATTATCACGAAAAAGTTTAAATATCCTGTTGGAGCTATGCTCACAGTTTTTTTTTGTTGTATACGTACTGATTTTTGTTAAAAAACGGTTGTCTGTTCATCAATGAACGGCCATAGTTTGATCGTTTTCTTCAGCAAACAAATTCTTATAACTGTATTTTTTTTTAAGAAAACGCGGTTTCTAAAAATCGACCAAGATGCATATGAGGTGGAGAACTATCTAAAATAACCCAAACAGAATAGCTCTCAGCAAGTAACTGTACCTTGAGACAATTCTTTTCTGGCCACAGATGAGATTTTATTAATAAAAAAAGAAAAAAATAATTTATTAATAATATATTTTTAAATATTTTTGTGAACAATGTATTTAAGATAATAATTATTAAACTACGAAAGCGATATTTCGTTAAATTGTTGATATTTCTTCACTTCAAATGGTTTTAAACATTTAATAAGATTAATCTTGATAGTTGTCTGTAGTTGAAACAAACACTGGTGGTTCCTTTCTATCATGGGCTTAATAGATTATTCTGGAAAGTAATTTCCCACGAATTCACCGTCAAAACTTTCCAACAAATATCACGAGTATGGGTTCTTAATACAAGTATGCAGCTCTGATATGAGTTAAAACTGTTTATTATCAAACAATTTATGGTTCTTGGTATGGAGTTTCGGTCCAATAGTTTATAGAAGCCAATCATAAAACTTTGTAAGAAGGTATATTCGAATTCAGTCATTCCATGGATTAATCAGCATTTTGAGAACTGATTATGTGATACTCATAAAAACAAGAAAAAGCTTAGAAGATAATTTTGCGGTCAACTTCTTTTTTTTTTTTTTTTTTTTTTGATCAAAGCGGTCAACTTCTTAAGAAGGTAGTTACGAATAGTTTCAGAGGATATACGAGACCAATAAATTTGTTATGTATTTAGGTATTAAAATAGAATCAATTGAGTGGGAGGCATTAGCCTATAGACTATAGTGGTGGGCCATTGAAATATTATTGGCTTAAATCACAACTTGAGAATACAACAAGAGAGACCGGTGCATGAACACTCTTTCTCTTTGAATTTATTTGTTTTTTTGTAATCTTTGTAGTTTCTCTTTTTGTCCGGGCCTGCATGCTAATGTACTGGCGTAGAAGGTAGAATTGGTAAATATTAGATTGTAGGTCAGGCACTTTTTTTCCTCACGACCAAGAAAACCCGGACATGCAGTGCTATTTACTTGTCCCTACTCATTAAATAACTATAATGAAAAGAGAGTAAATTGTTTGATTGGAAAATTATTAAATTCCAGCAAACCTAGTAGTTGGTTTCAATAATCTAGAATAATGGCTCAAGTTGCTGAAGAAAACATGATAGATGACCTCTAGAATAATGGCTCAAGTTGTGGTATTTTGAAACTATTGATGTTTTTTGTTGCTTTCTTGATTTGTTAACCGAAATCATCTTCTTAATTAAAATACTCTTTTAGTTTATTCGAGTTTGATAGCCATTTAAGATTTTTCTATTGATGTGTGATTTATAACACCAATACATGCATGTTCTTAACTCTTTTTTTGCATGTTCTTATCTTTTTTTTTTTTGCATGTTCTTATAAATTTTGGAAGCATAAAATTTTCTTGTGCTCCTGGACAAACATGCATATTTCAGCTCTCTTAAACCATTCCAATGTATTTTGTTATTTCTTCCTCTAAAATAAAGATTAGTTTTTTTTGCTAACAAAATGAAATATATTCCAATATATTTTTCTGTATTAGCAATTTCCAAATATACAATAAAATATAGAAAATTTCTATTTCCTTCTTTATAAATAGAAAAAAGATAATAATTTTTATTTTAGAAAAATAAATAGAGATGGATTAGAGTACTTTTGCTAAACGTTATTATAAAGTCAAATATAAAGGTGAGTTAGAGATACTTTAAATAGAAATTGAACAAGTACATTTTAAGAACTCTAAGCTAAATATACCTAAACTACTACCCAATAAAATGATAATTTGGAAATATGTATTTGTTAGAGTTAGTTTCATCAAAACTAGCTGGTAAACAGCCGGTTAAGATTTTTCTATTAGATTTGGCAACATGCAGGTTATAGCAATACTATAACTTTTTTTAAGCAATACTATAATTTCGATAAACCTATGTATGTATGTTCCAAAAATCTACACCATCAAAGTTGATTTTTTCTTTCTGTATATCTAATTTGAAGAGAAGTAGTTGTATGAAATAAAAGCATTGCGAGTTTATGTGAAGTTATCATTTTCTCTATTCCAACAGTATAGTTACATGCATGTTATAGCAATACATTTTTGGAGTTTATAAATAATGTATTGTAATTTCTTCCTGATAAAAGCCTTTACTTGACAAAAATATAGAATCTTCTTTTCATGCTCGACTTGTATTTCTCATTTGGAACGCAAGAAAGTGCATGCACCTCCAATTCCATCACGTGTCTAATAATCTGGACATGATTTAGTCGCCAGCCACGCGGAAAATTGAAAGCTTGTTTCTTATTTTTATTTACCCCATTTATATATTATGAAATAAGTGGAAACTATGCAATGATAAACAACAATATATATATATGCAACATGCCAGCATCGTTAGAGCATCTCCATTAGCAATACATGGAGGGCACGAATTCCAAGACCCAAAAAATAATTTTTTAATTTTTTCTTTTTTTTTCGTTTGACTTTTAAAAAAAAAAAAAAATCGAACCAATCGCGGGCCGCCACGTGGCGTGGGGCCCGCGGAACAGTTAAGAGACAGATTCAGCGGGAAGGAATTATGTGAGACAGGTTTATATTTTCTGTGGGCCCCACAGTTATTTTAATGTTTTTTTTTGTGGGAAAATGTGAGAGTTTTAGATTAAAACTCTCAATGGAGTTGCTCTTAGACGCTGGTGGCAATAAATATTTGGGGTGGGATACATGATTATGTCCGTATCAAATGAATCCAGCAACGTCATATTTATCTTTTTTTTTTGCCATCTAAAAAGTATTTATTAACAGGCCAAAGCCCAAACCTGTAAAGATACAAAGCCCGAAGGTCCAACCGAACACAAACCTAAGACCGAAAACCCACCAGACATAAGGAAGCCCAAAAAACCGACTAAACACATGTCGGTATAAGCAAACAACGACAACACGTGTAACAATCTCAACAACGAGGCTACCACGCGTCACCAAACCCATCACCGTCACCGACTCGTAACAGTTCGCCGGAAACTGACCGGCATCAAAGTCGGAATCAAGCGTTTCTTTCCAATCTCTACAACAGAGATTTTTTCCACGGCGAGCATTCATCGGCCCAGCCGATATCTCCGCCGGATCACCACATCACCCACACGGGATTGAAACCCAAAAGTACCAACTCTGTCTTCATCCCCAGAGCATCGACATCGGAGAGCGTCATCGTCTGTCGAGATCTCATCCAAGCGATTTGAATCATCATCATCGGAAGACAAGAACTAACTCCACACACACCCACGAATCACCTCGGACCCAAACACCGAATCAAAACCACCCAAACACGATTGATACCTAGCTAAGCCGGCGACGCAGAGCTGTAAAAGCCTCCATCCCCTAGAGTCATAAGCCGGCGACGGAGCTAGTGGATTCTCTCCATCCCGGAGTCGAAAGCAGAGAACAGAGTTAGAACGAGACGACGCTCTCTCTCCCTCGCAGAGTACAAATACAAACAAAAAAAAGAAAACTAAGGCCGGACCGACGGTGGCTGAGAGAGCCCACCCGTCGGCCGGAAAACTCTAAGCACGTCGGAGAAGGTTTAGAGAGAAGGCAGATAAATTTTCTAGAGAGATATACCTGATTATAAGTTGTACAGCATATCAGCAACGTCATATTTATCTAATGACTATCTGGTTTAACATATAAAAAATTCAACTGATTAACTAATATATCTAAATTGTGCATCAAAATTAGGCAAGTAGCAATATAATTTTTAATATTAGGATTTAATATTAGTCAACTAGATATACTTTCAAAGAGCTACGGTTCCTCCCCTATTGTTCCAATGAGACACAAGACAAAACAATAACATGGTGATGGTGGCTTTTTAAAAGAAACTAGTGTGATATATTTGTAAAACAACTAACTATGTTAAAAGATGGGATGATACGCCAGATCATAACATAATCTACTAAATAAAAACATAAGTAAAGAGAAAGAAAATTTAGCAATTATTTTTATATATTTGTAACTACCTTTTTGTCGTCTAACTGAATATTTGTAACTAATTAGTCAGAAAACTCATATGATATTTTCATGAAAATAATATTAAATTAGAAAGTAACTATATCACTAAATGATTTTTAAAGAGAAATTTGGCCACACAACCATAAGAAAGTACAAAACTAAGTAATAACCATAACGTCAGCTAAGCTATGATATTAATATATTAATTATTATTTTGTTCTTCCTCGTTTTCAGCTTTTCTTTTTAATTAATTTTATAAGTTTAAAATTATTTATACGAATCTAATACTATGAATTGAGTTTTTTTTCTCAGGGCATTTTGTGACACCTGGCAACTTTGAAACCTTCAATTTGTATTGAATCTTTACAATTATAAACCTATTATTTTAAAGGGTTTTTACAAAATTGACTCAAAACATGAAGTCATTTTCTAGAAAATATAATATTTGGAGTATAGAGAAAATTCGACATAAGAGATGAGAGTTTATCATTCTTAAAAATAAAAAAAAATTAAAGACATTTAAACACTTATTTTATAAATTATAGTAGAAAAAAGTTGCTCCTTAATTAGGTTTTTTTATCCTTATCAAGATTTTTTTATTCAAAGTCAACCACAAAACTAACCTATGTTTTTATTTTATTTTTCATTTGTCCTATTCACCCCGCAAGTTCACATTATTTACAAAAATACCATTAATTTTTTTTTTTTAAATGAAAATTTTACTCTGTCAACCTCATCATTTTCATTTATTTACAAGATTGTCACTGCCATCAATACATCAATCACCATAAACAACTAATTTGAAACTCTTAGTGCACCTCAAATCGATTTACACTTATTCTTTTTCAATTTTTATTAACTAAAAACAACACCTCTTTCACTTTCTCTTCATATTCATTCAAAAAATCCCAAAATTTTAATTCTAATTTTTTTATGGTTCATATAGCCATTGAAAGTTGCGATTCTTGGTGGGTAACTTTTGTTTGAGATTCTGGATGTTTGGAGAAGACTTATGTGTGCTAAACAAGTTATCTCACTAGTTGAAATTGTGAAATTGTGCTAAACAAGTTATGTAGACGTTAGTTTTGTATTTGACTTTTAATTTGTTTGGAAAAAAAAAATCGAAACGACTTACAAGTTATTTATTTAGAAAAAACGGGTTAGTTTTGCATTTGACCGGAATATGTTAGAAATTTGACTTTTCCTGGACGACTTATAAGTTAGTCGTCCAGTAGAAAATTAAAAAGAATAATATTTTGTTTTTTCTAGACGACTAACTTGTAAGTCGTCTCAGGTTAATTTTGCAATTTCATTATTTTGTAAAACTAACATATATTTATAAAATTGAATATGTATAGTTATAATAAAATTTTGTTGTATTCTATATACAAAATGTAAACTAGAATTGTAACTATACAATCTAATCTCTCATTCCTCCATCTCTATTTCCATCCCTATCTCTCTCTATATATATATATATTACCAAATATAGAATCTCTCTCTCTCTCTCTCTCCATCTTTTTCTTTATACTCGTCCTCCACTTTCTCTTCATAGTCTTCATTTTCCTTTTTTCTCTGTCCTTACTCTTTTTTCATATATATATATATATATATATATATAGTCATCAAATATATAATTTTATATTTGATTTTTTAATTTTTATAATATATCAGATAAATGTGTTCTTTCACATAATAAATTTTACACTAAAAATATGTTCCATGAATAAATATTGTCCACTGCTCAAACTACATTGAACCATACAAATAAATATTACTAAAAAAATCAAATATATTACATTTATGTTTGAAATAATCTATATTCTATATTAACGTTAGGGAAAATTCCATAAAAATACCCGAACTAAATTTTGTTAAGCTTTTTAATACCCAAATTTTTCATTACCTAATTTAATACCCCAATTAATTATTATGTTCATTTTAATACCCAAATTTTAACATTATACCTACTTTAGTACCCAAACTTTATTTATTTTAATAAAAATATTAATAAGTTTCAAACAAATTTTAAAAAATCTCAAAAATCTAAGAAACAAATATTAAAAATTCTAATTTTATTTTAAGATTTAGGGAAGAAGGTAGATAAACCATGGGGAATTTTGTTTTTTTTCAAAAATAAATGAATTTTAATGATAAAGATAAATTTCGTTTTGTATTTCAAAAAAACAAACTAAATACAATATTTAAAACTTAGAAATTTTATTACAAAATTTAATATTTTACACTATTTAGTTACTTTTATTTTTCAAACACCAAAAAAATTTAGAATTTTTTGAGTTTGTTTTGTAAATTTTAGAGATTTTTTAAAATTTTGTTTGAAACTTATTAATATTTTTATTGAAATAAATAAAGTTTGAGTATTAAAGTGGGTAGTGTTAAAAGTAGGCCTGGGATTCTGACCCGAACCGAATGGTCCGAACCGGACCGAACATTATGAAATTCGGTTCTTGTTCGGTTATCAAGAGTAAACCGATCGGAAGGTGTTTAAAAAAAGTTCGGTTAGTGCCTCGGTTCGGTTCGGTTCATGGTATCCGATCGGTTAACCGAAATTTAACCTACCTATATATATCTCTTAAACCTAAAACCTAATCAGTTTCTCTTTGGCTTCCTCAAACTCTAGCCGCTGCTTCTCGGATTCTCAACCCTAACAACATCGTCTTCTTCGTTTGATTCTCACATCTTTCCGAGCACGAGGTAGGTTCTTCACCCTCTTCTCTAGTTCTGTGTATTTTTTTGAGTTTGTAATTGATTTGTGAGTTAAGGTTTCTGTCGAAATCAGTTAGGAGTTTATGATCTGACTTGAATGATGGGTTGATTATCAGTGTGAGAGTGTTTTTAGTGTTTAACTTGGATTGAATATGAGTTCGGATGGATTTGAGATTTTTTGTCCGAATCGATTTGGATTAGGCGTTTAGGGTGGGTTCAGTTCGAAGGTTTAGTCGAGTGTCTTGTGTTTGTCTGTCCATACTCTCTCTTTCTCTAACTTGATTTTGCCATCTTATTATCAGAGTAAAACAATGATGCCTTACTTGGATATTGCATTGAATTAGGAGCAAACGATGTTGGTAGAAAAAAAGTTCGAGTTTCTTTTTCATTGTGTTGAGAAAATGCAAATTTCAGGAGAATCTCATCATTAGAATTAGAGGTAATATGCTCACTTGTCTCGACTGCTTTTTGTGTATTGTTTTTGTTCTGTTTTTCCACTGATTTTCTGAGTTTAATATGTTGCAGGTTGGTGGAGTTCAAGCGTAATTGTGACCTTTAGTTTTCTATTGTTTTGTTTGGTCACTTTGTGATTTGTTGGACATTATGATTTGTTGGACATTATAGGATATGAGTCATAGATTTATAAATTTAGAAAGTGGGATTTTTTTCGATGATTAAGAAAGAATCAACAATATATATGTTGGTTTTGTTGAATAAGAAGGCATATCCGAAAAATCAAAATTATATTGAAAACCGAAGATAACCGAAATACCCGAAAATAACCGAGTATAAACGAAAATTTTGGTAAATAATATAAAATTCGGATAATTTCGGAAATAAATTCATAACCGAAAATAACCGACTTCCGAACCGAACCGAACCGAATTCAATTTCGGTTTTCTTCGGAATTAGTTTTAAAAATTCCGGTTAACCGAAAACCGAAAATTCGGTTCGGTTCGGTTTCGGAAAACCGAAATCCCAGGCCTAGTTAAAAGTTTGGGTATTAAAATGAACATAATAATTAGTTGGGGTATTAAACTGGGTAGTAAAAAAGTTTGGGTATTAAAAAGCTTAACGAAATTTAGTTCGGGTATTTTTATGGAATTTTCCCTTAACGTTATTAATAGAATAATATTTAGTTGTAGTGTGTTGTATACACACAGTCACACCATAAAATACTGCAATGTCTAATTGTGTGACAAAATGACATATTTTTCAAGACATTGCTATATTTTTAATTCTTTCTCTGCTATGGTTATACATCAAATTCCACCTAAATTAGTCAGTTACTGATAGATCTATAGCTTGCTTATTTCTTTGAGCAACCAATCTGTAGCTTTGCTTAAAGTATTTATTTTTAGTTGCATATATAAAAAATGGGTGGGCCGAAACAACAAAGTAATTCACATGAAGGACTCTCTCGCTAAACCCAAAGGCTTTATAATTAACAGATACCCACAAAACTGTGAAGTAAGTAGGCACGAGCACAATGACTTCACAATAAACTGAAGTAAGGTTTACAAAAGTTTGTCATCTTTACCGACAACCTTAAAATTCTTATATGAATGCTCTGACCACCGTCTCAACCCTCCGACGTTGCTCAACTTCACTTCTCGAAAACCTTCCGATTCTACAGCTAATCAAGCAATGCACATCCCCCAAGCTCCTGGACTCCGCTCTAGCCGCCATGGTCAAAACCAGCCAAAACCAAGACTGTTTCTTTATGAACCAATTCATCACAGCCTGCACCTCCTTCAACCGCCTCGACCTCGCCCTCTCCTCCGTGACCCAGATGCAGGAACCCAACGTCTTCGTTTACAACGCGCTGATCAAAGGCTTCCTCGCTTCCCCACACCCGATCCGATCTCTCGAGTTCTACGTCCGTATGCTCAGAGACTCTGTTTCTCCGTCGAGCTACACGTACTCTTCCCTCGTAAAGGCGTCTCTTTTCGATCGTAGGGTTGGCGAATCGGTCCACTCGCACATCTGGAAGTTTGGGTTCTGCTTCCATGTTCAGATTCAGACGACTCTGATCGTGTTTTACTCTTCGTTTGGTAGAATTAACGAAGCGCGGAAGGTGTTCGATGAAATGCCTGAGAGAGATGATTTCACCTGGACTACGATGGTTGCTGCTTATGTCCGTGTTTTTGATATGGACTCTGCGAATGCTTTAGCTAACCGAATGGTGGAGAAGAATGGTGCCACGTGGAACTGTTTGATTGATGGGTATATGAAACTAGGGGATGTGGAAGCAGCTGAGTCTTTGTTTGATCAGATGGCTGTGAAGGATATAATCACATGGACGAGTATGATCAAAGGCTACTCGTGTAACAAGAGGTACAGAGAGGCGATCTCAGTGTTCTACAAAATGAGGGAGGAAGGGAATGTTCCTGATGAAGTGACTATGTCAACTGTTATCTCAGCTTGTGCGCATCTCGGCGTGCTGGATATAGGCAAGGAGGTTCATATGTACACGGTGGTGAAAGGGTTTGTTCTTGATGTCTACATTGGTTCTGCACTGGTGGATATGTACTCCAAATGCGGTAGCTTGAATCGAGCGCTTCTTGTGTTCTTTAATTTACCTAAAAAGAATCTCTTTTGTTGGAACTCGATCATTGAAGGGTTAGCAGCTCATGGTTATGCACGAGAAGCATTGAGAATGCTTGGCAAGATGGAGATGGAGTCGGTCAAACCTAACGCAGTCACTTTCGTGAGTGTTTTGACTGCGTGTACTCACGCGGGTCTTGTAGAAGAAGGCCAGAAGGTATACCGTAGCATGAGTGATGAGTACTCCATTGTCTCTAATATTGAACATTACGGATGCATGGTTGCTTTATTCAGCAAAGCCGGGTTGATTCAAGAGGCTCTAGAGTTGATTGGAAGTATGGAGCTTGAACCAAACGCGGTTATCTGGGGGGCGTTGCTTGATGGGTGCAGGCTTCACAAGAACTTAGAGATAGCTGAGATAGCGTTTAAGAAACTGATGGTTTTGGAGCCAAGGAATAGTGGGTACTATTCACTTTTAGTTAGCATGTACGCAGGAGAAAACAGGTGGAGAGATGTTGCAGAGGTGAGAGGAAGGATGAGAGAGTTGGGTATAGAAAAGATATGTCCAGGGACAAGTTGGATCGAGTTAGATAAACGAGTTCATATGTTTGCTGCAGCTGATAAATCTCACTCTGCTTCAGATGAGGTTTACTTGTTGCTGGATGAGGTATATGAACAGATAGGATTAGCTGGATACGTACTGGAATCTGAGGGTGTATATTAAGAGTTCACTAAAAGCTACTCATTGGAACCTATCTACACCAGATGTTCAGGGGAGAGAGTTTTTTAGTGTACATATACTGTTGGGTGGGCTGTGCTTGAGTGAACCTGGGATAATCGAACTCGGCTTATGTGCTGTAGCGTTTTGGTTTGGTTCAGGTTCTGTTCACCGGAAGCATTGACCGTAAAGATCGCCACTGCGAGAAAAGTCAGATATATGTTTACCGCGTAACACAAAGTCAAAGCCCTTTGTTGACGGTGTTTTGATTATGTTTTACTTATTTTGGATAATTACTTTTTGGATATTTGTATATATTTTTAGGTAGTTATTTTGGGCAATTTCGATTTTTTTTTTGAAAAAAATTGAATAACTTTTAGATAATAGATTTTAAAATAGTTTAATATAATTAAGTAAGTAACTTTTACTTGGATATTAAATTTTTTAGTTCGGGTTGGATTGTGTTTTGGTTATTAAGATACTAAAGCTTTGAACTTGTTATTTAATTAATTTTGGTTTGAGTTTGGTATTTGATCGTATTTTTCGTTTTTTCGGAGGCAAACTGAATATTTTAGTAATTGCTCTTTTTATTTCGCAATGTGTTTGTGAGTTAAGAACTGCCGTGAAATTTCTGGATTTGGTCTGTATGATTATATACTAGACAGACACAGAGGTACATACTGATTCATGTACAGAGTATGTATTAATGTTACATGCGCAGTGCTTATGTAACTACCAGTGCATGCCATCGTTTATTTGGTGGAGTCTTTGAGAGTTAAGACTGAATCAAACCTGTGAACTGAGGTTTTCTATTTGAATATACTTTTCGCATTATGAGACATTTGAAAATTTCCAAGCTCGTTTGCTTAGTGGTTTTGGTTTTTAGGTGATGACATGTCATCCTGACCTCCAAAAGCGAATGTGTATCTACGTCATGAAACGTTTAAAATAGGGTTTGAAAACCAAAAAAAAAGTATAAGAAACAAGTTTAGTTGACCAACATAGAAAAAGAAGAATTAATAGTTGATTTATACACGATTCTTTAAAATAACCGATTGATTTAACCACAATTCTTAAGTTTAACCGGTTGCTCTGTAACTAACATCTACTAGACTCGCCCGGAGTAACAATCAATGAGCACAAACTGGACCGGAATCCATTTTTAACAGTAACCGGTATAGTGATTTGGCTTATCACCTATTTTTTGCATGCTTACTTGTGATATACACTGCGTTCTAAGGCAATAAGCGTGTCATCTCTTAACTTGTTTGATCAATTCGTATAAGTTTGGTTCAAATTTGAAAACGAAGTCTTTCCTAGTAAAAGTCAAGCCACAAGAATATCCAAGTAAGACCAAGAGCCCCAAAGTCACACAAAGCTAACAATTTAACAATCGACCAACAACTTAGTCGAATCCTTATATATAGGTCATTGTCGAACTAAATGTGATACACAGCAAACAGGAATTAAAGACATACAACAACTTTTACTGCCAAACCAAAAAATCTTTTTATTTTTTACTTTGAATACACAAAAAAAAAACAGGAGAGAAATGATGATGAAGAGGCAATTGATACTAATAGTGATTTTTCTCGGGCTCTTGGCGATTTTCTTGGCCACCACACCAGTCGAAGCGGCTAGGCCGTTACGAACCGATGGTAAGATCCAGTTCGTGCTCCAGTTGCTGCAAAGAGGTACAGTGCCACCGTCAGGTCCAAACGGTTGTACCAACGATCCAAAAAGCTCGGGAACGTGCCACGGCTGAGCCGTAGCGCTAGTCTGATTATACATACTGGTTATTTAGTTTTATTTATTTATTTTCTTAAGGTTATTATTAATCAATGCAATAAGCACAACTATAATTTTGTTTATCGGCTCGATCTTTGGTGGAGCTATAGCAAGTGTATGTATTCATTAACTCTGTAAGAGCAGCCAAAGCTAGCTCGTTGATGAGATTACTATTCTTTTATTTGTTTATGAACTTTGACCATGTAACTTAAAAGTTCAAAGAAAACATGCCACTTATTATTTTTATTTTTATTTTCATTAATCTTAAGCATTTCTGTATGATATTTTGATACAATTAAACCAAGATTATATTGGCGGTAATATTTGCAGTTCATGAAATTATCGGTAGGTGAAACAAACAAAATATGATACCAGCTACAAAAAATAATCAAGTGATCGTCAACCATGGCACCTATGTCTACGTGTACATGGGAATGTTGGTGCAACAATTTCGACCCAACCTGCTAACCGGACCCCTTTCCAGCACCTACAATACGAACCGTATCTCAACGGGGGAGGTTGGGAACGTCCTAATGGCTTAAACGTGCTTGATGTCTAAGGAAACAACGAAAATGTCAACTAACATAGCATGTGTCTTCATCTTTTTTCCTATTCTTTAACTATTATTAGTCCAAAGTGACAAAAACTGATCACTTCTTTTACGTATGGGAACGTAACTTTTGTTGGACGGCTATTTAGTTTGCATGGGATTTTATTGTAATTCGATAGTGACACTTACATATAGAGAGTGTTTTTGGTTAACACCTCATGGCTTCACTCTGAGTTTTTCTCTTCACTATCTCATGTAATACACGATCTTTGACTTTCACTATATCTCCTATATATTAATCCTGGAACATTACAACATGTTCTGTAGCCACGTGTCACTAGGATGATTCTCAGAAATTCTTAAAAAAATATGTTGGTCCATATAAATATATATTATACTTTTTATCAAACTAATTATCATATTAATTAGTAGTCTTAAATTCTTTCCTTAAATAAAAACTACGTAAGTTAATTTCTTTAAATAAAAGCTACGAAATTACCTAATATGATTAACGTATATATGATAATTAATGATTACAAATCAAAAATATTTGATAAAAAAATTTGTATCCTCTACATTTTATTTTAATTAATATTATCAAGAAAAATCACTTAAACATATTTTAAAAAAATAGATTTTTCATATATGTTATATTTTGAATTTTTTAAAACGTCTATAAATTACCAAAAATTGTAAGATGTTATTAAGATGATATTTTTTAGAACGGAACCTGATCCGAAACGAAATATTTCGGATATCGAATATATCGAAACCAGATTTATATACTTAAATATATTAATTATTTTTAGAATTTAATATCTAAAAGAATATAAAAATATATAAAATGTTATTAAGTTGTCCAAAATACTTGAAAATATTTACAAATAGTTAAAAATACATGATTAAAATAGTTAAATGATATTCAAAATACCAATAATTCAAATATCTATTGATTTCTTATCCGAATATTGAAGCTAACCAAATTTTATGTTAAGTTTAAGTATTTTAGCTTGCATTATACACATTTATATGTTATAAATAATTTTTTTTTTTTTTTATATTTTGAGAAATTTAAAGTATATACGAATTTTATTTTTTAAAAATAAAATGAGTTATCTGAGTCCAAATCCAAACCGAACCCGCAGATCCGAACCGGATCGAACTCACAAAAAATCGAAACATAACTGGACCGAACCAAACCAAACTGAACCAAATGGTATCCGAATGTCCACCCCAAATCAAATGTAAAAAAAAGTCTTGATAATAAGATGCATTCTAATTGTAATATTTCAATACAACATATTTTAAAAAACTTACTCCGCGCATGGCGCGGGTTATCATCTATGGCGCGGGTTATCATCTAGTGTAATACTATTAGCTACAAAAAGGAATAATGGTGTTCAACATTTGATTCAAGCGTGTGGGGTACGTTATGTTTAATGTAAACTGTGTAATGAAAAACATAAACTATGTTATATGTCAATGGACGCGTATACGATATATGAAATTACTAAATTTATTACGTCAAAGTTTTCATTTATGAATATATACTCATTTCATGAAGAGCTAAGCTGCAAGCAACTAGATCAATTATTATTTTTCTTGTTTGAAAATATGCGTAAAAAGAACTAATTTAGTTAGTTGATCTTTCATTTAAAATCTGCAGGTTGAATGAGAGCTACATGCTAAAACTGAATTGTAACACTAAGCCAACTCCATTGGCTGGTGAACATGTTACCTCAATGATAGCATAATCACCCACCTGACCACTAGACCAGACCTCTCTAACAGCGACTAGAACGCCAATGCGATCTTGGCTCAGGACTTTGCTTTAGGTCTTTAAAATGTTAAGCCGGCAAACTTCATGTGTGCTTGTGCGTGTTTATCGGTGTACGGAACTGGAAAGTTCAAGGAAGAAACTATATGATTGTGTAAGTTACCCAAAAACTTTTAGCAAATAAAAAAAGTTACCCAAAACTATATGAATGTGTAGTAAAAGAATTATTATATAGTTCAAATAGTTCTTAGGTAACTTACACAATCATATAATCATATGTCAAAGAAACATCGTTTGATTTAATCATGCTCTGTATTTTAGATGACAAAAAAATAACTGGTAGAGCTCATTTCCAATGTATAACTTTACTTTTTTCTTCAAATATAATAACTTCATAATACAATTGAATTTTACTCAACTTTTTTTTGGAGTGACAATGAAATGATGAACAAAAAGTAAATACATTATTTTATTAAATAAACCTATTTTGCTCTACTATAAAAATAGAAAACGGGACAGAATTAAGGAAATATTTATTTTAAACCCTATTTTAAAATTAAAGAAAAACCAGAATATGATAGAAAATGATCTAAAAAATATCATACCCAAGGGTTTGTATTTCTGTTTTTTTTTTTGATAATCGTTTGTATTTCTGTTTCCTCTTTAAAACCGTGTTGGATAGTTCCTGTAGTCTGTCTCTCAGTATCATGATTATAGTTTCAGAAAGCTATTTCTGCTTTGTTTGATGATTTTCTAATAGCTTAGACCTTTTGCTGCCAATTTTCTTGTTGATTAAAAACTCTGTTTTCTCTGTTTATATCAGAAGCTAACAAGTCAGCCATGCGTGAGCCAACTTAGCCTCAGAAAAGGTTTTGTCTCTGGTGTGATGAAGTTGTTCTCTTCGCCTCTCAAGACTTTGTCCGATGCTCCTGGAAGATCTCCTCACGTGTCAAGATTCTGCAGTGTCCCCAATATATCTTCCTCACTGCATATTGAACTGGTTTGTGTCTTGTTTGATACTTTTTCTTGCTTTTTATCTAACTTTTGCTTTCGTTATCCTTGCAGGTGCCATGTCTTGCGGACAACTACGCTTATATATTACACGACGAGGATACTGGTACGGTTGGTGTGGTTGACCCTTCTGAAGCTGCACCTGTTATGAATGCCTTAAAGAAGAATGGTCGAAACCTAACGTATATATTGAATACACATCGCCATTATGATCACACTGGTGGGAACTTGGAATTAAAAGACAAGTACGGTGCAAAGGTAAGCGGTGTGGGGGGTGTTTCTTCTCTCTTCTGCCCATTCGTAATGATTAATTGCACATTATGTAACCTGGCATTGTACTTAGGTGGTTGGTCTGTATGATTATATACTAGACAGACACAGAGGTACATACTGATTCATGTACAGAGTATGTATTAATGTTACATGCGCAGAGCGTATGTAACTACCAGTGCATGTCTTCGTTTATTTGGTGGAGTCTTTGAGAGTTAAGACTGAATCAAACCTGTGAACTGAGATTTTCTATTTGAATATACTTTTCGCATTATGAAACATTTGAAAATTTCCAAGCTCGTTTGCTTAGTGGTTTTGGTGTTTAGGTGATGACATGTCATCCTGACCTCCAAAAGCGAATGTGTATCTACGTCATGAAACGTTTAAAATAGGGTTTGAAAACCAAAAAGTATAAGAATCAATAGTTTTGTTGACCAACATAGAAAAAGAAGAATTAATAGTTGATTTATACACGATTCTTTAAAAATAACCGATTGATTTAACCACCATTCTTAAGTTTAACCGGTTGCTCTGTAACTAACATCTACTTGACTTGCCCGGAGTAACAATCAGTGAGCACAAACTGGACCGGAATCCAATTTTAACAGTAACCGGTATAGTGATATGGCTTATCATCTATTTTTTGCATGCTAACTTGTGATATACATTGCGTTTTAAGGCAATAAGCGTGTCATGTCTTAACTTGTTTGATCAATTCGTATAAGTTTGGTTCAAATTTGAAAACCAAGTCTTTCCTAGTAAAAGTCAAGCCACAAGAATATCCAAGTAAGACCAAGAGCCCCAAAGTCACACAAAGCTACCAATTTAAGAATCGACCAACTACATAATCGAATCAGTATATATAGGTCATTATCGAACTAAATGTGATACACAGCAAACAGGAGTTAAAGACATACAACAACTTCTACTGCCAAACCAAAAAAATATTTTTATTTTTTACTTTGAATACACATAAAAAGAAAAAAACAGGAGAAAAATGATGATGAAGAGGCAATTGATATTTGGAGTTATTTTGCTCGGACTCTTGGTCATTTTCTTGGCCACCATACCAGTCGAAGCGGCTAGGCCATTACGAACCGATGGTAAGATCCAGTTCGTGCTCCAGTTGCTGCAAAGAGGTACGGTGCCACCGTCAGGTCCAAACGGTTGTACCAACGATCCAAATGGCTCAGGAACGTGCCACGGCTGAGCCGCCCCCTTAGACTTATTATACATACTGTTTATTTTATTTATTTATTTTCTTAAGGTTATTTAATGCAATAAACACAACTGTAGATTTGTGTATTGGCTCGATCTTTGGTGGAGCTATAGCAAGTGTATGTATCATAACTCTGTAAGAGCTGCCAAAGGTAGCTAGTTGATGAGCTTAGCTATATTCTTTTATTTGTTTATGAACTTTGACCATGTAACTTGAAAGTTCAAGGAAAACATGTAACTATTTTTAGCATTATTTTTTTTATTTTAAGCATTTATGTTTGATCTTTCGATATAATTAAACCAAGATTATATTGGCGGTACGTAATATATGCAGTTCAAAAAATTATTCTGAAGCAAACAAAATATGATACCTGCAGCAATAAAAAAAGAAATTATTCTGAAGCAAACAAAATATGATACCTGCAGCAATAATAAAAACTAGATGATAATCCGTGCCTTGCGCGGAGTAATTTTTTTTAACTATGATTGTATTTTAAATATTATAAACGATATTTATTTTTTTATCGATAATCTTTTTTACATTTGACTAAATATGATCATTCGGGTATCATTTTTTCGGTTTGTTTCAGTTCAGTTTGAATCTTTACGAATTTGGTTTAGTTCGTTTCGGATCTTTGTAGGTTCAGTTTGAGTTTTAAAAAAAAGTTCATATAAAATTTAATTTCTCAAATTATAAAAATAAAAAATATATAACATATAAATTTAAATAATATATGCCAAAATACTTAAAATTAACATAAAATTGGTTTAACCTAAATATTTGGATAAAAATCAATAGATATTTCAAGTATTTATCGTTTAGTTATTTTAAACATGTACTTTATTTGTATATATTACCAGGTATTTTGAACAACTTAAAATATCTTATATATTTTGTATATTCTTTTAGATATTAAATTTAAAAATAATTAATATATTTAAGTATATAAATCTTGTTTGAATACACTTGGACACCTGAATATTTTGGTTCAGATCAGATTCGTTTCCGGTTCTCTAAATACCAAAATCTGAACCCGTTCGGATATCAAACCAATTTTGGTTAAAGTTCAGCACTATTTTTTTTAGATTGGATTTGGTTCAGATTTTGAATTTAAATTTTGTCCAACTCTATATTTTTAATCATATCAAAATTTTAAACGAAAGTGAAATATTTTGGGTATGCAATAGTTAAATTGAGTATGTAGTGTCCTTTAAACGTACACCAATTTTCAGTCTGATTAGAACACATATAAGCCTCCCATGATCTCCAAAGTTTCTGCAACATAACAATTTCTAGATATCTTGAAAGTGAACTGAAGCTTTCTTATTTGTTCCGGAACTCCAGATTGGCCATAATATTTTCCGGTTTGACTTAGTCTAGATTTGAGCTGCTTCTTCTAATACTTGCATAGGAAACGTCAGTTTCTATGGTTTTCCTGACATGTCATGTAGTGATTGAATCTCCATATAATGATCTCCTACACTCATATCTGATCAGGATCCTTCTCTCGAAAGTCCATCTCAAACTGTGTACTTTCTCTTCTTCTCCATCTTTGTTTCCTTCTTGTCTTTATTCCGAACTATTTCAGTTTTCACACGTTGAGTGATTTCTCTTTTTTTTTTCATTTCTCACTCTAGATTCAACTATGCCTCCATCTTCACAAATCGTTTTTCATTTCTTTTTTTTCCTCCTTTGGTTATATAACTTCAAACGTCGAATGAAGTCCCGAGAATTGTTTAGATTTTTAAGGAATGTAACGTTAGAAAACCTTGGTTGTTACGTCGAAGTTTCTTCGATTGTTTCTTAAAACGCATGTGTTCATAATAGAATTCGGAAGTTACAGCCATGGTCATCACTACAAGAAACTCAAGTTGCTCCTCATTGATAATTATATTGAAGGTGAAGCTGATAACTCGTAACAGACTATCCGAATTGTATTTTCTACTCGAAAGTGATCGAGGAAGAAAGAAGTTCAAGTTTGGTTCGAAACAGATTGTTCCGGTGATATTTTTGATGGTTCGAAACATGAAGAATAAAGCTCGAGTAAAAAATAATGTTCCGAAAATTGTTTAGATTTTTAAGGAAAATAATGTTTGCATTAAATGCATAATTTTGTGATAAACATTCTCTGCGTGACACGTAGGCGATTTTTTAAATAAAAGCTTCTCATGAAGTCACATCATACATTGTCAATTTACTGTTAAGGAAAATTTTAAAAATGCTTCTCTTTTAATATAAAGGGGATCAAGTGATCGCCGATCGGTCACTGCTCAACCATGCACTTACGTCTATGTGTAAATGGGAATGTTGGTGCAACAATTTTGACCCGACCCGCTAACCGGAACCCTTTCCAGCACTTAGAATACTAACCGTATCTCAACGGAAGAGGTTGGGAACATACTGATGGCTTAAACGCGCTTGATGTTTAACGAAATAACTAAAATGTCAGGCATCTTCAATAAAATATTGTTTTTCCTTTTTATTTTACTCTAAAATATAGTCATTTTATTATAGAAGTGGATTTACTCTAATAATTCAACTCTATAACATAGTTACTCTGTTATAGAATAGAATATAAAAATATATTAGAGTAACTACATTAGATTCTATAATAGAATAACTATGTTATGGAATTAAACTACTAGATCAAATTCAATTCTATAATAATGTTACTATATTTTAGAATAATTTATTAAATAAAAATAGTATTCCATTGAAGATGGTTTAACATTAGCATGTGTCTTTTGTCTTTTTCTTTTCCTGTTGTTTAACTATTATTAGTCCAAAGGCAACATAAACTGATCACTTCTTTTACGTATGGGAACGTAAACTTCTTTTTGTTGTAGGGCTTTTTAGTTTGCATGGGGTTTTATTGTAAATCGATAGTGACATTTGCTTTGGGTTTTTTCTCTTCACTCTCTCATGTACACAATATACACGATCTTTGACTTTGACTGTATTAGCTACAAAAAAAAGAATAATGGTGTTCAGCATTTGATTCAATACAAATTACAAAAATAAAACATTTGATTCAAGCGTGTGGGGTATGTTATGTTTAATTTAAACTATGTAATGAAAAACATAAACTATGTTATTATGTCAATGGACGCGTATACGATATATGAAATGTACTAACTCTTTTACGTCAAAATTTTCATTTATGAATATATACTCATTTCATGAAGCAACTAGATAGTTATTATTTTTCTTGTTTGAAAATATGCGTATAATGAACTGATTTAGTTAGTTATCTTTCATCAGGTTGAATGAGATCTACATGCTAAAACTGAATTGTAACTCTAAGCCAACTCCATTGGCTGGTGAACATAGCATAATCACCCACCTGACCACTAGACCAGACCTCTCTACAGCGAGTCAGCGACTAGAACGCCAATGCGATCTTGGCTCAGGACTTTGCTTTAAGTCTTTAAAATGTTAAGCACGGCAAACTTCATGTGTGCTTGTGCGTGTTTATCGGTGTACGGAACTGGAAAGTTCAAGGAAGAAACTATATGATTGTGTAAGCAGTGCCGGACTAACATTTTATATTGCCATAATCCAAATTTAAAATTATACTCTTGTACATAATATTTTTTTGTCAACACTTTGTGCATAATATTTTTTTGTCAACACCTTATACATAATTTTCTTTTGTCAACACGTTGTACATAATTTATCATTACCACAAAATAGTATAAAAAACAATTTAATTTTTTTTTATTTAGAAAAATCAAATTCCATAGTCTACTAAAAACATTGATATTAAGAACACTTAATGTTGAAATATAGATCTTCTTGCATTTTTCCCTGCAAAATCATCCATTAGACTTCTATGGTCAAGTCTTTCAACCATAGTTGTCAGTGCCGTCCCTAACATTTTAGGGGCCTAAAGCATATTTTCATGTGTGTTTCTATATTTAAATTTTATAATGGTACATATTCTATCATCTTACTTTATTAATATTTTGAAGTTTTGAAAAAATAATATAAAATATATAAATCATCACTAAAATTCTGATTTTACTATATTTGAAAATTTAGTAGTTTGGGTATGTTCAAATTTTTCGTTTATATCTTTTCAAACATGAACTGTTTTTTTTTAATGTTGAGTTTACTTGGTTTTTAAAGTGTATTAATTATAATCTAATAATATACCGGTGGATTTTTTGTTTGGAAAAGATAGTTTCAAAAACGAAAAAACATATAGGTTGAAAACCATTTGTCTAAAATGAGACAAAGAAACAAAAAAAAGGAGTAAAAGAAGAGAAAAAAAATATTTGGTTAAATAACTTTAAATGTGAGGAAAAATTGTATAGTATAAAAAAGTTAATAAACCAACGAGGAATTTTAGGGTTCACCCCTAGAGTGAACTTTTAGGTTCACCCAACCAATAGGATTTCAGTATTTCATATTCAGTATCTTTTAAAAAAAGAAACACAATATTGTCAAGTTTTATTATGTTTTAAAAAAAAAAAAAAATAGAAAATAGTAGTAATCGCAAAAAAAAAAAGAATTATATTTAAGATACCGTCACCAAAACACTAAACCATAAACCCTAAATCCTAAATCATAAACCCTAAACCCATGGTAAACCCTTGGATAAATCCTAAATCTTTGAATTTTTTAAAAATATTTTTAATACAGTCAGCAAAACAGTAAACCCTAAATCCTTGGATAAACCCTAAACCCTTGGATAAATCCTAAACCCTAGGATTTAGAATTTATCCAAGTGTTTTGGATTTCCCAGGGGTTTAGGGTTTATCCAAGTGTTTAGAGTTTAGAGTTTATCCAAAGGTTTAGGGTTTAGGATTTAGGGTTTAGTTTTTTGGTTGACGGTATTAAAAATATATTTTTTAAAACATTTTTTTGTTTGCAATTAATATTATTTTTATTTATTTTTAGTTTAAAAATATAATATAATTTGACAATATTTTATTTTCTTTTTTCAAAATCTTAATATAAAATATTAAAATCTTATTGGTTGAGTGAACCTAAAGGTTCACTCTAGGATGAACCCAAGAATTTCTCTAAACCAAAACAAAGTCACAAACCATCTCCTTAGCAATATAATCGAACACTTCTAACAAGGAATACAATAATAACTAAGAAAGTCACTTCAGCGATACACATTTTAGATACGTGTAACGTGGCCCAAATTTTGTTTCATTAATTGGTGGCCTAAAGTAGGGGTGGGCAAAAAACCCAAACCGAACCGAACCAAACCAAACCAAAGTTAAACCGAACCAAACCAAACCGTGTTCTTTATGTAACCCAATTGGTTCATGTTTTACTCAACCCGAACGGTTTGGTTTGGTTAGGGTTTAAACCGAACCAAACCGAACCAAACCGATAATCCAATATATATATATATAGTAAAAATATATATGATATGATATATATATATATATATACAGTATAACCTCTTTAAATTAATAATCGATAAATATACATTAAAAATCTCTATAAATTAATATAATTCTATACTCTCAAATTGAATTTTTGGTTCAATTATTATATCGATAAATTAATAATCTCTATAAATTAGTAAAAAATTATAGTTTTGGTGTAGTCCCAACATTATTAATTTATAGAAGTTTCACTTTATTAACATATTGTAAATTTTAGTTAAAGTTTCGTTTTTCATTTTTTCATAACTTCCATGTCTTTAAAAAAATTATAAATATGATTCAAATAATACTATTATATATAAAATCATGTAATCATAAGTTTTTATATTCTCACTCTATCGTTTATGAGTTGATTATTTTTGAATAAAAGTATAAAACTGATGCCTTCATATTTTATAACCAACCCGAACTACACCGAACCAAACTAGACTATAATAATGTAAACCGAACTAAATCTAAACCAAACCGAACTGAACCGAACCGAATTAAACCCAAACCGAACCCAAACCAAAGCTACTTTGGTTTTAATTGGTTTGAGTTTTATAAAACCCAAATTACCCAAACCAAACCGAATCCAAACCGAACCCGAAACTAAACCGAAATGCCCACCCCTAGCCTAAAGCAGCTGCTTTACCAGCCTTATTGAAGGGACGGGTCTGATAGCTGTCTCAATTGATAACATAGCCAATCCATTTAATCTTTCTTGTGACATGGTAACTCGCAGATAATTATTTATCAGCTTCAACTTCAAAAAACTTCTTTCAACTATGGTGACTGACACCAGAATGGTTAACAATATGCGATAAGCAATTTCTGTGTTTTGATAACAATCCTCCATTCTTTTCAAAAAGTCAAGTACTCCAATAGGCTTTCGAACTACTATGAGTATTAGTTGTCGAAAAATTTTTAGTTCCATAAACAAATCATCACCAACTATGTCTGAATGAGTACCATTCCGTAAAGAAGCTTCTAGATTCAGACATGATGCTCTCAGTGTATCCTCACTTACATCTCTTAGCTTTTTTAAATCAAACAAAAATCCAAAAGTTTTTTCATACTTTTCGAATTGTTTAGATCTGGACTCAAGGGAAACTAGAGCTTAATCCATGAGTGTCTTGAAGTAATCAATCCTAAAACTATCCTCTGGTGATAATAACACATTTTCATCAACAATCTCTGGGTCTTCATCATTAGGGTTTTAACTATCGTATAAAATATAAACTTTCTTATATATTTAATTTTTACCAAATTCATAAATATTGTTGAAAAGTCCAAAATATTATTCTAACAAAATGACTAATAAGTAATATTTTAACAAAAGAATCCATAAATTTTATTTATTTATTAATACTAATAAAAAAATTTAAAAATATGCACCATTAATTTGGATGAAAAGTTTAACAAATCTTATTCTAACTAAAATGCCTAATAACTAATATTTTAATAAAAGAACCCACAAAATTTATTTATTTATCAATACTAATAAAAAATATTTTTGATAAATATGTTCCATTAATTTGGATGCCCTAATTTTTGGTTTGGGTGACTTCCCCTCTAAGCCGGTCCTGTGTGTAAGTTACCAAAAACTATATGAATGCGTAGTAAGAGAATTATTATATAGTTCAAATAGTTTTTGGGTAATTTACACAATCATTTAGCAAAAAAAAAAACTTACACAATCATATAATCATATGTCAAAGAACATCGTTTGATTTAATCATGCTCTGTATTTTATTAAATGGTTTTGGCTTTGGGGATTCATAGAATTTCAGATGATAAAAAAATAACTAGTAGAGCTTATTTCCAATGTAAAATTTACTTTTTTCTTCAAAATATAATAACTTCATAATACAATTGAATTTTACTCTAACTTACTTTTTTTTGGAGTGACAATGAAATGATGAACAAAAAGTAAATACATTATATTATTAAATAAACCTATTTTGCTTTACTATAAATAGAAAACGGGACAGAATTAAGGAAATATTTATTTTAAAACCTATTTTGAAATTTTGAAAAGAAAAAAACAGAATACAGTATGATAGAAAATTATCTAAAAAGTATCAAACCGAAGTATGAAAGATCTATATATACAAATCGGTTAAGTGGCTCAGTATCAATTTTACGGTTGGTTCCCTGATTACTGGTTTGGTTTGATTCGATTTGGTTTAGTAAAAGAGGGGATTGGGTCGGTTTTTCTGTTAGAGCTTTCACGAAGGATCTCACCTCTCTGTGTAGAGAAACCGCGCCGACGCTCTCTTTCTCTACACTGCATCAAGCAAAGAAAGAGTTCTTATGTAAGAGAGAGAGAGATGCAAGCTATCTCGAAAGTTTCTTCTGCAGCCTCCTTTTTTCGATGTTCTAGGGTTTGTATTTCTGTTTCCTCTTTAAAACCGTGTTAGATAGTTCCTTTGATATTTGTCTCTCAGTATCATGATTATAATTTCAGAAAGCTATTTCTGCTTTGTTTGATGATTTTATGATAGCTTAGACCTTTTGCTGTCAATTTTCTTGTTGTTTAGACCTTTTTGATCAAAAACTCTGTTTTCTCTGTTTATATCAGAAGCTAACAAGTCAACCATGCGTGAGCCAGCTTAGCCTCAGAAAAGGTTTTGTCTCTGGTGTGATGATGAAGTTGTTCTCTTCTCCTCTCAAGACTTTGTGCGATGCTCCTGGAAGATCTGTTCACGTGTCAAGATTCTGCAGTGTCCCCAATATCTCTTCCTCACTTCAAATTGAACTGGTTTGTGTCTTGTTTCATACTTTTCTTGCCTTTTATCTAACTTTTGCTTTCGTAATCCCTTTTTCTTTTCTTTGCAAGGTGCCATGTCTTGCGGACAACTACGCTTATATATTACACGACGAGGATACTGGTACGGTTGGTGTGGTTGACCCTTCCGAAGCTGCACCTGTTATGAATGCCTTAAAGAAGAATGGTCGAAACCTAACGTATATATTGAATACACATCACCATTATGATCACACTGGTGGGAACTTGGAATTAAAAGACAAGTACGGTGCAAAGGTAAGCGGTGTGGGGGGTGTTTCTTCTCTCTTCTGCCCATTCGTAATGATTAATTGCACATTATGTAACCTGGCATTGTACTTAGGTGGTTGGCTCAGCTGTAGATAGGGAACGGATTCCTGGAATTGATATAGCTCTGAAAGATGGTGACAAGTGGGGGTTTGCTGGCCATGAAGTTAATGTTATGGAAACTCCTGGCCACACAATAGGTTTGTTACCGCATTCCCATGTCATTGTTTAACTTAGTATACTCCTGCTTTAGAAGTACCAAACCGAACCGAATTTTATTTCGGGTTAATTCGGTAAGATTTATGTCGAACCAAACTAAACAAAAACCAAACTAACCGAACCCGCAGGCCTACCTTTTAAGCCTTGTACTCAAAATTCTCATGTTTTGCTTGTAGGCCATATTAGTTTCTACTTCCCAGGGGCACGAGCAGTTTTCAGTGGGGACACCTTATTTAGCTTATCATGTGGTAAGCTCTTCGAAGGTTCTCCAGAGCAGGTATGCATCATTTATGCAATCTTTCGGCGTTGCCAGAGAATTGTATTTTTTAAACAGTCCTTGTATTTGTTTTTTCCACAATATGCATCTTGTTCTGCAGATGCTAGCTTCGCTACAGAGGATAGTTGCTTTGCCAGATGACACAAGCATATATTGTGGCCATGAATACACACTGGTTTGTGATCATTATTGCGGGTTTTCATATACCAAATAAATACCACACATTTGGATTTGAATGTTTTTTTTTCTTTTTTTTTTAATTCTGCAGAGTAACTCCAAGTTTGCGTTATCTGTAGAACCAGCTAACGAGGTACTCCAGTCTTACGCAGCCTACGTTGCAGAACTCCGTGACAAGAAGTTACCTACGGTAAATCTTTCTTTTCTCGTTTCAGTAACCTCACTGTCATTGTTGTTACTTTTGTTGCAATGGATTAAATTGAAATGATCACTTGTGGCCGCTTAATCTCAGATTCCAACAACGATGAAGATGGAGAAAGCGTGTAACCCGTTTCTCCGTACTGGGAATATGTATATTCGCCGGGTTCTAGGTATTCCAGAGACTGCTGATGAAGCGGAAGCTCTGGGTGTTATTAGAAGAGCAAAGGACAATTTTAAAGCTTAAGCAATTAGATAATTTTACCGACGTACAGAACTACAGATCATGAATAGTTTGGCTTAATAATGTTTTCATTGTCCCTATAGCGTGCAATGTACTTAAAGTTTAGGTGTTTGAAGCAGACCAGCTTTACATATTCATGACAACTGATGGTTATCAACAGTTTCACATAAATAGCAAAAGAACAAGTGATGAGTACATATCATTAAGAGACGCAAAGTTGAAAGCGAAATAGATAGAATCAGAGCTGAGATTAACGAGCAAAAGCCAACTTGCGTTTCTGAGCTTCTGATGGCAATTTGACGTCAGTGGCTAAACCGAGAGCCTGGAAGAACGAGATGAGGTACCAAGTTAGGTCCACCTGATACCATTCCAGACCATGCCTAGCCGATGCCTCAAAGGCATGGTGGTTGTTGTGCCAGCTTTCTCCCATCGTAAATGGTCCTAGCCACCTACACCATTTGATTTGTTACTGTTAAGTTTTATGGGTTTCCAATTTGAAATATCTCTTTTAATTTTCTTTTATGTGAATCTTTTCTCCAACATTATTACTCAAATATCATTTTCGGTTAAGGTGATATGGTTTGATTAGGCATATAGGTTTTTAGTCTTTCGGATTATGTCTCTTAAGAGAAACTACTAGAGCTAGTGAATATATACCAAATGTTACGAGATGTGTCCTTGGTGTTCCAGGCTCGTGATCCCCAAATATGGCAAGCTGAGTTTATGAGCCAAGTCCCGTTGTAACTGATTGCTCCTCCAACACCCTGTTGCAAATTAGTTTCACTAAATCAATGACAATTTTCTTTTTGATTTATATATGTTCTAACATCAATACAAGAGGACTTTCTTACCACGCCGCAAGTTAGGTAAGGAAGACCACCCCACAAGTAGACGAGGGTCCAAAACGTCATGATGTGGTAACCAATTGTCTTTCGTAGAAACCTATAGAACCATTGCTGTTTCAAGTCCATCACGTTGTCACGTCCTCCACACTGTTTACATTTTTTTGCATTGTCACAACATGTACGTACGTAGTTTTTTTAACAAATATTTTCATCATGTACGTAGTTAGTTAGCCATTAGTTAATTATTATAAAAATCATGATCTATCTGGTTTGGTAGAGATTTTATAACGTTGTGTTACCTTTTCTCTCATGTAACTGGTGTCGAATATCCAGAAGACATGACTGAACCAGAATCCTTCCATAGGGCTATGTGGGTCACGGTCCGAATCTGTGAACTGGTGATGGAACCTATGTGTGCTCACCCAATCTATTGGATGACCCTGCCAAAAATGAAATAACTAAATATATACATATTCGGCTTCGTGTTTTTTTTTCGGTTTAAAATGATATTTACCTGAAGCGCAAAAAGGGCAGAATAAGCAAATGAATATTCAAGCCATTTAGGTAGCTTAAAGCTTCGATGAGCTAAGTTTCTATGGTAAGAGAACGTAATGCTGAGTGCAGTCACGACAGCGAGAATAACACCAAATAGGAGAGCTTCCCATTTAAAGTTAAAAGGAGCAAAGAGACACAGCAAATGCACCATCCCAACAGCGGAGGCTCTCATTACGTCGATCTTTGTCCATTTCCTAAAGAAATACGCTCTTCTTTTCTTACCCACAACTTTTCCTCTAGGGCCAGAGACATCCTCCTTGGTTGTATCACCCATCGAGGACTAATGTGTTAGTGTTTTGAGATGTATATTAGTTATATGATTTGTAGCAAATGTTTGATTGTATATATATGTGGGATCGGCATTTATGCATGTTGTAGAGGTTAAGGATCGTAGTAATGAATTTGAGTAATCATCACTACTTAACAACGAATCAATATACTTGTACACTCAACCTTAGCTCTAAATGAGGATGGAGTTAGGAAGAAATAAAGCCATTTGGTTGGCCAATTGTCTTCGTTTTAAATTTTCATTAATGTATTGCGTAGCGATCCGATTGGTTAATTAGTCCGAGAATTACGAACTAAGCATAATAGGCACATGTAAAACCTATGTACAGGCATGTACATTTGTAACTATTATATGAGTAGTTTACGACGCAATTTGAGGTGTCAAAATTTGGAAAACATTTTTATATACTAATGTATCGATTATTCAATCAGCGTGAAGCTTTCATCGATTTAAACTTAAATTTGTTTCCTCTACAATTATTTGTGATATAGTATCTATTAACTATCTTAGATTATATGATTACAGTGTTATATATTTATATAGCCAATACGAATTTAATATAGTAAGAAAATAATATTAACATAAATGTGAATACGAAAATCATGTTAATTTTTTTGTGTATTGTGTTTATCTGATATCACATATCAATATTATTAAAATAAAAATATGACATATTGATATAGGTATGATACAACTATTTTAATAGAATTATTAAAAAAAATATTAATTATTTAAAAAATATTATACAAATAAAAATAAAAATATGGCTAAAAACACAAATATAAAAATTAAATTTTTGAAAAATGTAAAACAAAAATATAAGGGCGGGTAACAATTCTTTACAGAGCATTCACTTAATCATCAATTAATATTTTAATACAACCTTTCCATGCATATTTTGTTGGTAGTTTTCACTATATATTTATTAATATATAAGAGCGTTAAAGTTTTATTTTCGAAACTAGATTTGTGGGCTAGAATTAAACATTTAAACGCAAAAATAGTTTTTTTTTGTTCAAAAAATAGTTTTGAGCTTCATTTTTTGGGTTTGTTTGGAGTCTGAGGAAATCAATGGATTGATAAATAAAGTACTATATCTTAGGTTTGGTTGCGTATTAGGTTTGGTTCATAGACGTTTTATTTTCAATTTATTTGGTAATGTAACCTTCTTTGTTGCCAACTAAAAGCTTTTCTCATCAGTCATCATCGTTTGTAATTTTTTGTTACAAAGTAACTCTAGCTAGTACATAGCCTTCTTCATGAAGGTAGCAACCATTTTTTTTGCCTGCTTTTGTTCAATCCGTTTCTTTCGTTTTCTTGTTGCTTTTCGGGTCAAACGTTTTCTTGTTGCTTAAATTTAATTTTCTTGCATGTTTTCCTGAAAAAAACTAACCACGACAGTATTATATGTTTATAAATAAGCCAATAATAAATCAAGTGGCTTGCAATATATACTGTCATTGCTTTGTCACGAGGTGGTTTGCAAACTTCATTACGCATATACTAAATTTCGCTCATACGAAAACTAACATACAATTAGGTTGGTTTCAACTCAGCAATACACACATGACAACAAACACTGTATGTACGATAATATTACAAGTGTTACGTTTACCAACAGCTTTTAAGCGTAGGAAATTTTTCATATTTACCATTTTGTTGATATCATTATTCATGTTTAACACCATTAAAAAAATGTTTTCAAAGATCTTTTCTTTATTATAAGTCAAAAAGATTTTTATACACTTATTCTCTATATATAATAAATAAATATTTAAATAAATAAAAGGATAAAAATGATTAATTTTTAATGTAGAATTATATATTTTTTGAAATTCAAACTCTAAATCATAAATCCTAAACTCTAAATTTAAAACACTAAATTTGTTATGTACCGATATATATGATCGACATATTCTGTTTCGTCTTTATCACTTCCCTTTTAGTGTTTATTTTATAGTTTAGATAACTACATGTATCATGTATATATATGACTTATTGGTCGATGATAAATGAGAAGCTTTTCCCGTTTCTTATCGAACACGTTATCAGCACGACGTTGCTCTCATAAACCCTAACCCTAAAAACCAGAAATAAATCCGAGCAAAAAAATCAGAAAATCCGACGATATTCAAACAGCTCTATCTCTCAAACCATAATGATCCAGACGACGTGTAAGATATCAAATCGAAGCTATTGACGAGTCGATTCCAGCGCCGCAGACAGCACATCGATCTGATCCCAGACGCGCGCTCACGCTCAGCTACAATACACTCGGTCGATTTTGTTTTGAAAACTAAATCCGACTCCAACAGAGATTTTTCTATAAACTCAACTCCATATAGTTTCATGAATTTATTTTATCTTGATTAGTTTATGTGTTCATGACATCTAATACTCCATGATTATTTTTCTTATTTGTTTCATGAACCGACGAGAAGCAACATAACAATAAATCCAAGCAGTCAATTAGCTACCAGCAAACAATCTTTGGAAGATCTCTAACTGATAGACCGATCAACCCTTCAGACTCTGGTAATCCGATTTTCTGCTGTTGAAGTCGAATAGAACATGGATTAGAATTTTTTTTTTAATTCTTAAAATTCGAAAACAGAGATAAATCTGAGAAAATATATTATTTTTAAAATATAAAACGAAAAAGTATATATTTTAAATATTTATATTTTATATATATGATAAATTCGACTAAAATAAAATAGAAAGTATATTTTCAAATCTGAGATTACTATTTTCCAATTTTTTAAAAAAAATCATAATCCTATTTAAATTTGGATTTAATAAGTAATAAGTAATTATCAGAAAATAGAATCATAATCCTCTTTGAAATTGGATTTAATAATTATTATTAGATAATATAATCATAATCCTAATAGAATTAGGATTTATCTAATATTCATCACTAAATTAAATCATAATCCCAACTGAATTAGGATTTATTAATATCAGATGAAAAGTCGAAAATATTTTGAAAATATCTGCTTGAATTGTCTGATTTATTTTTCTAGACACATTATCATCTGATTTAATTATCTGAAAGTCGAAAATAATAAATAATTGCTTGAATTAATCAAATCTTCCTGATTTAATTTTTTTTAAGTCACATTAATCCCTGATTTGATTAATTTTCGAAAAATATATATATAATAATAAAAACTATTTTTCGAAAATCCTAACCTGATCTGATTTCATGATTGACTTGTTTGTCTTTGTTTGCATACTGATATTGCATACTGAACATGAAACATCGACTGTTAGGAATATAGATCATTCATATTTTCAAGCAATCTGATCTGATCATCAATGCATTATTATTTGTTTGCTTGATTGATAAACTGAAAAACTATATATTATAATGAATGATCCGATCCAATGGGATGGAAAATATAAAATTTTCAGATTATTATTATTAAGTATTAATTAAAAAAAAAAAAAAAATATAATAATAGAAAGTTTACATTAATAGAAAGTTTCTATTTATAGAAATTTCTCTTTATAGATGTTTCCTTTACTGGAATTTCCTTGAATAAAAATTTTATGGAATACTTTCTTGATCATCTATAAATGTTTTCTAAGATAGAATCATAAAATAAACTTTCTTTAAGGCCTTGAAAACCTTAAATCTGAAAATAATTAAAGATGTATGATTGATTTCATACTTGTTTGAATCTTTTTAAAAGTTGATTCACACCTTAATCCGTAGGGCTTTAAATTAATATTGCTGGAAATGCATTATGTAGAAAAAAAATTTCCTTTGGTGCGTGTGTGATATATATATGAACAATAAAAATTTCTAAATTTAAGACATGTTTTGAATAATGATTTCAGATGTCGAGATTCATACCCTCAGATTACAAAGCCCTTAATTTCTCTGGAGATAACTATATAAAATGGGTAATGAACACTGCAAGTACCCTGAAATCTATAGGACTCGGGAAATATATCATTTATGATAATACTGCAGTTGAAAGTGAAAAGAATAAAGCCATACTCATTATGTGCTATCACCTCACTAAAGATCTAAGAGATCAGTGTGACAATATTAAGGATCCTCTAGACTTTTGGTCATTACTAAATATCAGATTCTCAATGATATTCTGGCAAAAGACCATGAATAAATGTAAGGCTCTCAGGTTCCAGGACTTCCAGTCCGTGGACAATTATCACTCAGCTCTAATGAATATCGTATATAGTCTTGAACTATGTAACATAGTGGTAATAGGAGCTGAGAAAGCAGCATATGAGAGAGACCATCAGCGAATTTGATAGAGTTATGAAAAGACACGATCAGTATAGAGACAGTAAGATGATATCTCCTGCTAACAGTGAGGATGAAAATATTAAGAAAAATATCTGAGGAGACCGAGTGGCAAAACATGGAAAGTGAGCCTGGTTTCTTAATTGATTAAAGAATCAAAGAGATTTCGACATCCTGATTTTATATTTCATGTTTTATGTTCTGTTTGATTTGCTTGTCATTTATAAAATTTACAGCAATAATAAAATTGATTTTGGTCTTATGTTTATCTTGCTTGATTTGCTTAATAATGTGTGATTGATAAATGACAAAAGAAATCTTAATAAAAGGATAGTAAATCCATATATACACCACGGCCCAAAGACACTGCGCACGGAATTACTCAAAATAATAAGTCTCATTGTGTTATAAAGATTTAAGAATGGTTTACATTCTGAACCAGTGAGCAAAGGAAAAAGTTCTTTTCAGATTTTGAAAAATCGCCTAAGGCATTATGAATGCATATACCCATATTTTCTACTTATTTATTCTATGCTAAGGATCAGTATGAAAGAGGAAAAGAGCCATGGTAACCAGTAAGGTTGACCACGAAATAAACACTTTATGGCATGACCAGATTAGCCATCTTGGTCCAAACATGATGTAAAATTAATAAAGGCACAAAAGTGATCCCATAAAATCTCACATTGTGTTACATGTACACAAAGGGAAATTCACTAAAATAATTAAGGCTTTACTGTCCTAAGCAACACAAAATTATGAGTATGTTCATGAGGGGGAGTGAGGACTAAAACCCACAGTCCATGACCATACCATAAATTCGGATTCCATGGTTTAAAACCATGATATACACGGCTGGAAAGCTTTAAAGCTCTCACTGGTGGTACATCATCCACGTCCAGCCCAATGCTTAGGAACACCACATGTATTACATGTACAAATATTGATTTACATCAGGCCATACAAGTGAGCATAAATATTCCCATCTCTGAATGATTAAGGGTCATAAACCAGACATATACACAAACCATCTTAAGAGAATATGAATATACCACCACTATATGTGTGCCATTTAAAATGGAACCTCAAATGAGGATTGGGAATACATGTTGGATAAACAAGACTTCCTCCACGAAATTATAATGTATCTTGTGCCAAACATGGGTGATTTAATCAGTGGCCAAGAACACAGATTGCAAAAGATAGTAATCTGATTATCCAACATTAAAATGAGAAAGTTATAAGCTGGTAAAGAGTAAAGAGTAAAATAGGAATATAATGGTATTTACCATAGGTGTCTTGGCAAGATCCTCAGACCAAAGATTATGATCTAGACGTCTTAAAATAATATGATCAAAAGATACAAAAGCTAGCAGAAAAATATGCCAGACACACTGACCCGAAAAGAAAAATAATGACCAAGTCATACCAGCTTAAGCACCACGAAATTTGATGTCCTAGGAGACACAATCAAGTTGCTACAATGTCTATTAAAGATAGACCAATAAGTTCCAAATGATAAAGAACCTCGGAAAGTAATGAAAGGTGCACAGAATCATACAAATCCGAGTTCACAGTGAAATCAGTTCAGACAGAGAAATAAGGTTGGCCAACCACACATCTAAGGTACCAGACCATGTAGTTTGGGACGCCAAACTGCAAGGTATAAAGGTCCTGGATAATAAGATCTCAAATCTAATTAGATCATGTCTGGAACAGTATGAAACTAAAGATAAAGAGTGTTAACACCAAAGATGTATTTACATACATAAGAGCTCATAAAAGATAGTAGCACTTGAGATTTGAAAGATATAACCTGAGGATCATGAACCCACGTAAGAGTACTCATAAAAGAATAAAGGGACGTGGGGATGTTCAAAGAATTCAAAGTATTTATAGACAGATGGGCGTAATGGCCATGTACATACATAAACGTCATCTAAGAATGAAACCAGTGAATGGATCTTGTGAGATAATAAATTCAGTGAGATTAAAGGACATGACCACGTGGTCTAGTGTGTAAATGTTCCTTCTAAATGACGTTCAAGTATAGCTTGATTACACAAGGATACTCACAAGGACCAAGGAATGAATTTATAAGAAGATATGCTCCTATGTGGTGGATGCTACTACAGAAAATCAAGATTGATTTTGTCTGGATACATAAGTAAGAAATAATGGTGTAGTAAGCAGTATGTGGATCACTGGATAATGAGAATAAAGGTACCATAGAAAGATGAGAAAGAAATTCTCATAGAACAAGCTTTGTTCCTAAGTTGTTCATGGACTGGATATACAACAGCTGTAAATAATATGAAAGACTAAGTAAATACTTAGTGCAGTCAGTCCATACATAAAATATTATAATTCCTTGTGATCATGATAAAGACCAACCGAAAGAAAGGATAAATGGTTCAAAAGTTTCAATGATACAAGTTATCAATTGATTAAAAAGGCTATGTTTTACATATGGTAAAACTGCAGAAAATTATAGCCGTGTGTGAGTGTGTATGATAAAGATCAACACGCCTAAAGTAAGGACCATAATCTGAGATAATGACCAGAAGCATATCTGGACGTGGCTTAATGAATAAAGCATTGCTAAAGGCAAGAAAAGATTGATAACCATGTATAAAGGACATGAGTGTATTTGACTGCGAATTCATAGTTTGATGAGTTCCATTGCAGCAAATAATTATTAATGGTATGACCTTAGACACTCATGGTAATGGACGTGTATAGACAAGGTCTATAGCTTAACATGGATCGACAAAAGAAAATAAAGAAAGATTGGTTACAATGGATAAAGCCATTGGCACGTACGAAGAGATATAAGTCCGAATGAACAAAAGATATGAAGTAAAGTGGTTCGTATGTGTTTTGGGTCTATGACTCAATGTATATTAAAGTGTCCACGGTTTAATAAAGCCATATAACCGAAGAGAACCCGTGGAACATGAAAAGGACCTGCAAGTAAAGTTTTATTGCAGATTATAAGTCCATCCGAGCACCGTTCGAAGCACCATCAGTCCGACCAAGACAAGGAGTGATCAGCAACAAAGGTGTACATCCTGACCACACCTTTATGGAGTTCCAAACACACCAAGACGTCCATGTGTTACCAGTTCATTAAAGGAGAATCCAGTTGATCATCTTCATCAAATCACAAGCAGCTTCAACGTTCAGGAAGACTCGGATACCAGATGGGAATGCGTCAACTACAGTGATGCATTCATCAGGGAGAGTTCATGTGTTGTACTCTTTTTCATGTCCTTGGTTTCCCATTTTGCCACATTGGTTTTGGGGTTTTCCAGGAGAGGTTTTAATGAGGCAACATCAAAAGCATGAATGAACCCTGAACCGAATGTGTCGATCAAGGGGGAGTGTTATGTACCGATATATATGATCGACATATTCTGTTTCGTCTTTATCACTTCCCCTTTGGTGTTTATCTTATAGTTTAGATAACTACATGTATCATGTATATATATGACTTATTGGTCGATGATAAATGAGAAGCTTTTCCCGTTTCTTATCGAACAAAACTTTTAATTTTAAACACTAAACTCTAAATACAGATGTAATATGTAGTGAAAGGGTTGGCCACAGTGTTTTGAAAACCGGATCGGACCGGCCGGTCGAACCGGTCCGACCGTGACTCGCTGAAGAAGCCGAGTCCGGTTCGGTTTAAAACCCGGATTTGATAAAAACCAGTAACACCGGCTGAAACCCGGTAAAACCGGTGACCCGGTTTAATTTTAAAACCCAGTTCTTAAAAGTTAACATATAATTAAGTGTTTTAATTATTACTAACTAAAATTTAATATTTTATAATTAGTGTTCAACTATCACTATTTAATTGATTTTTTATTTTTCTAAGAAAAAATATGAAAAATATATTTTTGACTCTCATATACTATTTTTATTCTACCATATTCTTTAAATTTGAAATGTTAGTTGTAAAAATAAATAAATATGATTTATGTTTGTTGTTTATTTTGAGTTAATAAAAAAAGAATAGAGAAAATATTATATGTAAAAGTAAAGTTTATATAGTATAAATATATAATTATATATATTTTTATATAAATAAAAAATCTGGTTCGACCAGTTGAACCGGTCTAACCAGTCAACCAGTAGTTTAACCGAGTTGGTGTCCGGTCCGGTTTTCAAAACATTGGTTGGTCCGGCCATTATTGACTTTGAATGTGGACTCTTGAATGTTTATTCTTGATATTGAGATTAGTCTCAACATCTTGTTGAGCTAAGAATTATATTGGGCGGTTACAAATAAATAATACTATCCTTTCACTATCACATTAATACAAGAAAACTTTCTTAGATCATTTTTAACGCATTACGGTGAGTGGTTTACCAAAAAATTAATAAAAATATGAGGTGGGTCCCAATCAATTGAAACAACCAACTCTTTTATGGCTTACTAGGGGAAACCCGCCCTACGGACGGGATGTGATCTATTTGCGTTTATCAAAGATATAATTTTTTGTGTAAATTTTCTTTGATGTTCATTTGATTGTGAGTATGATTATGTTAATAGATTAGTGTTGTTTCCACCAAATTTGAATTATATAACTAAAAATGATATGTGAGGATACTCAATATTGTCGTTGATTTGATTTAGAGTTGAAAGATTTTATAGTGTTTTAATACTCACAACACTTCTCTAAATTAAAATCTGGAGTATTATAAGTTAAATCAAACGAAATCTAGCCAAAGAGAACACAATAAGGAAACTTTGTTAAACCATTGATCGTGAAAGATTTCTATGGCTTTTATGGGGCGAAAAAAGTTGAGTTTTAATTTTTCTCTGCAGCTATGTATATATTAACAATGCTTCTTGGTGAGACAATACCGAGCTGCTGAAAACAACGTCTCTCGCCTGGTGATGGAGCTGACAAAAAAAAGATATTGGAAGTCTCAACAAAGTATCCCCCTTCTTTTTAAAATATATGATTAAATTTTGCTTTAATGCAATCAAATGTTCATTTCTTCCTAAGAGATCGAAAGCATCAACGAAGAGCATACCTAATAAATAAAAGGATACTGAACTGATCAGATAGAGTTAAAACTCCTAGCTTAATTAGATCAATGATAAGACGTGGAGTCCTAACACAATGTCGCTTAACGTCTCTCAAAGATGAATTCTTGCTACCAAATACATTGTCATAACTCATATACTAAAAAGTTTTCTACTGGTATCTAAATATGCTTCAGTTTAAGGTTAAATATGAGTGAATAAAGTGAGGCGAAGCCTTACCTTAGCATTAGCGTAAACAACCTTGATGCTTAGATGGAACCATGATTTCTCGTCCTTAGGTTCTGAAGCTTCTGATTCTTGACCCTCTGCAAGCATGATGTTCCCTAGAGGAAGGAATGTATACACTATACGGAAGAGTGCACCCGGCAAAATTAGAATGTAAGTAGAGTTTTACTTATGTCTGAGCATGTAAATAAACAACTAAAAGGAAAGCACCTGATCTTCAGAATCAGATCCCAACGTCGTCCATGGCTTTCCTAGCATCTATGTATTCCTTGGAATCATTAAGCCATCCAACGCAGACATGATCTATTAAATTTAAAGTGCAGCACAAATCATCTAATTTAGGATGGTTAAACCATAGAAGAAATCAGGCTTAACTTTTCAAGTCCAGCACAAATTCTTTAAAAACAATAGTAAGAGTAAGTAGAGTGTAACTGTTCAGATTGTTTTCCTATTATGATGTTTGCTGAAGCCTAGTTCATCTAAACAGCAAAATTGGATAGAAGGAGAATAATTACTGTAACGGAAATCTATTACGAAGCTAAGGAAACTATTTTTTTAGTTAGATCAGCTACACGGGCACTTATTTATTTGGGAGCTCATAATTTTAGTGAGGTTATAGCAAAAAGTATGATGATACTTCTTAACTTTGATACCAAATCATGTATGCCCTTGGCGAAATTGAAGATGAAGGTGTATCACTCCACACAATGCTGTCGACACTAAATTTTGAACTGTTATGATCTTCCCTGCTGGACAACTGCAAAAGAAAGAAAACACAAGTTGATAGTTTTATTGTTACACTTGGTAACATGAAATATAGTAAGTGGGGGAGAAAAAGTGTCAATCTCATGTATCAGTATCTCTCTCTAACTGTTCTCCAGATGTAATTACAAGAATCAGAGATGCAAAGAATATGTATGTTGTTTGTGCTAGAATCCTAGTTTTTTTTCATAAATGAAGATCAACCTTATCTCTCTCAAGCAGTAACAGATTCTGTGAAAGCAAAAGAGAAGAGACAGGAACATGCCTAAATCCAGCTCTGAAGCCACCGATCCAATCATTCTTGTAGGATTTGAGTCTCCAAATGACATTGTTCGTTATGCCCTGAAAAGGGACAGAGCTATCAGTCTCCGCCATTTAGATTTATTTTGGTTCAAGTTGAAAACTTGATAGTTGTCCAACAGGTTAAAAAGGAAGTTTAAGACAAAGCATTGTAACCAATATTAGAATTACAAATCCAACTGATTCAAACCTGAAAAGCTGGTGGTTAGTCTGAAAGTCAGTAGAACCAAACTAAACAAAGTATGAATTAACTGTTTTTAATCACTTTTTCAGGAAAATATTCAGTTTACTCAGAAACTCAGATCCAACTATGAATATCTATACAAGTACCTAAAGCAGAATCCAAAGGAATGTCCTTAAAGCCTTGATTGCGTTGGAGTCTTTAAAAGAAGTACAATTGATTTAATTTGACAAAAAGGAGAACTTTACAACATATTTGGTGGAAATCTCAAAAGAAACAACAGAAGCTGGAGAACCAAATTAAATAAAACCGATAAATCTAAAAAGAGAAGTAAAGACATGGATTCTAAGCTTTAATTAAAGAATGACTCAGAAAAATACCAAACTAAAAACAGGTCAAGATGCCCAAAAGAGACACCATTCTTTAGACTGAAAGAAAAAGAAGCTAGTGTGCAGCTTCTTTGCTCTTCGCCTCTTTAGGAGAACCGTAAGGGATTTCATCAGAATTATTTCAGTTGAGGGGTCGCATGTAGAGATCCAAGCTTGCCGCCTCGAGCCTTCCAAAACCCTCAGGTGACGCGCTTCGACAGTGGAGCCGGTTTCCAAAACGGCGAATGACTGAAAAGCCCTTGCTACTCCTATTTCGGATTTTTTTTTTCCGGAAATAATTTAGAAGAATGGACTGGTGAAATTCATGGAAGGTGACTCACATATTTATAGCTCACTGAATGATGATGTTGCTTGAATCGGAAATCATGTAAGGAGAGGGGAATCAGTGTAAATGCGAGCCTTAATGAAGATGCATGAATCCAATTGACTCTGTAATGGTGCCGGACTTTGATACAGATTAGGAGAACTCAAATCGATTAGCCGTGGTCGGAAGAACTTTTTTTTAAAGAGAGACACGTGTCACACTTACATGATTCGAGTTTGTGACATGGCATCCTAGGTGGACACCCCAAGAGGGATAGAAACTGTACTTTATATATAAAGATATAAGCTACGATCTTGGATGGTTTTTCAACAGTATGCGGGTTCCACTAACATGTGGTGGCCCGCGATTGGTTGGTTTTTAATTTTTTTTTTTTTAAATCACATAAAAAAAAATTAAAAAAAGAATAAAAAATTTTAAGCACCTCTCTTCTAAACCACTTGGGTTAATGATGCTCTTACCACACCGCAAGTTAGGTAAGGTATCCCACAAATAGACGAGGGTCCAAAACGTCATGATGTGGAGACCAATTGTGTTTCGTAGAAACCTATAGAACCATGGCTGTTTCAAGTCCATCACGTTGTCACGTCCTCCACACTGTTTACGTTTATATGCATGGTTTCAACATGTACGTAGTTAGAGCAACATTAACTCATGGGTTCTTAAAAGGAGGTTATTTTAGGTCATTTCCATTGATAGTGTAGTATCCCCAATCCTAGAATTGGACATAGGGCCTAGACATTTCGACAGAAATGAGCTGTATTGGTTTAGATCATGAGAATAGATCATGAACAAAGTGGGATGAGATGAATGATCAAGATATATCATTGGAAAGTTTAGTCAAGGTCAAAGAATGGATCAAACGACATAGACATATTGAATAAGATGAAGATATCAAGCTGTATGAAGTGTATAGCAGCTAAGCGATGCAAAACAAAGATGTTCAACCAGCTGGACGAAGCTTGGATGAAGCTCAGGTAGAATGTGTCAGTCCCCTAAACTGGAAGGACTAGTTCAATCAGCTGGATCAGCTGGAGATCAGCTCAACTCAACTGGACTGAGTGTTCAAGTTTTGTGAAGTTGGGCCGGGTCCGGATTATGGTCGGACCATGTGGACAACCCATGTGTGGTGATGGGCCGGTGGGCTCTTAGGATAGGGTAAAGGGCTTGGTGATTGGTTTGGGCTTGGTTTGGACATGTCCAAGAGTGGCTTAGCAAGCCCATGATGTCTGACAACTGCCATAGGCGAATGGTCTGATCTGGACCATTGAAAAAATCAAATGGCCAAAATTAATACTGAAATGATGCAATGGTTAGAAAGTAACCATCCTTTCTTCTATATAACACAGACAATGCCAGAGATTTCTTCCACACCTTGAAACACAATGAGAAGTGGAGAGATATTGGAATTGCACAATCTAAAACCAAAATAATTTGAAGGCAGCAAAAAAGTAGTTTTGAGGACGATCAAAAAGGGAGTGATGCACGAGTCTGGGATGATGTTTGATCATGAATGATCACGCCGTAGCTATGTGGATCACGATCCGAATCTGTGAATTGGTGATGGAACCTATGTGTGCTCACCCAATCTATTGGATGACCCTTTCCAAAAAAATAAATGAAATAACTGAGTATACATATGTGTATCATGCTTGCTTTCAGTTGAGATGATATTTACCTGAAGCGCAAAAATGGCAGAATAAGCAAATGAATATTCAAGCCATTTAGGTAGTAGCTTAAAGCTCCGATGAGCCAAGTTTCTATGGAACGAGAACGTAATGCTGATAATTGATTGGTTACTCTGAGAATTTCGAGCTAAGCATAATAAGCACATGTACAAGCATGGACATTTGTAGCTATTAATACATTAATAGCTTACGAAGGCTTTTACTTCATAAAATTACACGCATATTGATACCTCTTGACATTTTTGGAAACATTTATATCTACGAATGTATCTATTTCATTAAAATTGAATTACAAAATACTACTTACCTAATTTTAAGTGGATTACTATAGATTTCATTTTCTTTTTAAATAATTCTAACCAGTTTATTTATTTTTTTTCATTTAATTGTTTTATTATATATTTTGCAATTATTTTTCACTCTTGTAAACTATTTCATTAATTATATTTACCATAATAATTTGATGACATTTATTTTACGTATTAATCAAAATAATTTCACGTATTTAAATGAAATTATTCTATTAATGATAAGAATTCAAACCGATTAACAAAATTATTTTATTTGTTTATATAATCAGTTAGACATGACATTCATATATACATTACAAATCGATTTTTACGAGTATCGAGTTTTTGGATTTTAAAATTAAACTATGTTTGGATATTAAATTTTTTTGAACAGTCTTCAATTTGAATTCTTTAAAGTCTGGATAAATTTGTATGAACCTAAAAATATCTAAATAAATTATATGTGTAAAAATGTCACTAAACAATTTATAAAAAAATGTCAAAATCAAATCCGTGCATGCGTGCGGGTCAAACTCTGGTTCAGTTTTAAATCATCGTGAGAGTCCATCATTTAGACTTTAAGCTTGTTTCCTCTATAATTATTTTTGATATAGTATTTATTCACTATCTTAGAATTTAGCAAGAATGTAATACCAGTATAAAAATAAGAGAAGACGAAATTTTAGCTATTACTTTGCTTGAGAATATTTCGTTATTGTATTGTTTTATATTATATCACCTATTCACACTTCAAAATTCCTTATACAGCGTAATCATCAATTAATACGTTTTAATATAAACTTTCCGTGCACACTTTGTTGGCAGGTTTCAGTATATACTACTTATTCATATATGAAGCGTTAATGTTTCATTTTCGAAGTTTGTGGATACTAGAGTTGCGGGCTAGAGTTAAGCGTAATAAAAGTTTTGTTTTGAGCTCTCTTTTTGAGTTTGTTTGGGGTCTGTAGAAATTGATGGTTGATAGATAAAGTACTACATAGTAGGTCTGGCTGCGTTTTAGCCTTTTAAGTTTGGTCATAGACGTTTGATTTTCTATTTTATTTAATGAAACCTTGTGTTTTGTCAACTAAAGCTTCAATTCTCTCACCATCGTAGTTTGTAACTTTTATCATATAGCAGGTTCGTTCCAACACCACACACGACATGACAACGAAAAACACCGCATATCACAATGTTATTACAAGTGTTACGTTACCTAAAACTTTAAGCGTACGTAGATATTAACGTATACTTAACGGAGACGAGAAATCGAGCTGTAATATTCTCCATTTTCAACGAACCAAAGCCATACGACGTCGCTGACTCTCTGAAGGGAGCTTAACGTCAGTAGCCAAACCGATAATCTCGAGGAAGCGGACGATGTACCAAGAGATGTCGATTTGCCACCATTCCAAGCCTTGTCTCGCAGATGACTCGAACGCGTGGTGGTTGTTGTGCCAGCTCTCTCCAAACGAGAAGACAGATAGCCACCTATTTACCATTTCCTACCACTTAATTATTTTCTTCAAAAAGAATTTATCATTATATGTTTGCCATATATAAAATATAAGCATGCATGCATAGACCTTCCCCCATTTATTTATTTGTCAAATATACTTAATGTTCTGTCTTAGCGAGTCAGGGACCAAAATATTTTTTGGATCAGTCTGAAACTTCGGGGGAAATCTATATATAGGACCTTTCTCTTCGACTGGTTGTGTTACAAATAGTAGCTTCAAAAACAATATATTCACTTTATTTTCATTTATCAGCTTAAATATTGTTTCAACTTTAAAGTGTATTTACTTCGTAGTCTAAGAAAATAATTGTTAATGTTAAATATTTGTTGATTTTTAAATTCAAATATGAACCACAGTTTAAAAGTTGTTTGCGTTGTGTACAATCTTACAATTATTTCTTAAATCAAACACTGAAAAAAATGATCTACTTGAAAAATAAAAGATACTATTTTGAACAATATACGTGGTATTAACTGAGATGGACTAGACAAAAACAACAAAGTCAAAATGTATATTATGTATGTAGGGTTTTATGGATGATGAACTAAATAAATGCCTTTGAAATTGGCCCAGAAGAGTTTCTATTTCAGACAATTTGTACTCATCTGCATATCACTCACTATTGTATTGTTTTTCCTAGTTGGTCAAATTAAGTACTAGTTTAAATTAAACGTTTCTTGGAGAATGTGAAATTTAATATCTTCACCAACCTTATCAAACAGAAGTAGTTGGCTGAGGCATCTTTCGTTTAACCAGCTCAAAATATTAATTATCTATGGCCAAATAGAAATCCCGATATATTTTATAACTCGAAATTAGGGAGTGAAGGATTTGTATATACCTATAGAAATGACACTAGTATATGCACTCATTATAATTATTATTGATCAGAGACATACATACCAAACGTTACGTGAAGTGTCATTGGTCTTCCAGGTTCGGCTTCCCCAGATGTGGCAAAGAGAGTTGATGCAGCAAGTCACATGATGCTCCATTGCTACCCCAATACCCTACAAACGCCAATATTACAATTATTTATCATTTTTACTCAATACCTGCATTAGTTATATAGATAGTTGTTCTGACGATTTTTTGGCAAGCAATTCAAAAATAAAATGCAAAAAAATAAAAATAAGATAAGAGAGTAAAATATTACCATTCCCCAAGTAAGAAAAGACAAACCACCGTAGTAATAGAGGAGGAAACCAAATGCTAAAATGTGGTACATGACCGTTCTTTGAAGAAATTTATAGTACCACTGCCTCTTTAAGTCTTCCACATTTGTCCTTCTCCCACACTGTGCCATTAGAATATGATATTAAACTTTGATTGTGATCTAGTAAACTAAATCTTGTTAATTAATACCCCCAATAGTTAAATACCTTCTCTACAAGATAACCAGTATCAAATAGCCATAGGAGATGGCTGAACCAAAAGCCTTCCTTTGGACTATGGGGGTCCCTATCCGAGTCTGTGAACTGGTGATGGTATCGATGTGTGCTCACCCAATCAATCGGATCTCCCTATTGCAAAAATGAAATCAATGTTCATTGTTTATGACAGAATTAAATAATACTAAAAGGATTTAAGGATTTATAGGTTGCCCAAGAATTCATAGTATAAACTATAATAGCTACCCAAAATAGTTAAACTAGCATGGGCAATATTAAATAGTCTGATAAATGTTAAATCTAAAAGGTTAGTGGTTGAGTATTCTTCTTCTTTACGAGTCCACACAAGATCAGACATAAGATTTGTTACATTCTATGATTTATTTTGACAAAACTGTGATTAATAATAGCTTTTAAAAAGATTGATGCTGCCAGTGATCCCATATATATATATATATATATATTAGTATAACTCAACCGGTCAAGCGAATTAAGAAATTGGGTAGGTTCTACTGTACTCGTGTTGAGTATGGAATTTCGGGACTACGAAAACATATGTGAGGTAGAAAAGTGTTGCAGACTGAGTATCAAACTAAAAGACTAATAATTTGGACTAATATCTCAGATTTGGTAACTAGTAGGGTTCAAATGCATGTTGTTAATAAAACAAATAAAAGATTGTTAAACTAAAAAAGTGACAAAAATAGAAAATAAAAGATCGAACCTGAATGGCAAGGAGGCCACAATAAGCAAACAAATACTCGAGCCATTTAGGGACTTTGAAGCTCCGGTGAGCCAAGTTACGGTGGTAAGAGACGGTGATACCGAGTCCACCCACCGTATAGACAACGAGTGCAACCCGTAAAGCTGGCCAAGTGAAATTGAAAGGAGCTAAGAGACAGAGGAAATGCACAAAGAGAGAAGAAAAAGCTTTCACAATGTCCAGTCTCTTCCACTTCCTTTGCCAAATTGCTCTCTTTCTCCTCCCCATCTCAGCCTTGTCCTCCACATTTTTCCGGTGGTTTTCCTCCTCCAACGCCATTGACATTTTGTAGTATTTTTGTAAGTAGATGAAACTAAAAGACTCTTGGACAAAGAGTGCTGTGATGGTTTTGTGTGTGTAAGGTTGGGAATGAGTATCGTTGTTATTTATAGTAACTTGGAGGGGAAGGGTTGATAAATTAAATAGAGTGGACTGACTTACTAATGGACGCCGTAATTTATTCTCTAATGCATGCACAGACACGTGCCTAGCTTTCCGGGGGATTAAGGCGTGATTCGAAATTGTGGGGCACGAGGATTTGGCCTTTGCCTTGTGTGCATGCTCCCTTTTTAATCTTATGTGTGTAAATTTTTGGCTTGTCACAGTTGGGACGTAGTCGTTAATACTAGCTACATTAACTTGCTGTGTTTGTACTTATTAGTTATTTAAAATATTTTTACAATCCATAGATAGACGATGCATGTAACTATATATACATATTCTTTTTGTGGCTCTCTCAACTTGCCTCATAAAATCAAAGCGACGAACTGAAGTAGTGTCGTTCTAGGTTATGTATGTGAAAACTGATATGTAACCTAAGAACGAGAGTCTGTGAACTTGTTCTTTTATTCATTGTTCGAAACTGACTACCTACATAGGTTAATTCCTTTCTCTAGAGCCACTTTACCGTCGAGTATGTATATTGTTGCAGTTGGACGTTAGTCGTCATAACAGTTTCATTAACTTGTTAATATTATTGCTATTGGAAGCTAGAGATGATGCCTGGAAGCATAAAGCTGACACGGAGCTCGATATTGACTGTTTAATTTATTATATATACATTACATGTACTATATAATACCAACAAAAAAAAGAACTATTTTAGTATTTCTTATAATTGTATGAATGCTGGTTCAATGCATATCTGCATAGAACCTGAGTTGGAGACTGTTAACCGAGTAGATTCGAAAGTGGTGTTCGCAACATAATGTTTTCAATCTTTTGTGCGCTATTTTGGAAAAAAAGTAATATGTTTCTTATTGTTGTCCAAATATATTTTTCCAACAAGAATCACAGAATGGTCAAAACACACACATGCTGTCGAATAGAGATTTGCAAATGCAAATCAAGCTCATGTAGAAAAACTTACAAGCTTATCACAGAAATTCTTTTATACGTTATAACTTTAACGGACATCATCCAACTTTCCAAGAGTATAAAATAAAGGGAGAATTGGAAAATGGGACACTTTGAACTTTTGTTTGTCACAATAAGACTTTTCATACTTTTGGCAATTTTGGACATATTTTACCCTTGTTTTTATGAGAAAAATAGTAAGTAGGGTTTTAAAAATATAAAAAAATATTAAAACTGTAGGAAACATAAGTATGACAATATATAAGTTTAAATTTTTTTAAAAAAAATTCGAATCATATTTTATTTTATCTTCTGGCTACAGTTAGAATACTCATTCTGGCAGTCTACTTAGTTTATAATTCGGATTCTAAGTTTAAAACACTGATATATCCAGGCTATATACCGTAATATAACCTTTCTTCTATACCCTGGCAAAGATAGATTCAGTTACGTTATAATCAAGAAAGATGTCTTTGGTGTACCTTCAGCTAGAAAACGAGATATAACTACAACTCAGTCACAGAGCTCCGCTACATTACGTGTCATAACCTGTTATATCTTTTACCTTATATGACGCCTGAAGGTGGAATACAGTTCACACCTATTATACGGTGTTCTGGGTAGGTAGTATGCGTATTCTAGGCAAATCGTGAAAATTTGGAAACTTCCATTGCCCGGTTGTCAGGTTCGATACCCAAGTAACGCGTTTTGCTCTTTTTAGTGTTTATTTTCATTAATGGCATAACCGTAAATAAGTCATCATCTTCCTCAACAGTTTTTAGGGTTACAGAGACATTTTTACAGAGCCGCTATGTTTTCTTTGATTGATTTAGTTCATTATTTTGCGTTTTTCTTGCTGGGTATGGTTTTAATTTGTAGATTTAGAATGTATCTTCTAATTTCAAGCTTTCAAAACTTAAAAAACGTGAATAAATTTGGTGACTCCGATTTAATGGCCACCATTAGCAAATGATCTAATCAAGAACAAAAGAAAATAACCTATCAAATCAAATACAAAATAAAATCTAAGAGACTATAAACCATCTTCACATGACACAATACAAAATCAAAGAGGTTAAAAAGGACATCAATCAAAGATGGAGACAATAATCTCAGAAGATAAAGAAGAAGATAAAAACAGAAACCTCATAAATCGCCATGGGAGCAAGCTCGGCGGAGAAGACGGTAAAAAATAATTAGGGTGTCGATCCCTTTTACCCGATAAATGGGATCTTTTTTGTTCTCCCTTTTTAATTTTTTTTTTACTTTTTAAATGTTTTAAATAATAAATCTACTACGAACATTATTATTTATAATTATAATTCAATTACAAAAATGAGATTTTAAGGGCATTATAGTATTTACAAGAATTAAAATCCTAATTTGACAAAACATCTTGTAAAAATCCTATTGTGACAAATCCTAGTTCAAAGTGTCCTAAAAATCTAATTTTCCCTAAAATAAATCTAACTTGATACCAGTGCCTATATTGGGTGAATTGTGAATCCTCAGGTCTCAAAACTCTTTACAAAGGAACTATATGTGTATGCATTTATCTTTAAATCAGCTCTCAACTGCTATGTCCATGTGTATGTCTAAAAGCATACTCGTATGAACAAATAAGATTTATTTTATTTCCAAAACACATGACATACCCATTCCTTCATTAAAAGAACATACCATACCTTCTAAGTTTGAACATGGTAGCAACAGGGGAATTCATTATTATCCATCTCGGAAAAACATTATTATCCATCTAAATAGAATTTCAGATACCAAAAACCTAAAATAACGGATATATCCACATCTATTATTGATCTACAAAAAACGAGTTCTTTGTATTTGTCCATTATATATATACATCAGCATCTATTGAAGTTTGAATTACTATATATGCATCTCAATAAAATTACGAGTAGACAAACAAAAAAAGGTATGAAAAATGACTGTTGGTCCATGTAAATGTTTATACACAGAATGTAGCCCTTATCCATTCTATTCATTTTGAATGAAAGATTTTCATGACACCCATACATACCATAACTTCGTACTCTCAACATCGTAACAACGAGAACATTAATCACACGATCTTTGCGGGGTGAAAAATATAGTAGTACCATCTGAGTTACATGCAAATTTTATATATAAAAAATATTCAAACAAGCATACTATAGCTGACACTGTGTCTCAGTTTGTTTCTACATGGAAGTTCTTTAAATCCTAAGCATCGTCCTATATTGGCCAGTTATTTTATATGTAACGTTAAGGTTCCATGAAATAATTAATTCAACTTTAGTTTCAAACTAGATGATAATCCGTGCCTTGCACGGAATGAGATTATTTTTAAGATATTAAGACGTTAGGTATATTTATTTTAGATATTAGTTTAGTTTTAGGTTGTTTTCGGGTTTTAAGATCCTATGATATAGATACATTTACATTCATATTTATTTTTGTTTATTCGGTTAAAATGGTTGAGATTTTTGGGATTTTAATGATAAACTAAAGACTATTTGTATTTGTTTGATTTCATGTTCTTTGAATTTTAGACAATCGTTTCATATTATAAATTATGAAAAAATCATAATAAAATCAAATTTATATAACTGTTGAAGAAAACTAAGATGCCTATAAAACAATTCATTTCATTACAATTTGGTTAATAGTGAAATGAAGATTTTAAAATAATAATATTCTATATTACGCCTGATTTAGAATCTTCACCTCACATTTTGTTATATAAGTACTAACTTTAATGTGCATATTTGTGTGTATGTAAATTTTTTTTTAAAGTGTTTTATCGCTATATACATATAGCGTTAACTAATATTGAAAGAAATGTTTGTTCATATAACAAATGAAAGTTTTAATTTTTAAATTAAATTAATTAAATATAAAATATACTTAGTCATTACAAAATATTTTTTTAAATAATGACAATTAAATTATATATATAAATCGTTGTATAAAAATACATACATAAACAATAACATTAATATATCTACACATTGAACCTGCTGAGTTTAATTCTTACAATGTATTAAACATAAGGCCAATGAATTTTAACAATCAAGCATTATGTTTTAACATTTACTAGATTTTGACCCGCTCTTAAAAGGGCGGGTATATTTTTTTGTTTTAAATTTAATTTTTGATATTTGTTTTTTCTGATTATATTTGTATGTTTTTAATCATATTTGTGTATAAATTTTAATAAAATATATATATTTATTTTTGTATTTAAATCCGTGTTTTTAAATTCAACCCGATTGTGATTATACCGGTTAATCCGGAGATCTAACAATTCAATTTAGTTTTTTAAAATATTCATATTAAAAGTCACTAAAACCCAAGACTAACCGATTGAACTGATGGATGACCGATATGTAATCTAATTTGATTGAAATTGTAATATTTTCATAATTTGTAATCTTATAATCCAAATTTTAAAGTTTATTATTTTGTAATTTATGAAATTATGACGTTTTTAAAAAATTTTAAGAGAAAATGATGGATATAAAATAACTAAGATTAATTATTGTATTGTTTGGAAACATTGATAGTAGTATATAAAATATATTGTTTGGAAACATTGATAGTAGTATAAAGAAATAAGTATATTGTTTGGAAACATGGATAGTAGTATAAAGAAAGGAACATTAGTGATTTAATGTAGATTTAACTATAAAGTATAAATGTGTATTTAATTTAAAAACTTACAAAATAAATGTTAGGTCCAACCGAATGTTTCTGTTTTAATAAGATAGATTTTTCAATTTGGTCTGCGTAAAGCATCTTCACAACCTACGAAATAAAAAAAAACTCGAAACTTAGACATGTTTAAATAAAGAAAACGAAGTTTATAAAATTTATCAGGTGAAGAGTAAAGATGCCTACATTGGAGTCGATAAAAACCATTTCAATAGTTAGACCACTACCAGCAGAATATTGCTTCCACAAATAAAGGATCTTAACCATAATCTTCCACATTGACTTGAATAGTTTCAAATCAAACACATAACTTACCGCAACCATTATAGGAGAATGAGATAAACTTGTTAAGGTTTCGGGTGTAGTGAATAAATAAAATTAAGTGGAGCAGTGAGTCTTATATAGGTTTACTAAACCTAATTCAATAAATGTGGTATCTTGGTATAATATCGTATTAAATGAAAAATATTTTTACCTTGCCAATCACTCTTAGATATATAAATTTCCATAACAAAAAATGTGAAATATATGACATTTAGTATCATCAATTTACCTTGCTAATCACTCATAAAATATAAATATTGTCCAAACGTTAATGCTAGCCGGTCTAATTCGGGATGGGTAGAATTCATTGATATCGGTTTAAAAATCTTAACCATATTATTAAAATTCACGTGTAATAAAATTGTAGTATTTCATTCGCTTTAAAATTTACGTGTACTACGTGAGAATGACTCGTAAAGCATACTTGACAATGGGAGACTGTAGTAAGAACTCTTATAGTTTGTATAGAATGTGTTATCGCTTGTGTCAAACTGTTATTGTTTGTGAAAACAAATGCTACAATGTCTCGAGACCCGTACTTCGCTAAATGCAGAGACTGTCGGGTCAAGAACAGAGTCTGCAGGTTCAACACAACCCACCCGAATCAAGACTTCATCTGTTACTCCTCTCAAAGAGAGACAACAACAACAACAACGACGCCCGGTGATATGCCTCATCTTCGCTTTAACATGTATCCTCTTCGCTATCTCCGTAGCGGTAGCCATCTTCCGATCAAGAAGAGCGAGCTTATATTAGTTATTTTTTTATGAAATTTTCTTCTTTTCGTAGATATTTGAAACTTGTTAAGCAAGAAAATAAATATTATTATCTCTACTTAAAAAAATTGTTAATTTTAATTAATAAAAAGGTCCTCAAATAAATCCCACACAAAACGCCAAAAATACCAAAAATACCCAGGTCGAAGATTAATAAAAGGGTTAGATATATACAAAGTTCATAACTTAAACAATTGTTCTCGATCTTCTTCTTCTTCTTCATCTGTATACCATGGAGTTCCTTTATATCGTTCTGATATACCATCTGAAGATTATGTTATTCAAACATAGACGGTCGTCACGATAATGTCCATGTTATTAAATAAAAAATGTGTTTGAAGATTATGTTATTCTAACAGACCAAACTCATCAATTAACAAAACTGTTCTTGCATGAATTAAAAAGGCAAAGGAACGTGCATGAATTGATAACAAAAACAGATTGTATGAAGTCATTATCTCTTCATTTTATATAGTTGATCATTAACAAAACCTAAGAGAGACCTCAACCAACCAACCTCGCAACTCATCAACTGACCGCAAAACTATATATTTACGTGAAAAACAGAGAAGATACTGAGAAGAAACTGAGACGATGCGGAGAAGAAACAGAGGCAATTGCGCGAGGTTTATATATATAACTCATCAACACGATTGTCATGATCTTGCTCATGTCTCTGCGTCATCCCATTGCGAGAGGTTTATATATATATGAGCAAAATCATTCCACGTCCCAAGCTCAAGACTTCTAAACCCTCTACATCACATCCCTTTGGATTTTTCTTTACAGAACTAAAGCTTCATGATTTGAATCCGAAGGAGTGCAAGAAGTTGTGCGTAAGTCTCAATAGCATCCTTAACTTCTCCTTTGGCTACATGAACCTTTGCATTCAGACGTAACAGCTTCCCTTGTTCCCACTTCCCTGTCTCGTTAAGCGCTGCATCCACGATAAAACCCGAGCCAGAAGCAACCATACTTGAAGATCAGACTCTGCTGCAACCTTCAATGCTTGCATAGCGTATGCTAACGTTGAATCAAGCTTCCTCTCCTCGCCATTCTCTAATGCAAGATGGTATGGCAATGCATAAGGGAACTCAGAAGAACACGTCTCGCTTTGGGTTATGTTCGCTATGAACAATGGTTGTTCTTTTACATCCTCGCGCCTCCTTGTCTTTACACCGTCTCTTCCTCCTCGCTTAGTTACCTTGACAACTAAAATTAAAGCAAGATACGTACGTTTACGTACGCAGAGAAAACGTTCAAGTAGTGTTTCAGAGAGACAAAGAGACATGAAATAGAAACAGAGAAATCTCACCGAAAATGCTTCTAAGTGTTTCTGGTTCGTGGTGGTGAATTTAGTACGATCTATATCCTCTTGTTGAGATGGGGATTGAAACTATATGTTGTTATTGTGGTTGTTTCTTGTCGTTTGACGTCAAAGCTATGAAAAAAAAATTCATTATGTTCCTTTGTTATTTAAGCAAAAAATGAAAGAAAGTTAAGCATTAAATGTTGTATTTTTTTCAAATCGCTCACAGAGTGACACGTGGAATGGAGCCTTCTCATGCATTCTAGTGAAAACCGTTTAAGGAAAGCCTTAAAAATGCTTCTCCTTTAATATATAGGGGATATAGCAATACTTTTTAATATATATATATAGCAATCTTTTGGAAACCAGGTTCGACTGATCAGCTTTACTACCCACATTCGTGTTCATTTGGTATACTTGTGCATTATGGTCATCTTGGGATATCAGTTTTTGTAATTTTGGACAAATCTTAGGTTCAAAATTTCAGTGAAGAAGGTTATAATAGGCAAGCAAATCTTGAATTCACCAAGTTGATACGAAAAAAAAAGAGTTAATTAAAGATAAATCAAAACCACAACTGCACATAGAATGTATAAACTACGGGCAATATAATTATTGTCGTAGATGAACGATTTCAAGATACCCACAAGCCACCACAGTGCCATATTTCAACATCATAAGAATCCAATTCAGATTGTTAGTAGTAAACATATTACTAATATTTTGATAACTATTTTGTTTTTATTTATTTTTGTATTTTGTATAAAAAGTTATTCAATTGAAAAATGACATCGATTCTTTAAAGATTAACTGCAAAAAACTTTTCCAACATATTTTCTTGTTTTCTGATTTTTAAAATTTTCTTAATATGGTAGACCCTCATCGAGAATTTACCGTTGGAGTTGGCCTAACTACGATAGACATTAATTAGACTTGGGGCCAAAAAGTCAATGCCGCACCTGCAAACACCACAAATGGGCATACCCATTGTTTCTTTCTTTTAACTAGTCTTCACCGGAAGTTGAAGTTATGTGATTGTTGTTTTTATTTAATTAGTTTTTAACCTATATGTCTCATAGGTCATTACATAAGCGAGTAAATGAATTGAATCACAGATCTCAATGAAGAAAATGTGAAACTTCCTCTATTTCAGAGATTTTAATGATACAATACAGGTCGGTGTCCAATCTGATTCTGTCTGTTTTTGCTATCATTTAAGGCCATGCCTCGCCATTGATTCGAGCCTGTTCTTTACTGTGTTTACTGGACTACAAAATTTTAAACTTTAAATTCTACTCAACAGCATACTGTATTTTATCCTCATGACACAATAATGAACCAGAGGATCAATCAGTTTTATTTTTGGGAAAACCTGATGTCTGAACACGTCTAGGTTGTAAATAAGACCCCTGAATTCTGAAGTAAAATTGTTTTAACAGAGTATTCGTTTTGAACACGAGATAGTTGAGCCGAATTACTATTTCTGGCCTAAACAAGAACAATGTTTTTGTATAACATTTTGTATATACTTGTCTTGCCACCTCAGTGGTCGTCAAATATGGTTTGCATGGACCCAGTTATGTGCACCGTAAGGCTTACCATGTGGTGTACATAATAATGATACGGAGTTTTAGAGCCAGCGAATATACACAAGGCATTCACATGGTTCAATATGTTCAAGGAAATTGCAATAAAATTAAAACAGGAAGCTTAATTAACCTTTAAAAGTTGATGGTATTTGTATTCTAAGATTAATCTGAATTGAAGAGTTATTGCACCCATTCAATTATCAATTGGGGTGATATGCTGGTCTTCTCTTCGCTCTTCACATATCCCTTGTTGTCCTTTTTGATATGCTCGTCAATTTAGGCTAGGAGTATGAACCAGGCAGTGGAGCTTCTATTTCCGGATCTACGGGTTACGGACGCGGTGGCAACAGGAGCGGATCTAGGTTTATATTTGGTTGGGGACACATAATTTTTATACATTATATCTAATTTTTAAATTGAGGGCGCTTTTATAGTTTATACTAATTACTACAGGAAATTTAAGAATTAGTTAGGGGGCACGTGACCCGTACCACTGGCTGTGCATTCGCTCCTGGGTGGCAAGTGCTTTGAGTGGGCTTTTAGGATTCAACGGTTTTCATCCAACGTGGAAGAGGTGAATCGGTTGACTCGTTCGGATTTTAGAGGTGCTTCCATAGATCTCGTTCTGGTGTTGTCGACTGATTCAGATGGTTGGTTATCTGGTTATGAAATCTGATTTCCTTCAGGTTCATCGTCATATGAGCCCCACAGGTTCCTTATACTTGGTGGCTAGTCAAGAGTTGGTGTATGTAGTTGGTGTTGGTGGGTCAGCTCTAGTTAAAGCTCGTGATTGGTTCAGCAAGCAGTTCAATCAGTTGTCGTCTATGACTTCAAGGAGGCTGCTTCTCGACTATCTTCTCATTGATTTCCCCCTATCAGGTATCTTTTTCAGGTCATTTTGAGTACAGCTATGGCTTTATGCTTCAGAGTTGTTTCTTGATTTTTTCATGGCCACTCTTCTCCAGCGGCATCAGAGCTCTGAGTTCAGTGAGACGCAGTAAACCGTTCTTCGGTTCTTGAAGACAGCAAATGTAATGACGGAGTTGGCGAGCTCTTTCGTCGTCTTGGCTGTGATGTCTCATTTTGTCTTGGCTATATCTCAGTGCCAAGTAGCGATTAGTTGATCCTTCTTGATAGTTTCCTTGACTTTTGTTCTGTGTAGATAGTAACAAAACCCGCTTGGACAGAGTGCAGTGATGTTTTTTGAGCCGGTTTTGTGCATTTGGTTTCATCGGCAGTGGCGGGACTCCGGGCTCCGCAACGTTTTCAGGTCAGGAGTCTTCTCTAGGCGGAATGTGGTGGCCACCGCAAGACCGTCCTTCATCTCTTGGTGTCAGGGGTGAGTTATTTTATCTCTTTGTTCGTCTAATACTTCATCGACAGTGACGATTATAAATTTCGAAGAGTTCATCAGTAGTTATATACTCCGAAGGCGTCATGGGAATTCCCAACATCCAAGGGAACAAGGAAAACTCACTTTTCCGTGATTCTCGTTGAAGGTTGAGAATAATTATCGTTTTCTAAGGATTTCAAAAACAGACATGTAGAATGTGTCGGGTTTAGTGGGTGGGCGAAGTTACACTGTAATAAATGGGAAAATTTTGTTCAAATGGGTATGTAATCGAACCTGAATCCCATTAATAGGGTTGATTCAAATTTATCCCTTATATACTAATAGAGAAACATTTAAAAAGTTGTAATCAGTATTTTGTAATAATTACAAAAGAGTTTTGCTGAGTTGTCACTTGTTTTAAAATACCAACTAATATTACGTGGCAACTTAAGAATCAATTGAAAAAAAAATTGGTCCAAAATCTAATTTCTAGGGAATATTATATAAACCAAAATATAAAAAACACGTATTATTTCTTAAACAAAAGCTACGGAGTTACCTAATATGATTAACATATATATGAAAATTAATGATTATAAATAATAAAGATTTGATAACAATATTTGCATCCTTCTCATCCATGTTTAATTTTATATTATTAAAAATTAAAATTTCTTATATGTAATATTTTGAATTTTTAAAACAACTTTAAATTACAAAAATGTTCAAAATCCCTTTGAAAATTTTGTGATCAATGTCTTATTAATTTTTATAACAAGATACAAATAATATGAATTTTTATTTGATAGATTTCATATTAAATATATATATATATAATATATATATATATAATATATATATATAATATATATATATATCTATCTTCAAATTAAAATATATACCATTAAAAATACATAAATATGTTATTTTTGAAATTTGAATTGAAAGAGTATTGAAACTTAATATTTTAATTTTGAACTTTGCATCTAAAAAATACACATCAGAAAAATACCACATCGGAAATTTTGAGATTAATGATTTAAATTGTTTTTTACATCAAATATGCAAATGTTAATAAAATCATATGAGTAAAAAGTATCAATATTAATATTTATATTAAAATATACTATATATTTATGTCAATATCTTTGAAATATAATTATATACCATATAAATTAAATTAAATAATTATTTTGATTTATTTACCATAAATATATTGTAAATAAACTAGAAGTACTATTTTGATTTATGTGATTACTCTATGTAAGTGTCAATTTGACATTTTTCACAGAGATTAAAAAAACGACGAAAATATATGTAAGTTGTTATTAATTACATCTCTTTAACCAATAGGATTTGAGATAAATAAAACTATTTATAAATCAATGCAGTTTGCAAGTAATTTCTAGATGAAATTAAGTATAATTTGTATTGAATTGTAAAGTGACACTTTTTGTATAACAAGTAAAAAAATGTTAGAATAACACTTATTATGAAACAGAGTGAGTATATATTAATAAAGAAACAATATTGTTTGAAAATCTTAGAAAATGGATAAACTAAGATTTATTTAGAAGTTATTGAAATCACTTAACGAGAACATGGATTACACAACAAATTTGATTTCCTAACCCTAACCCCGACCCCTTTTTATTCGTCCCAACACGACAAAAAATATTTGGAAGTGTGAATTGACTATGAAATGATAACTTTTTAAAAAGTTCAGGTCATTGTTTTTTTTAAATGGTATGAAATGATAACTTTTTAAAAAGTTCAGGTCATTGTTTTTTTTAAATGGGCCTAGTACAATTTTTAATGATTAACTAAATGGGTCACGTACATAGTAAAATATGTTTTTGTTTAAAAATTATTGCATACCCAAAATCAATATGAACCATCATAATTTTCGTTTAAAATTTTGTCACAATAAAAATATAGGATTGGATAAAAGATCTGAATTCAAAAAAACCGAACCAAAGCCGATCCAAAGACTAGTAGTGAATTTTAACCAAATTCGTTAGATATTCGAGTGGATTCAAAATTTTATAGAATTGGAACCGAATGCGAACCAAAAACGAAACATTTTGGGTATCCGAATTTATCCGAACCATATTTATATACTTAAATATATTAATTAAATTTACATTTAATACCTAAAATAATATATAAAATATATAAGATGTTTTAAAGCTGTCCAAAATACTTAGAAATATATACAAATACTTATAAGTACATGCTTAAAATAGCTAAATGATACTTAAGATAACTAAAATACTTAAAATTTCTATTGATTTCTTATCCAAATATTTAAGCTAAACAATTTTTTATATTAAGTTTAAGTATTTTGACATACATTATTAAAATTTATAAGTTATATATTATTTTTATTTTTAGATTTTGAAAAATTTAGATAGATTACCCGAAGTCAAACTGAACCAAACTCGCAAAAATCTGAACTGAACCAAACACGCAATGAACCGAATCAAATCAAATGGAACTCTAATGTTCATCTTTAATCAAATATAAAAAAGTTATTGAGAACAAAATGTATATTGTTTATAATATTTAAGTAAAATATATTTTTAAAAAAGTTCACTCTTAAGAAAATCTTGTCTATCATTATCTTCTCTTTCAATTACAAATGGATATATGGCCTTCTCTTTTACCACACGGGCCACAACTTATGGACCCAGTCAAACTTTGGTTGAAAGACATATGACATCTTATTGATTGTTGGTGAAAAAATAAGGACAAAACTTGATTTCACCTTCTATGGTGAACTTTTAAATTCACCACCTCCCTAATAACCAAATAAATTGCCAACTAGATTAATGATTAAAAAATATTATATATTTTTTTTCAAAAACCAAAATAATTATAAAATAAATAGTGTCAATTTTAATAATGCTAATGTCACTATCTAATCTATAAACTCAAACTCTATACCCTAAATTCAAATTCTAAACCCTAAATTCTAAATTATAAATCCAAACTCTATACCCTAAACCCAAATCTTAAACCCTAAACCCAAACCATAAATCATAAACCCAAAAACCTAAACTCTAAACCCAAATATATACCCTAAACCCAAATCATAGACTCTAAACCCAAAACGTAAATACAAAATCCAAACCCTGTACCCTAAATATTTAGATTAATATTAATGTTGTTCTTTTGAAATTTAAGGTTAAGAATTAAAATTTAGATTTAGAGTTCATGGTTTGGGTTACGGTCTAGGGTTTAGGGTTTAGGGTCTACGGTTTGGTTTAGGGTTTATGGTTTGGGTTTAGAGTCTAAGATTTGGGTTTAGGGTCTAGGATTTGAGTTTAGGGTATAGTTTTGGGTTTAGAGTTTAGATTTTTTGGTTTATGATTTATGGTTTGGGTTTAGGATTTAAGATTTGAGTTTAAGGTATAGAGTTTGGATTTATAAGTTAAAATTTAGGGTTTAGAATTTGAATTTAGGGTATAGAGTTTGAGTTTAGGGATTAAATAGTGATATTAGCATTATTAAATTTGATATTATTTATTTTTTAAATTATTTTTATCATTAATCTAGTTGGTAATTTAATTGGTTATTAGGGAGGTGATGAATTTAAAAGTTCACCATAGGGAGTGAACCCAATTCTTGTCTAAAAAAGAAGACCATCTTAGTGATCTAAACGGCCAGTAATATAGTGAGGTACTCTTGGAAAATATCCATTCTAGAGTTATAGAGTTAGTGAAGCCTTTGTTTGTTGTCTTCTGGTAGTTCACAGTCGTCTTTTGGTTTATGGTCCTAACTCTTTAAAAAGTTCTTGGATTTGGTTATAACCCTTGTTCTTAATCCAAGTCTGTAGCTTTTATTCAAGTTCTTATGGTTTTGGCTTTGAAGCTTTAAGTCTGTAAAAAAAAAATCTTGAATGTATGAGCAAAATCAAAACACAATCGAAAACTACAAAGTTAAATGTTTTTGGAATGGAAAATTACGGAAATAAATGAGTTTTCCAAAACATGGATTACAAAATGAGAAAATATCTCATCTACTGGTGCATGTTACATGATGATATGTCGTCATTCCATAGAATAAATCCAAAATGTCATTTTTTCAGATTGCGTGGAGTCGTATAATAATATTCCACTTTCTGAATAGTATCCAAATGTGGAAAGATACCGAAAGGAGAAAGGAGAGCCACAGAAGAAGAGTGGGACCCAAGAAACCTTGCTGTAAGTGTTCCCTTTTGATTCATCAAAATCTCTTATCTTCTGTTTCTTCTTCTTCTTCTTCTCCCCTTTCATTCACCACCACTTGCTTATCGTTTCACATTTCTCCATCTCAAAAACACTTTCTCTTCACCTACATTTCTGCTAAGCTACTCTCAGATACTAGTATTCTTGATTCAAAACCCATAAATCAAGAAGTGTAGTTTAGGAAACGATAAGATGAAGATACAGTGTGATGTGTGTGAGAATGCTCGGGCGACAGTGATATGTTGTGCAGACGAAGCAGCTCTTTGTCCTAAATGCGACGTGGAGATTCACGCAGCTAACAAACTCGCAAGCAAGCACCGACGCCTCCATCTCAACTCTTTCTCCACCAAGTTTCCTCGTTGCGATATCTGCCAAGTAAGTATAGTTATTACACCTCTTCCCTTTGGTCTAGAACTATAGTTCATTGCAAAGTGTAAAGACTTTTAGATCTAACAGCAACTGAAGAAGGTTTGTATATGCTCACTATGTTGTGTGTGACTTGTAGGAGAAGGCAGCTTTCATTTTCTGTGTTGAGGATAGAGCTCTGCTTTGCAAGGACTGTGATGAATCCATTCACGTGGCAAATTCTAGATCCGCAAATCACCAGAGGTTCTTAGCTACTGGGATCAAAGTGGCTCTGAGCTCAAGTAGTTGCACCAAAGAAATGGAGAAGCATCATTCTAAGGAGATTCCAGCTAAAATCCTAAGCCAGCAGCAGCCTTCTTCTGCTACTACTTCTCTTCCGTGGGCTCTTGATGAATCTTTCACTTCTCTGAGCCTGAGTTCACTGATAAGGTAGAGACTGAGATTGATATATATATGTCGATCCTAGTTACTTTGTTTTGTTACTAGTTTTGTATTGACTTTGTTATATATTGAGCAGAAAGGACAGCTTGATCTTGGGGAGTTTGAGTGGTTTTCAGACATGGGTTTTTTCGGTGATCAGACTCTTCCTGCAGCTGAAGTTCCCGAGCTTTCTGTTTCGCATATGGGTCAAGTTCATTCATACAAACCGATGAAGTCACACGTTTCATACAAGAAGCCTAGGTTGGAAATCAGAGAAGATGATGATGATGATGAAGAAGAGCATTTTATTGTCCCTGATCTAGGATAAAAGCTAGATGGAAGCTTATGTTTAGACATTCCTCTATGGAAAAAGCTAGAAACTTATCTGCATAAGGAGGATGTTACGTGGAGTCTAAGTGTCATAATCTATAATAAACTTGAGTAAGCTATGTTGGAGAGCTTATTACACTTTTCGTCTTTTGTCCGTATCTCTGTGAGATGTTTGTGTTTGATTTTTTTGTTCATATACCTCTTGAACATGATACGTATACGATGGTCTTTTGCTATATCTTTAGTACAACAAACATGTATCTAAATCTCTGCCTCTCTCTGTCTCCTACTCATCGTGGATATTTACAAAGATGGGATATTCATGTCTTTTGCTATATCTTTAGTACAACAAACTCGACTCATTTGTCAAATTATTCTCCATGTAAACATCTAGGATCTTGTAATGATGATAGTCGCATACTAAACATACAAAAAACTAAGGAAGAGGAGAAACAAGATAAAAAAAACAGCAGAAGCAGTCTTGTTCTTCACTTGAGCTCTTTGGCAATCTCTCGATCAGACTCAGGCAAAACGGTTTCATCGGTTAAGACGGGATGAGTAGCAGTTATGTTCTGGTTTTGTTTGGGCGATTGTTCCTGGTTCATCATAGTCTCCATGTCATGCATTCTTGTCCGGACAACACTCGCCACCAATACTTCAAACAAACAAATAAATAAAGATTACATGGATACGACACGCATAGACAGATCATCTAGTAGTGATCGATCCATAGATTAGAATGAGAATGAGAGAAGGAGTGTGACAGTACTAGCAGCAGTGCCGATAGTCCAGACCCAGAGGATTTTCAAGCCAGGACTCTTTTCTCTTCCCATTTTCCCTTTTGCACACCACTGCATCACCAAACATCAATTCCAAAACTATTTAGCAATAAGATTTTGGCTAAACACTTGATCAGAACCTAGACCAAACAACAAGTTCTTAAACAGTAACAGGAAAGAAAACAAGACACCAATCTGCAGTAATCTAAACGTGATCCACAGCAAAGCTTAAAAAAAAAACTGTGCAGGGAACAAAGTCCACCAAAGGCTTTATTGCTTATGCGGACACACGGATTTTAGACAAACGGTAAGCTCTATGTTCCAAAACCCTTTGATATATTAAAAAAAAAACTAAAATCTCAATAAAGCGAAACGAGATTAAGAGAATGGAAGTAATCGGCGATTGAAATTCCAAAATTCCAAAACTGTGATTGCTACTTTCGTGAGCTCCAAAACGAGAACTGATTGGGCTTGAGTAAATCGACCCAGTGTAATTAAAGTTGAGACGGAAACAGATGGAGCTAAAGAGTGAGCAAAGGAGAGAGAGAGAAAATGATACCTTTACGGATTCGAAGACACAGAGAGGTTGAAAGCCACGAACTTTCTCAGGAGGAAGAAGCGACGCTGGCACTAGCAAGCAACTATCTGGTGTAATTATCTATAACCGGATGATTAGAAACCGGTTTATAGTTATTACACTAAACCACATTAAACCACATACTATATGATTTTCGGGGATTGTTATGGGCGGACATATATTGGAGATTAACTCTATATACCCCATGCCCTCTCAAAAATATTCACACTATCCATTCCCTATTCATACTAACCCTTTTATCCCTTCATTTTCCTTGCAATTACCTTACTCTCCTTCCTTCCTTTCTACACATCTCGATCATTCCCTCTCCCTTTCATCCTCTTTATTCTCCAATTAAATACCAACCATATTTCAACCACCTACATGGCCCACAAAGAAACTTTAACCAATCAGATTTTTTGTGCCCCACATGTCTCCTTCTCCCCTTCTTCATCGTTTTCTCTTTTTTCTCCATTGACGATTTTTGAAGCTCCAAAACAGATAATTCAGGTTCGTTTTCCATGATTTTTTTTGTGAAATTTACATTTAAATAACGTGTATATGATGGATAACGTTAACACTGTAAGATTTGATGAAAATTTGAGAGTTTTAAAACGATTTTTAAAACTATTTTTATGGATTTCAGGTATATTTTATATCCGTTTTTGATGAAACTTTTGCTGAAATATCAACTGTATATCTTGTCTACTGTAAAAACAAGAAGATCCGATGAAAATTTGTGAGTTTAAAAACGATTTTGAAAACTAGGTCTATAGATTTTGGGTATATTTTATGTCCGTTTTGATGTTTTTTTTGTGTGTAATTTCATTAGGATGAATTACACATTATGGGTAATGTAACATCCTAACAATTTCGTCCTTAAAAGATGATTAGTTAGTTGAAGAATAGATTCTGGGTACTACTAAGATAACTAATTTTACTAAGACAAAATAGTTTTACTGGTATTACTTTGGATTACTATGTTGACAAGTTCGACTAGTATTACTCGTATTACTATTTATAGTACTGAAATGAATTAGTATTAGTAAAATAAGATAATATGGTGTCACAATCAATTTTAAACTTCTTAATAATTATACTTCTATTTTATTTCAGGAAAAATGCAGAATCCGCATTGCACAATTATATGTTTTGATTATGGAGGATATTATATGAAGGATGGGGCTGAAATAAAATGGGTCTCGGGAGATGGTGATGGAGAAGATGAAATTCACACGATTGTGTTGAAGAAATCAGTGGAAGAGGTCACTTACTCTGGTTTGGTTGGTGGTATTTGCAGAAAGATAAAGGTAGATGAATCTAAGATGGAAGTGAAGATTAGTTACTTTCCGATGCTATTGTATTCGTACAAGCCATCATATATCCGGAATGATGAAGACGTTTTTGGTTATCTACTGCAAGTAAATCACGAGATGTGTAGAAATGTTCTACATGTGGAGTTCAGCAATAAAGAAGTGCAACTTTCAGAAGAGGATGATGAAACAGATGATGTCTATGTTGGTCTATCTGATAGAGAGGCTGCTGATAGAGAGACTACTAATTTGAGGCTGGTGATGAAGATGGTACTGAGAATGATGGAACTGGTAACGAAGGTGTTGGTGGTGTGCTCACTTTTGACGAAGACATTGAGATGCATGATGGTGTGTATCAGCCACGGGATGATGGTATGGATTTGGTTTTAGGTCAGGAATTTATAACCAAGGATGCAGCAAAAGTTCTTATTCAGACTGCTTCATATCAGAAATGTTTTGAGTTTGATATAATTAAGTCAGATACAAAAAGATATGTGGTTAAATGCCGAGGAGCCAAAGAAGAAGACTGCAAGTGGTTTGTGCGAATTGCAAAGTTAAAAAATGGTGATCTTTGGACAGTTAGAAGCTTCATCAACCAGCATACATGTTCTGTTGTTACTACTAGAACACTGCCTGATAGAGAAGCCACTGATAGAGAGACTACTGATAGAGAGGCAACTGATATCGAGGCTGGTGATAAAGATCATACTGAGAATGATGCAACTGATAATGAAGGTACTGGTGGTGTGCTAACTCTTCAAGAAGGAATTGAGGTGCATGTTGCTGTGTGTGAGCCACGGGATGATGGTATTGATTTGGAATTAGGTCAAGAATTTAGAACCAAGGAGGAAGCAAAAGTTCATATTCAGACGGCCGCACATCAGAATTGTTTTGAGTTTGATATCATTAAGTCGGATGCTAAGAGATTTGTGATTAAATGCAGAGGAGCCAAAGAAGGATGTAAGTGGTTTGTACGAGTTGCAAATTTGCATAATTCAGATCTTTGGACGGTTAGAAGCTACATCAAGCAGCATACATGTTCTGTTGTTACTACAAGAACACTGCGTAATAGAAGGAAAGGCACAACACATATCTGTGCATCTCTTTTGGCCAAAGATTATCCTGGTACATTTGACACACCAGTTCCCAAAGTTCTTATCGATTTGGTTCATCGCAAGGTTGGTGTGGCAGTATCATACACAACGGCATGGAGAGCAAAAAGAGAAGCTGCTAATGAAGTGAGAGGAAGTCCAGAAGAGAGTTTTACTTTATTGAACTGTTATCTACACATGCTAAAGGAGAAAAATATTGGCACAAGAAGTAGTGTGGTAGTGGATGAGGAAAACAAATTCAAGTACCTGTTTTTTGCCCTTGGAGCTAGCATAGAAGGGTTTCGGGCGATGCGGAAAGTCCTCATTGTGGATGGAACACACCTCAAGAATGTCTATGGTGGAGTTCTCCTTGTCGCGACTGCTCAGGATCCCGATCATCACCACTACCCAATTGCGTTTGGTGTAGCAGACGGCGAGAATGATGAAAGCTGGACATGGTTTATGGAGCAGTTGAAATTAGCGATAACTGATGTCCCCGGATTGGTGTTTCTTTCAGATAGAAACAGAAGCTTGATCAAGGCAGTGCGTCTAGTATTCCCTGAGGCCGAACATGGGTATTGTATATGGCATTTGTCTCAGAATGTTAAAGGCCACGTCCATAACAACAAAGATACTTGTGCGTTCAAGTTTAGAGAATGCGCATACGCTTATACAGTGGCTGAGTTCAAGTATCTTTATGATGCTTTTCGCAGGAAGTATCCAAGCGCAGCGGTCTATCTTGACAAGAGTGTTGAAGAGAAGAAATGGGCTAGATGTTACTTTGAAGGAGATAGGTACAATGTTGACACCACCAATTCAGTAGAATCTTTTAATGGTGTTATTAAGAATGCGAGAATGTACACTTTACTGCCAATGTTTGATTTCATCATTGCAAAAATGGCTGAATGGTTTAACAAGTATAGGAAGAAGGCAGCTGAAGTACCGGTCACAGTGAAGCTTGTGCCTATTGTGGAAGACGTAATGTCTATAAGATGTGTTCAAGCAGGGTTTCTCACGGTTGATGAGTTAAACAGCTTCTTTCTTGAGTACAGTGTGCATGGTGCTGACGGGAAGGTTTATACAGTCGATATGGCTAGGTACACTTGCAGATGTGAGCAATTTGATAAAGACAAATACCCATGTGTGCATGCAGTAGCGGCTGCCACATTCATGACTGGTAAGGCAGGAAAGGAACTCCATCTATCTGAGTATTGCTCTAAGTACTATTTGGTAGAGCAATGGGCTTTGGCTTATCACAGGACAATATATCATGTTCCTCATATGTCTGATTGGGTTGTACCAGAAGAAGTTAGAGCAAAGAAAATACTTCCTCCGGATTTTGAAGTCAAGAAAGGAAAACCACAACAAACAAGGTTTCCATCTGTAGGAGAATCTCGTGGAAGAGGAAAAAGAGGCAGGGGAGGTGGTAGAGGGAGTGGCAGAGGGAGAGCCAGAGGCACGGGTAGAGCCAGAGGAGAAGGTCTTGCAGCGTATTTTGAATGTGGAAGTGGTTCCAGTTCAGGTGTTTGATTATTTTATTATGTGTTATTTGGACTACTAGGATGTACTGGTATTATTATGTATTATTTGAACTACTAGGATTTACTGGTATTATTATGTGTTATTTGAACTACTACGAATTACTGGTATTATTATGCATTATTTGAATTACTAAGATTTACTGGTATTATTATTTGTTATTTAAACCATTATATGTATTATAGTTTATGATGTAAAATTAGACAATTTTGGTGATTATTTTCAATGCGTAAACTATGTATATAATAACTACGTAGATTTAGACTATTTTTATGCTTGTTTTCAATAGTTAAAGAAAAGCTTGTTTTCAGTTTTCCAAAAAACTTCTTTAACTTTCAATGGTAGTGTGTGAATGGTTCAAGTATAGTAAGCAACATGAAACAAAATACGTATTTCTGGTAAACTTTTTATGTAAATGTCTTAGTTTACGATACCTATGGTATAAAAGTAATGGTTTTACTACGAAACATTCTATTTAGTGATTGTTTAACTAGAAAAACGTAAAAATTGCCAAAATATTACTATGTGGATAGCAGTATTACTAACACCTTGAAGATTACCATGTATTACTAAGTGTTAAATATAATACTAAATATTTATATGGCGGCTGCACGTTTAGCATGTGTTTATTTTTTTAAATATTATATATATTTTGGCATTTTACATGTGTTTATTTTTAAAATATTATATATATTTGGCATTTTACATGTGTTTATTTTTTAAATATTATATATATTTTGGTATTTTACATGTATTTTCCATTGTTCTTAGTAAACCCAGTAAATCCAGTTATCCAACTTACTCATTTTTGGGCATAGTAACACCTGTAAATTTAAACATCCAAACCTGTCTTTTACAACAAATCAACAACCAAAAGCATTACAAGTTTTAAACATCCAAAAGCATTACAAGTTTTAAACATACCAACATTCAAAATACTTAAATTAACATCCTAAATACATAAGCCTTCTCTTAAGCCTAAACCTTTGTTTTATGCTTTTTCCCTGCCGTGAAAGGAGTCTGCACCCACTTTGATGGTTCAGTCTTTCTCTTCCCACTTTGATGGTTCAGTCTTTTTCTCTTTTCCATACGCTATTGTCTTCTCCTTGCATCTATGTCTGATCCCAGGCCTCCTAGCTTCCTTATTCCCATCCGTCCTCTCCTCATTGGTACCATCTTCACAGGCATTGCAAGCGACCATGACCCACCTTTGCTTTTCTTCCTCGGTATATTCCTCAATTTCTCGTGTCTGTTCCTCAACTTCTCCTGTCTGTTCCTCAGTCTCTTCTTCCACAACTTTCTCAGCCTCTTCAGTCTCTTCTTCCACAATTTTCTCACTAGTTTTTTCCTCTGCTTCCACAGCTTTTCGGGCTTCCATCACTGCTGCCCAAGTGGTTATTGGAGAATTAACTACTCTCCTTGCAGCCATTGCCTTAGTCCTACCACCAGAAGGTGTTGTTGGAGTTTGATGTGCCTCAACCCGAAGCTCTTTGATCGGAGACTCAAAATGAGGCTGTTTGATCGGAGATCCAAAATGAGGCTCTTTGATCGGAGACTCAACCCGAGCTTCACTGATCTCTGCCGCAACCCGAGGCTCACTGATCTCTGCTGCAACCCGAGCCTCACTGATCTCTGCCGCAACCCGAGGCTCATTGATCTCTGCTGCAACCCGAGCCTCACTGATCTCTGCCGCAACCCGAGGCTCACTGATCTCTGCCTCAACCATAGGCTCTTCTTGACTGTTCTCAATTACTTCCTCACTGGTTTCAACCTCTTCTTGATCCTCCATCACTTTTCCTCCAACCTCTTCTCGATCCTCCATCAAACTCCTCCACAGTTCATCATCCTTCATTCGGTTCAGCACTTGTTCTTGCTCATCACCGTTTTCCTCATCAGCCTCACTGTTTTCCTTGTCTTTATTACCCTCACCCTCGCTTTTTTCAGCTTCTTCTTCACCCTCACCGCTTTTCCCAGCTTCTTCCTTGTCTCCCTTATCCTTCGCTGTTGTGCCATAATCCCCATAATTCCCATGATCCCACTGTCGAAAATCCATGTCTTCACCATGATTCTTCTCTTCACTTAGCTTACTCTCAATAGAAGTTAGCCTTTCTTCCATTTTACTCATCCTCGAGTCAATGGACTCCAGCTTTGCCTCCACCGTAAAGTTAAGACTGGCAAATGCTGTTCCCATGAACTCCACTAGCCTCCCTTCCAGACCTTTCAAGATCGAATCTAAATCGGTTTGAGAGGATGATCCTTCTGCCAACTCCACCTTTGCTTTGTCTTTCTTTTTTGGAAACACTCGTGCAGCTTGATCTAACTCATACAACTCTTCCCACCAAATAGTCTTCTGCTTCACATTTAACCAGTAGTTCCATGTATCACTTTGGCTGCCTTGACGGTCATAGTCTCGCTCCTCATCAATGATACGAGCCAGCATAATTTCCTCACCCAAAATTGGAACCAGCACACTATTAATATCCTGAAAATAAACAATAAATAACAGCAGTTAATTTTTTTTGTTCTACTAGCTTCTACTATAAGTCTATAAATGCATACATGTACCTTTGTTTCTCCAAGCGCATCATATATGTCTTCCAAAGGATAACCCCTCAGACTGGTTTTTATAAACCGGCTCTTGCACATCCTTGGACAGTCTTCACTAGGGTTCTCTGGAGTGATTCTGAACTTTTTCCCAAGAGCAGGAATACACTCGAAAGCAAGAACCTAGTATATCCAATGTCACAGTGTAAGATATTCAATTATATAACAATAAAAAATTCACAAAACTACATGATTTACCTCTAAAGGGATTATGAAACCAGGAAAGCCGCATGTCTCATTCACTTCACCTTTCAGATGGTTCATCACATGCTTAATCTCCTTTATTGCATCCTCAAATGTAAGACGGCCCCATGGAAATGATATGCAAGCGTCCAAATCCTCCACTATCCTTAATATGAAGGAGTCTAAAGGTCTTGTATCGTTTGGCTTCCCTCTGATAACCCGACCAAGGAAATACAAGACTGTCATCTTCAATCTATCTGGACACGGCGCCATAGACAACATCTTCTGCTCCACATCACTGATGGTGATCTTAGTTACGTCATGGAAGTAATAATCCACAAACTTATGACTCCCGAGCTTCTCATAGTTCCTCGGATACTCCCTGCAGTCTAAGCCAGAGATGAGGGCATGCTCCCTCATAGAATAGCGGATGGGTACACCATTAACCGCAAACCATGCAACATCATCTTCTGGAGTACAAATTGTGCGCAGGAGTAGCATCCACATCCCTTGGAGCTTCAGGTTTGGTTCATCTGGCATGTGGAAGAAATGTCGAAATTGAGGATGACTTCTGAACCATTCAGCCTCAGGCTTAAGCTTCTTCTTGATCTTTTCTACTGTCTTGGTCACAAAGCACTTTGTTTGTATCTTGCAAGTCTGAGCGAACTCACTGCTTTTGAAGTAGAACTCAAGGGGTTGCATTGGTTGCATTTCCTGCAATTAAAATACATATATACATGTTAGTACTATTAATTACTAACAATGGCAATGATTACAAAATATATTTACCTCAAACGATGGAGCAGACATGTCTTCACTTTCAGACCCAGATGAAACTGAGAGCGAGTGTATACTCGGTTCTCTCACTGGTGTACTCTTCTTCTTATTTTTCTTCTGCGCTACTCCCTTTTTTGCATTTGAGACCGGAGGTTTTCTGATTCTAAGAGACTGACGACGCCTTTCATTGGAGACTTGCCTTTGATTTCCCTTCATAACTTCCCTGTACAAGACATTACAACAAACAACATCAATTAAGTGGTCTCATCAACAACACAATTCATCTTCGGAAATCAATTTTATCAACAACAATTTGATCAATTCAATCCGCAAAATCAATTTTATTAACTCAATCCGCAAAACAACACAAACCAATCCGCAAAACAACAACACAACTGAACTTCGAAAATCAATTTTATCAACTCAATCCGCAAAACAACAACACAACTCAACACAATAGAACAACAAACTAATGACTTACCACAAGGAACGAAGACTTCTCGAGTTAATTTCGACGAGGAAGGAAGAAGAAACAAAGCGCTTCTCGACTTAGGTTTCAGAGGGTTTTAAATCGCAAAGAGAGAGTTGAGACACGAGAAATGAGAGAGAGAGTTGGACGTTTGATGGATTCTCGGTTTAGATCCAGGAGAACAAGAAACAGATTCAATCGATCATAATCTCCCTTTAGGGTTTCGAGAGAGAGTCGAGAGAGAAGTTAGATCGGAGAAAATGAGAGAAGTTAGAGGAGGAGGAGATTAGAAATTAGCATAACGACATCGTTTAGGTTTAGGGTGGGTCGGGTTTTTGGGTTAGCTTAGGGTGGGTCGGATCTTTAGGTTGGGTTAAGTAAATACCGAAATTAATAGAGGGGTAGTTCGTAATTAGCCACTTTTTTCATTTAAAAAAAATTAATATTAAAATATGGGGAGATTGGAAGATTTTATTGAGGGGTATGGGGCATGTCGAGTTAAAGTCCACATATATTCTCTAACATAGTCAATCCTCTCAACATGGTCAAGTCCATAACCAACTTTTTAATTTTAACATACAGTTTATGGATGGGCTTTCAAATGGAGTCGTACAGAGAAATAAATATACGTTTTACTAATAATTTATTTCAGATGCATTTATATTTTTTTTTTGAGCAACACAGATGCATTTATATAGCATCCATATTTTACCACCTTGTATAAATTAATTTACGAGAACTATTTTTCATATCATCAAATTTTTAAAAAAGAAAAACAAACCACTTAGTTTTCTTATATATCGTACAACCAAACTGCGAAAGCATCAAACCAGAATCTATTCGATGCAAGAATCTACTTCTAAACGACAGCAAAACAAATTTAATTTCCCACCTCTTTTGTAACATTTAGTTTTCCACCTACGTAAAATTACTGTACTCAAAAATGAAAAAAAAACGAAAGTTACATATTGAATTCAAAAGAAACTCAATCATAAATATTCTACTAATGGTATGAAAATGAAAAGTACATAATCCAAACTGAAATGCAATATAAAATAATCCAGCAAATAATCACATTTAGAACTAAAATTAAATGACTCAAATAAAGTAAACAAATTAAAATTCTACATAGCCAAAAGAATTTAAAAGACCGAGGAATGCAAGGGGACACTATTTGTGACAGATGTGGGAGTACAGAGGAATCTTTGAATCATGTATTTTTTGAATGTCCTCCAGCACGGCAAATATGGGCATTATCAACTATACCAACACATCCACATGTTTTCCCCTCGGAATCATTGTATAATAACATGGATCATTTATTCTGGAGAGTTTTACCCAAGATGACTGATCATCAATTTGCATGGATCCTATGGTATATTTGGAAAGCAAGGAACAGTAAGGTCTTTAATAATCTGGATGTTGATGCCATGGATACACTAAAGCTGGCTGAAACGGAGGCTACTATGTGGGCTGCGACCCAAGAGTTGACTATCCGACACACTATACCACCGCAAGCATATCAGCCTCCTTCAATTTCAGGGAGATGGTGCTTCACAGATGGTTCGTGGAAGGATAAAGACTTTTTCTCGGGACAAGGATGGTACAGTATTCTGGAAGGATATGAGGGATTAATGGGGGCACGAAATGTTCGGGCAAGTATATCTCCCCTTCACTCGGAGGTGGAAGCATTGATTTGGGCAATGGAATGTATGAAGAATTTACGTCAGTTTCAGGTTACATTTGCAACGGATTGTTCTCAGTTGGTGAAGATGGTTTCGGAACCAGAAGAGTGGCCGGCGTTCGCAAGTTATCTGGAGGATATCAGAAGCTTACAAAGTAGTTTTCATAGCTCACAGCTCATCTATGTACCAAGGACGGCAAATTCAAGGGCGGATCGTTTAGCACGCAGTGCCAGACAACAATCGTCTTTTGTCATTCACATAGATACCGAGCTACCAGTTTGGTGTACAGAGTCAATATGAGTCTGTATGTTTGATGACAAAAAAAAAAACATAGCCAAAACAAAAAACAAAAACAAACCCTTATTCAAATATCACAACTATGATATTAGAAAATTTAGTCAACTGCAACTAGACTTATACTAAAATTCATAACAACAAACAATTTTAACGAAAAATACAGATATGTTAAGGATAAGACTTATCCTTTAATTTGATGATTATCTATCAAGACCAAGGCACGTGGCTTGTTGCCACACCATCACGTAGCTTGGTGATGAATCCACCACCGACTTATCTTATTATTATTGTATGTGTTTCTTCTTGCTATAAATAGCCCCCTAACCTCATTTGTAAGGTACATACGAAAGTGATCAGAATAAAAAGGTTAATTCTCTATCTCTCTATCGATCAACTTATACATATAAATAAGAAGAACAAAATCAGTATCTCGCTTTATTCACAACACGTTATCAGCACGACGAGCTCTCTTATACCGACCGTTCTTAGACCAAACAAGCGAGGTGATGTTTAAATTTATGTCTTTAAATATATTTAATTTATTTAAATTTTTATTTATTCCGGAGTGAGAGGCTAGGCCTTCTCCGTTTATTTTCCGGGATGATAGGCGTTGCCTTCCCCGGCTGATCGTTAAGATAGGCTAGGCCTTCACGATCAGAGAAACACGTGGTAGGTTTTACCTCCGTGAATAAAAGGTCAAAAATGGAAGGCTAAGCCTCCTCGAACCTTGATTAAAAGAAAAGGTTAATATGGCCAACTATGTCGCCTCGAACCTTTCAAAATGATCAAATATGGAAGTCTAAGACTCCTGGATCATATGGTGGGCTGGACCCCCAATTTTATTTATGCTATTTAAATTTCTGTAATTTAAGTTTACGCAATTTATTTTTTTGCTTTTACTTTATGCTTTTAATTTCTGCATTTAAATTATGCATTTATTCTCGTCTATATTATATTATTATTCTATGATACAGTAAATCATGTCGAATTTGACAAAGCTCGAAATTAATGCCCTGGATATTACGGGAAATAATTATATGACCTGGGCAGTAGGTGCAAGAATGCACCTAAGAGGTAGCGGGCTTTTGGAAATCATCGATAATACTAAAACGGTGTCGGATGAGAAAAAGGCTAAAGCCATGATATTTTTACGACACCACATACATGATGGTTTAAAAGATGAATATATTACGAAAGAGGATCCTGGAGACCTCTGGCAATCTCTTAAAGAGAGGTTTGATCACCAGAAGTATGTGATCTTACCAAAAGCCAAACACGAGTGGATCCATCTCCGGTTCCAGGACTACAAAAGTGTAAGTGAGTTTAATTCCGCTATGTTCGGAATTACTTCAAGGATGATGTTATGTGGAGAGAAAATAAGTGATTATGATATGATCGAGAAAAATAAAGAAGTGGACATCGAATATGTACGGTCATGCGACAATCCGGCCGACTTGTTCACCAAAGCTCTTCCGACTACAACATTCCGAAAGCACGTTAATGGTATCGGGATGCGGCGTTTGCGTGACCTATGAGGAAAGAGCTATGTCCATTATTTTCAGGGGAGATTACGTCAGTGTACTCTTTTTCCCTTCTCATGGTTTTTATCCCATTGGGTTTTTCCATGACTAGGTTTTTAACGAGACACTACGTAATACAAGATAGATAATCAAGGGGGAGTGTTAAGGATAAGACTTATCCTTTAATTTGATGATTATCTATCAAGACCAAGGCACGTGGCTTGTTGCCACACCATCACGTAGCTTGGTGATGAATCCACCACCGACTTATCTTATTATTATTGTATGTGTTTCTTCTTGCTATAAATAGCCCCCTAACCTCATTTGTAAGGTACATACGAAAGTGATCAGAATAAAAAGGTTAATTCTCTATCTCTCTATCGATCAACTTATACATATAAATAAGAAGAACAAAATCAGTATCTCGCTTTATTCACAACAAGATAAAATAAAGAACAACCAGATAAGTAACAATTCACACATCATTTAAAATCAAACTGTACAATACTAAAAAGTAAATGTTTTAACGCAAAACTTGAATAATACAAAAAAATGTGCGAATTGGATACTAGTCACCAGTAACAAAATTTAAAATGAAGATAAAAGATGATGACAAAAAAAAAATTGAAGATAAAAGATCTATTTTTTTTTGATCAAAAAAATTTCTAAATATTAGTTGGTTTCTCTTAAAAGCAAAAAACATATTAATAAAATATTGTGTGGTAGAAATACCAACTCGTGTTCTTGCACAGTGTAGTTGGTCTAACGAGTGGTTGAGGTGTTATATAACAAAAATTATTTCGTTGTATATAATAGAGATCCATTTGTCCATCTTCGTTATACAATTTACAAACTACAAAAAGATAAAAGTGATAATAAAAACAATAAAAAGAATGAAGAAGCCACACGTTCTCGTGGTACCGTTTCCACAGTCCGGTCACATGCTTCCACATCTCGACCTTACTCATCAGCTTCTCCTCCGTGGAGCCACAGTCACCGTCCTCGTCACACCTAAAAGCTCTCCTTATCTCGAGCCCCTCCGTTCTCTTCACTCGCCGGAACATTTCAAAACACTAATCCTTCCTTTTCCTTCTCACCCTTCTATTCCTCCAGGCGTCGAGACACTCCAGCAACTTCCTCTACAAGCTTTACCTCACATGCTCGAAGCTCTCTTTGGTCTCCACGACCCTCTCGTTGACTTCCTGAACCGTCAGCCACCGTCGGATCTTCCCGACGTTATCCTCGGAGGCGCTTTTCTCAGCCCTTGGATTAACAAAGTAGCTGACGCTTTCTCTTTAAAGGCTATTTATTTCTTACCCATCAATGCTCATACGATCTCCCTCCTATGGAGTGAGGAAGATAGAGGCTTCTTCGACGAGCTCGAGACTGCCACGACGGCAAGCTACGGTCTCGTCGTCAACACTTTCTACGAACTCGAGCCTGAGTTCGTAGAGTGTGTTAAAACCAAACACCTGACTCACCACCGCATTTGGACCGTCGGACCGTTACTCGCCGTTAAAGCCGGCGCTGACCGCGGCGGACAGAGCTCCCTCCCGCCGGAGAAAGTCTTGGCTTGGTTGGAAACGTGCAGCGAGGATAACTCAGTTGTTTACATCGCTTTCGGTAGCCAGATCCGACTGACGGTGGAGCAAACGGCGGCTCTTGCGGCGGCCTTGGAGACGAGCGGTGTGCGTTTCATATGGGCCGTGAGGGACGCAGCTAAGAAAGTAAACTCTGGAGATAACTCCGGTGATGATGTTGATGTGATTCCGGAAGGGTTTGAGGAGAGAGTTAAGGACAAAGGTTTGGTAATAAGAGGATGGGCCCCACAAACGATGATTCTTGAGCATAGAGCCGTTGGATCGTATCTGACCCATTTGGGTTGGGGTTCGGCTCTAGAAGGAATGGTCGGAGGAGTTGTTATGCTTGCATGGCCGATGCAAGCAGACCATTTCAAAAATGCGAAGCTGCTCGTTGATGACCTAGGAGTTGCGGTGCGAGTTGGAGAGAACAAAGATTCGGTTCCGGACTCGGGAAAACTCGCTGGGGTTTTAGCAGATTCAGTGAAAGATGATTTTCCGGAGAGGGTTAGGTTGATGAAGCTCAGGGAGAAAGGTATGGAGGCCATTAAAGAAGGTGGAAGCTCGTACAACTGCTTGGACGATCTTGTTGCAGAGATGTGTGTGTGATATTCTGTTACTTTTTTAAAAAAATTACGGACAAATAAGCTAGTGTAATAAAACTGTTGTTTTTTTCCAGTTATTTATTTTAAGAAGTGTTTCTCTTAACAGAAGAGTAAACATATGGGGTAAGAAATATGTTCTTGTATTTTCCAATTAATTATTTAATTTTTTTTCTGTTGACGATTAATGTGCGTTTTGTTGGTTTGTGCATTCGATATAAATATATAATATCTACGGTTTGGTAATCACGGTTCAATAGTTGCCGACGGGGTTAGGTTGACAATCTCATTGCGAGAAAAGTCTCCATGCCAACAGCAAAAGATATTGTAAAGTCGTCGGAGCTCATGTTCGTAGATAAATTTCCGACGACCAATAATTTTTTTTCAGTCAACCAAAAAAAAAACAACAACCAATAATGAGAAATTATTGGGTTCACTCCTATTCAATATATTTTAAAAAATAAATAAAATATTGTCAAATTATATTATATTTTTAAACTAAAAAATAAAAATTATCAAAAATATAATATTAATTGCAAACAAAAACACGTTTAAAAAATATATTTTAAATACCGTCAGCCAAACACTAAACCCAAAATCCTAAATCTTAAATCCTTTGATAAACTCTAAACCCTTTGATAAACCTTAAACTCTTGGTAAATCCAAAACACTTGGATAAATTCTAAATCTTAGGATTTATGATTTATCCAAGGGTTTAGGGTTTAGTATTTAGGGTTTAGTATTTTGCGAACTGTTTTAAAAATATTTTTTAAAAATGCAAAGATTTAGAATTTATCCAATGATTTACCATGAATTTAGGGTTTATTATTTAGGGTTTAGTGTTTTATTGACGGTATTTTAAATATAAAATCTTTTTTTGTGACTACTATTATTTTTTATTTATTTTTCATTTTAAAAAACATAATAAAACTTGAAAATATTTTGTTTCCTTTTTTAAAAGATACAGAATATGAAATAACGAAATTCTATTGGTTGGGTGTATTTTTTTAAAAATACATAATAAAACTTGACAATAATTGATTGGTGCATCGTAAATTGGGTAGGAAAAAAAGCATTTTCGACCAAAGGCGGATCTAGAAACAAATATAATTGGGGACACAAAAAAATTTCTTGGCTACATTTTAGTTTTGGGTTGAAAGCACTTCTATAGACCCTAGAACATGGCCAAAGATTGAGGCCTAGATAGAATTTTAAACCGTTGGTGGAGAAAATCCGTTGCATAATGAATACTTGGACAAGCAGGTTTTTATCATATGCAGGTAGATTGCAACTGATAAAAGCAGTGATTATGAGCATAGTCAACTTCTGGTCTGCAGCTTTTCGTTTGCCAAGTAAATGTATGAAGGAAGTGGAACAGTTATGTGCAGCTTTTCTTTGGACTGGTCCGGTTCTCAGACCAACTGGTGCGAAAGTTGCATGGAGTGAAGTATGCAAACAGAAAGAAGAAGGGGGCTTGGGAATTCGAGCTCTTAAAGAAGTTAACTTGGTCTGTGGGCTGAAGTTGGTATGGAGATTACTAATGGGGAAGTCTTTATGGAGTAAATGGATGAAGTCTAATCTGATGAAGAAGAAAAGCTTCTGGGAAGTTAATGTGAAGACTCAAACTGGTTCCTGGATGTGGAGAAAGATGCTCAAACTTAGGGAGATAGCAAAAAGGTTTTACCGGAAAAGATATAGGTAATGGGAAGCACACTTCCTTCTGGTTTGATAGTTGGTGTGATGATGGAGTCTTATTTGATCTGCTGGGTGCTAGAGGGTTCATAGATTTGGGTATACGAAAAGAAGCTACGGTAGAAGAAGCAGTATTCAAACCTCGTAGACGAAGATGGCATCGAATTGAGATTTTGAATGGTATTGAAGAGAAGCTGTGTTATATGAAAGAGAACTTGAATGTAGAAATGGAAGATGAGAGTTTGTGGAGAAGAGAATCGGGTATAAAAACTCTTTCTCGACTGAAGAAACTTGGAAGCTTACTCGGGGAGAAAAGGAAAGGTGTGTGTGGGCTAAAGGAGTTTGGTTCCCACAGGCTACTCCTAAGTTTGCGTTTATGGTGTGGCTGGCAAATCTAAACAGGTTATCTACAATGGATAGAATTGTTGTTTGGAATCCAGGAATTGATGAAGGTTGTGTGCTTTGTAAGAATGCGAGAGAAAACAGAAATCATCTGTTCTTCGAGTGTTCTTACTCTGCTCAAATTTGGAGAAGTCTTGCAATGGGGATTATGGGAAGTTCTTTTACGAGTTCATGGTCTGATCTTATGCAGTTGATAGCGGAAGGTAGACGTATGGATCGTAAGAGGCTATTTTGTCTTCGCTATGCTTTTCAAGCAGTGATGTATGGAGTTTGACGAGAACGCAATAGAGTTAAACATGGGGAAAAGTTGTTGCCAGTGGAGGTGATAAAGAAGATAACAGATAAGGGAGTAAGAAATAAACTGAGTTTGTTGATATCCAAGAGAGTGAAAGGGATGGAAGATGTTTTGCAACTTTGGTTTGCAACTAGAGTTTGATTAGCTTTCTTATCTTTTTTCAGTTGGTGTAGTTTTCATGTTTAATCATGGGTAGCAAAAATATTTTGTACAAAGGCTTTGTTTGAGGAACACAATTTAACATTCTTTCAAAAAAAAAAGAATTTTAAACCAATATATAAACCAACTAAGAAAAATAAAAATTAGATAGAAATATAAAAAAGGTGTTAGGAGTTATGTGCATACATTCTTTTTAAGAACCGATTTCAAACTCTCTTTGATATCTAATGACATATTACTGGTCTTATTTTCCAACAATTATTAAAATTTTATTATAGTCAAAATATATTTAAATTATAATTATTTTTACATTTAGTCATGTATTTTGAAGTTTCTCAGATGGAAATGTTCGTGATTAACCCCGATCTCTTAAATGTGGTTCTTAACTTTGGCTAAAAGACGTTCTTAGTTTTTCATAGATTTTAACTAAGAAAAGATAAGAACCATCTCTTAAATAAGAGATATAAGAACCATTTTTAGCTGAAAAATGTAAAAAAAATATCAAATTATGAGTTAAAAAACTTGGATAAAAGACCGGAATTAATCATTCTCTATATATCTGTTAAAAAATTAGAAATTAGACAGGACACATGACCGTACATTACTCTTCCGCAAATTTTGCTATTGTTTCCGACGACTTTATCGACAAACAGTATTCCGACGACTTTATAGACAAACAATATTGTTAAAAGTGTTGATATTGATCTCTGAAAAGTGGAAATATTTGGGTGTGATTGGTAAAATTTTAGAGTAACAAGTGTAGAAGTATTCAGAGTAAATTAGACGTAAGACAAATAAAAAAAAATAGACAAATTGAGAGTAAAATAAAAGATTAAATTAAATATAACTAGAGTTTTTTTTGTTACTACGTTCTTCCAGTAAAAGAAAGAGGGAAAAGAATACCACAAACTAAAAAAAAAAGACAAAATATCAATTATTATTTTCTAACGAGACTGCGAGTAAATATTATTTTTTCATTTAGGGTCTGATTGAATAGTCTTTCTGGCGATAATATTTTAGCGAGAACATTTCTCTCTCCCATTTCAACTTAAATTTTGCCAATCAGGTGGAATGTCATTTCCACCAATTTACTCTACTTACTATTCTAAAAGGCAAAAGTACACACACATTTTTACTCTGATCTTTGCTAGAGTAAAATATTTTATTCCACTTTCTTTATCTCTCTCTTCTTTTCTTTCATTTTATTTTCATCCCTTTTCCACTTCTTTTTTTACTCCATGTTACTCTTGAGACTACCAATCACACTCTTAGAGTAATTACACTTTTTTATCCCACACTTTTACTCTATAAATGCTTTCAATCATACCCTTTGTATTTCCTTGAATTGTGTTGAGAAAATTACAGAGTACAAATACAGAGGGTGTGATTGGTTGCTTGATGAGTAAAAAGGTGGAAAAGAAAAAGTGAAACTGAGTTGAAGAGAAGATAATATCGTTGGCCCAAACATTTTCCATTTCGTTTGAGTTGAATAAAACTTTACTCTACACTATGACTGTATGGTATTAATAGAGTAAATATTTACTCTAAAATTAAATTTACTCCAGATTCAGCCAAATGTTACCAATCAGGTAGAATAAAGTGTTTCACCTTTTCAATCATTTACTGTACAAATAAAGAAAAAAGCTCTCTAATTTTTACTCTAGCATTGACTAGAGAAACTCGTTTACTCCAATTTTCTCTCTCCTCTTACCATGCATCTTTTTTTTTCCGTCTGATAAAATTTATTCAAAGGAAGAAACCAAGGTTTGATACATCAGCTGAAACTACAGCAATAAGAGCCCACGAACAGGCAACTTCAACCCACGCAGGGGCTTCTTACAAGACCAAATAGAACTCCACAACTAACTTAAGAAAATTAAATGGAACTCACAGTGATACTAGAACACCAAACTTGCAACAATACAATAACTCCAAGCGCTTGTGAACGAGATTTATCGTTGTCGCCCACGGCCCACCGAACGATAACCTCAACCTCTAACGACACACCGAGAGCACCTCTCGAACCCAACCAACCCAGACTTTATACCCCGGCAAGATCCACTCTAGGGTCACACCCTCTTCCGGATACGGCAGCGACGTACTTCATGCGACCAAACTAGCCTCGATAAAAGCCTGCACACTCCAACCTCAAAAGGACTGGAAAACGAGGTCTAACCCACCAAACTCACCGGCAACTGAAAGAGACCGGTAGTTGCGACAAGAAAGCGTTCACATCATCAAGACCTGAATACATTACAAGCTTAGGAACCAAGAGACCATAAGTAAGCCACAAATTTCCCGATAGGTGAAGACAAAAAAACATGACCATTCCATTTTTTTCACGGTAAACTATTGGAGTATAATTCCTATATGACTTAGGAATTATACAAGATCATGTTTAGATAAGGTTTTCATAGATTTTCCTATTCTAGTTTGTCTTTATCAATTTCCTATTGTAGTTGTACTTAGCTGGGTATATAAACCAAGCTCTCTCATCAATAAAAGACATCTTACTTTTGATATTATACAAGATTTGTCATGGTATCAGAGCAAGAACAAAAATAAAAACTTCAAAACCGATTTCTCAAAAACTTCAAAACTTTCAGACATCTTATTGTCTCTACAAATCGTAGAACAACACATCCAGTTCAAACCTCTGTTTTACCGCGAAACAGAGACTTCATCTTAATCATCAAGCATGGCGATTACTTCTGCAGCAAGCGACGTCAAATACAAAACAATAACGCCGCATGATTTATCCTCTAATGTTAATCCAGGCGCCATCATCTCTCAACCACTTCTCAATGGAACCAACTATGACGAATGGGCCATCAACTTTCGTATGGCATTAAGCTCACGAAAGAAGTTTGGATTTCTTGACGGCAGTCTTCCTAAACCGGCAGCCGATTCAACTTACCTTGAAGATTGGATAGCAAATAACCATCTCATCGTAGGTTGGATAAAACAAACCATCGAACCAAAGCTCCGATCTTCTATATCAACTCGAGAAATCGCTAAAGATCTATGGGATACAATCAAAAAGCGTTACTCTCTCAAGAGTGGAGCTCGTCTTCAACAACTCCGGAACACTCTTGCAAATTGCAAACAGAATGGGTCCTCCATTGATGAGTACTTTGGACGATTAACAAAAATATGGGATGGTATCTCCGACTGTATGACACCCAAGCAATGCAGCTGTGGAAAGTGTGAATGTGATCTAAACTTAATCCCCAATAGTTTTTGATGTTTACCAAGTGTAAAAAAGATAGATTAGCCTCCCTGGCTTACAGAACACTTAAAATTAGGTTTTTGAAAAGTAAAACGTAGAGGGGCAAAATGGTAAAATATCACTCTTCAGACCCGCAGCAGCCTGGATGACGCGCCACAAGGCCGCTGGGGCACGCAGACCGCTGGGACACTTAGGCTGTGGGAGCTTCATTTCTGTGGCGCGGGCAGGGAGACCGCGGGACCAGGCCGAGTGAGCTTGCGTATTTTCTCCAGCTTTTGTCGATGCACATCGGCATGGAGGACGGGGACACGAGACCGCTGGGGCGCGAGACCGCTGGGACACTTAGCCGTGGTGAGATTCTTGAACATAAATCATCCTCTTTTGCTCCAAAATCATCTCTAATGTCTCCAAATCACCAACTAGCATCTCCAATACCTGATAAGGACAAATGCAATGCAAATGCACCCTATATGCATACTATATGGATTCTAATGATCAAAAAGAAAATAAAACAAATATCAAAATGATGCAAATACACAAGATATCAACTCTCCCACACTAGTCCTTTACTTGTCCACAAGTGAACTTTCTAGAACTCATAGGGAAAGAGGTTTGAAAGTGGGAGCTCATAGCCAAGAGAAACACACAAGCACTCGCTTCAACATAAGAATTCAGCGCAAGCACACTCTCTTTATTATCCTCTAGCTTCTCTAGGCCTATCTTAACTCAACATTATTCATTCACACATTCAGTTCAGCCAACTCTCACATTCATTAAGCAATACAACAAGTGAGCTCTATGCAAATGGTCAATTGGTCTAAGTCATTTGGGTAAGGGAAGGTTTTTTGTTCTAGTGATCAAGGGGTTCAAAACTCTTTATCTTCAAGGTGGTTCACTCTCAAAACAAGTAGCCTTGACATTGCACATAATATATCTAAGAAAGGGATCAACTAATGCATACAATGCTCAATCTTCATTGTTCTACCCTTTTTCAAACATACAAGTGACACAATTATTCCCAAAGTTACACCCCACTCACATCTCTCACCCAAAAATTTCAAGAACATAACTACAAACTCTTCAATCAAGGGAAATATCTAAACTCTTAAAACACAACCTCTTAGCTCATTCACACTTTGCTAGCCCCCTTTCTTTATATTTTTTTTTATTTTTTTTTTTATTTTTTTGTTGTTTTCTTTTTTTTTTTTTTTTTTGGGGGGGGCCAAGACTTTCACAACTTGAGCTAGAGGTTTTATACAATTCCCAAAGAGACAATTAAGCACAAGAGTTCAATCATTTTCTTTCAACCTTCAAATTCCCAAGTCAAACTTCACAACACTCACCCCCCACCTATAGCTAGACAATAGTGTATCCAATCTAGCAAGAATGAAGACTGAGCATTGTCGCTCCCAATACTCTCAAGATTATGCACATGCAAGACTTTCCGAAAAAAGGCCTCACTCAACAATCAATGAAGGCTTAAAAGGAGGAGAGGGTTTTAGGGAGTGGACTGCCACTAGAGATTGTCAAAAAGATCAGCATAAAAGGCGTGACAACTCTAGTGTGTATATCCATGACTTAGCACACAAGGGACCATGAGCAAGAAATTAAGTTCATTCAGTTCATTCAAGGTTGTAGTTGGCTTAAGAGATTGAGTTTCATGGAGAGTTTTCAAGGCACGAAACTTACAAGGTTTTCAAGAGAGGCGCATGAACTAACGAGGCTAGACAGTGCTCTCTACAAGGCATTTTAAATCATTGCTCCCAATGCAAATGAATGCAACCTATATGCTCTAGACTCTCCTAAAAGTGCAAATAATGCAAACTAAATGAAAAAAAGCTGTCACACTTAGGAGTGGTAAGCAGTTGACTCATGTAACCCTCACCAAGGATGCTGAGAAACAAGGTGAGGAGGTGGCCATTAACCTAGATGATGAAGTGGTCATTGTTGATGAGAAGACAGATGCTGAGATCTTGGAGAAGATTGTGAAAGCCAAGGGTAAAGGAAAGGTTGGAGAAGAGAAGAAAACAACAAAAGATGGTGAATCTGCTGCTCCAGCAAGTGAGAGCTCTCCTGTTCCCCCTCCCTATGAACCAAAGCTTCCATTCCCGGGTAGATTCAAGAAGCAGCTGCTACAGAAGTACAAGGCTTTGTTTGAGAAGCAGATGAGTGAAGCTCAGGTTACAATGCCCATCATTGATGCTTTCATGCTGATTCCTCAATACAGCAAACTCCTGAAAGATGTTGTAGCTGCTAAGAAGAAGGAGATGGAGGGCATGATGGTTCTGAGTCATGAGTGCAATGCCATCATTCAGAGGCTTGATGCTCCAGAGAAGCTAGAAGATCCAGGATGCTTCACACTCCCATGTGCTCTTGGACCTATGGTATTTGAGAAATGTCTCTGCGATTTGGGAGCTAGTGTCAGCTTGATGCCTTTGTCTGTGGCAAAGAAGCTTGGCTTCACTCAATACAAGAAGTGTAGGCTCTCTCTGGTGTTGGCTGATCGATCAGTGAAGTACCCTGTGGGCATTCTAGAGAACCTCCCTGTGAAGATTGGAAGGTATGAGATACCTACAGATTTTGTGGTGCTTGAAATGGGTGAGGAGGCTCAAGACCCATTGATTCTTGGAAGGCCATTCTTAGCTACAGCAGGAGCTATTGTGAATGTGAAGGAAGGGAAGATTGACCTCCATTTGGGCAAGGAGAACATCCTCCACTTTGACATCAAGGAGAAGATGAGGAACCCCACTGTATTTGGACAAGCCTTCACCATTGAAGAGATGAATCCTCCTCCTGCTGATGATCACTTTGATGAGCTACCACCTGAGGAAGATGGGGTGTCAACTCCACTCTCTGCACCTAGTCCCGCCTGATCCAAAGGAGGCAAAGTCAAGTTAGAGACTTAAAACAAGCTCACTTGGGAGGAAGTCCCATGTCTATCCTTGTATATATTTGTTTTTATTTTTGAACATTTTTGATTGTTGTTTGGTCAAGATGTTCTCTTGCATGTATGAAAGCAAGCATGAAATGATTGGAGCAAAGAAATTGGCGTTGCCTGATTTTCCTGAAGTGTCCCAGCGGCCTGGTGCAGCGGCCTAGGGAGACCGCGGGGGTTTGTGTGAAATTTGACGTACTCTGACTCGGTCTTGTGACGCGGCCTCGGTAGCCGCTAGGTAAAAAAAAAAAAAAAAAAAAAAAAGAAAGGGGGCTAGCAAAGTGTGAATGAGCTAAGAGGTTGTGTTTTAAGAGTTTAGATATTTCCCTTGATTGAAGAGTTTGTAGTTATGTTCTTGAAATTTTTGGGTGAGAGATGTGAGTGGGGTGTATTTTTTTTTTTTTTTTTTTTTTAATCCCCAATAGTTTTTGATGTTTACCAAGTGTAAAAAAGATAGATTAGCCTCCCTGGCTTACAGAACACTTAAAATTAGGTTTTTGAAAAGTAAAACGTAGAGGGGCAAAATGGTAAAATATCACTCTTCAGACCCGCAGCAGCCTGGATGAGGCGCCACAAGGCCGCTGGGGCACGCAGACCGCTGGGACACTTAGGCTGTGGGAGCTTCATTTCTGTGGCGCGGGCAGGGAGACTGCGGGACCAGGCCGAGTGAGCTTACGTATTTTCTCCAGCTTTTTGTCGATGCACAGCGGCATGGAGGACGGGGACACGAGACCGCTGGGGCGCGAGACCGCTGGGACACTTAGCCGTGGTGAGATTCTTGAACATAAATCATCCTCTTTTGCTCCAAAATCATCTCTAATGTCTCCAAATCACCAACTAGCATCTCCAATACCTGATAAGGACAAATGCAATGCAAATGCATCCTATATGCATACTATATGGATTCTAATGATCAAAAAGAAAATAAAACAAATATCAAAATGATGCAAATACACAAGATATCAAAACTCTGCAAGAGATCAAGAAACAGAAATCTTACGTGTTCATGATTTCTTGTCGGGTCTGGATGATAATACTCATGGTGTCATACGATCTCAGATTTGTGCGATCTCACCACTTCCTGATCTTGATAGTGTCTATCAAACCGTCTCGCAGAATGAGATTATTCGTTCAAACATAACACCGGAACAACCAGTCATGGGATTTGCTTCTCAAACTCGGAGTACACCTAGACCAAACTCATCAACACGACCGGGAAATAAAGATCCTACTCGTCAAGGTACCGTTTGTGGCAGAACAGGGCATGAAGCTTCAGGTTGTTTCACGATCATTGGTTACCCTGAATGGTGGGAAGGACAGAAAAACAGAGCTAATAATCGTCCCGCACCAGCTAAACCTGCAGACGCAAAAGGAGTAACACCGAAGGCCAATACAGCAAGTGTTGCTAGAACAAACAACGCACCGGTTCAAGCAAACATTACCATCACAGATGCTGATCGTCAAGGTCTTAGTGGAATCACGGATGAACAATGGAACATTTTTCACAAACTAATCAATAAAGGAGCAACCAATGATCATCTAAAGGGTAAGGAAAACGTGGGTGTATGGATATTAGATACCGGAGCTACTCACCATATGACAGGGCAACTTGAAACGATGGAAAACATTCGCGACATTGCCCTCATCCCCGTTTTATTACCTGCAGGTTCCGAAGCAGTAGCTTCCAAACAAGGAACCGTCAAGCTTACTTCATCACTACACATCCAGAATGTGTATTATGTGGAGAACTTCCACATTAATCTTATATCGTTTGGCCAGCTTGTTACAGATAATTTTCTGGTTGGACAAGTTACTGATAAACTTATGATCTTACAGGACCGTACCTCGATGATGCTGATTGGAGCGGGTGAAAGAGAGGGAGAGGGATTGTACCGGTTTCGGGGGATCGAGTCATTGACGTCACTCCAGACAACTGCTCTAGAAGACTCAGTTTTATGGCATCGTCGTCTTGGGCATCCATCCTCTCGTATTACCGGCATAGTCTCTGCATCAGGAAATTCTTCATCCAAGAAAAGCGAGGATTTTTTAAAGTCTTGTGATATTTGTTTTCGTGCCAAACAAACTCGACAAAGTTTTCCAGACAGTTTTAATAATGCAAAAGAGATTTTTGATTTAGTTCATTGTGATCTTTGGGGACCATATCGGAATACTTCTCTTTGTGGTTCTAAGATACTTTCTCACGATCGTAGATGATCACTCCCGAGCCGTTTGGCTCTATCTCTTACCCGACAAGACTATGGTGGCTCAGCAACTCAAGGACTTCTTGGCTCTCATCGAAACACAGTTCTCCAAACAGATTAAAACCATACGGAGTGATAATGGAACATAATTTACATGTCTCACGAAGTTCTTTAAAGAGAAAGGCGTGTTACATGAAACTTCTTGTGTCCACACACCACAACAAAACGGACGGGCAGAGCGCAAACATAGACACATTCTGAATGTTACCCGAGCTTTACGGTTTCAGGCAAATCTACCTATAGAATTTTGGGGAGAATGTATCTTGACTGCGGCTCATCTGATCAATCGTACACCGGCAACGTTGCTGAAGCAGAGATCACCGTTTGAAGTATTATATGGTCATCCTCCGTCTCTATCTCATCTGCGTGTTGTTGGCTGTCTCGCATATGCTCATAATAAAGATACTAAAGGAGACAAGTTTGCATCACGAAGTAGACGGAGCATACTTCTAGGGTATCCATCGGGAACAAAAGGCTGGAAATTGTTTGATTTAGACAAAGAAACTGTGTTCATCTCACGGGACGTTGAGTTTCAAGAGACCGTGTTTCCTTACTTGGAAACACAATCATCTTTATCATGTGACACTTCGATCATCTCACCATCATCTTCACATACTGAAGAAGATGACTCAGAACCTTCTATTCCTACAACTACAGAAACTACAGAAGTCTCAGAAACAGAACATGAAAACGGGTCTACTGAAACAGAGCATCCTGAAACCGAACCTTTGGGACGAGGTCATCGGACAAGCAAGCCGTCTACTCGCTATCGAGACTTCATCATCACGTCTGTGACTGCGATCCCCTCTACTTCCTCTCCACCCTCTCTCCCGTTCTCCATTCCAATGCCATCCTCAGGTTCGAATTATCCTCTCTCTGATTACTTAGTTTATGATTGTATATCTCCTAACCATCGCAGCTACATCATCGCCTTATCAACCAACATTGAACCAAAATATTTCAAGCAAGCTATGCAGTCTAAGGTCTGGCGCGATGCTATGAAGGCTGAAATAGAGGCTCTTGAGAGAAACCACACTTGGGATCTTCAAGAACTTCCTCCTGGAAAAAGAGCTCTCGGCTGTAAATGGGTTTATACGATTAAGCTTCGTTCTGATGGGACTATTGAGCGTTATAAAGCTCGCTTAGTAGTCTTAGATAATAATCAAAAAGAAGGCTTGGATTACACGGAAACGTTTTCTCCGGTGGCAAAGATGACAACAGTTCGACTATTTTTGGATATTGCGGCAAAGAAGAATCATGAGATTCATCAGATGGATGTACATAATGCATTCTTACATGGTGATCTCCAAGAAGAAGTATATATGAAGCTGCCTCCGGGATTCTAAAATTCAGATGATACTCGTGTTTGCCGCCACTGCAAGTCACTCTATGGTCTTAAGCAAGCACCTCGGTGTTGGTTTGCTAAAGTGGTGGATGCTCTCCTCAAGTATTGCTTTGAACAAACATATTCCGATCACTCTCTCTTCGTTTATTCAAAGAACGGAATCTCGCTTCGAATTCTAGTGTACGTTGACGACTTGATCATCTCCGGTGATTCCAGTGCTGCGATTGAATCCTTCAAAGCTTACCTTTCTACATGTTTTTACATGAAGAACCTTGGTCCTCTTAAGTATTTTCTTGGCTTAGAAGTTGCTAGGAGTCCTCAGGGAATTTATTTATGCCAGCGAAAGTACACTTTGGATATAGTTACAGAGTGTGGGCTGCTCGGATGTCGACCTGCGGGATCACCAATGGATCAAAATCATACTCTAGGACGTGCTCAAGGGGACTTGTTACCTGATCCTGAACGTTATCGCCGACTTGTTGGACGTCTGATCTATCTCCTTGCAACACAACCAGACCTCGCTTACTCTGTTCACATTTTATCACAATTTATGCAGAAACCTAGAGAAGAACATTGGCTAGCAGCAGTAAAAACGGTCTGGTACTTGAAAGGTACTATTGGGCAGGGGGTTCTCTTTAGAGCTAACACAAATCTTCATATAACTGGTTGGTGTGATGCTGATTGGAGCGCATGCTCCTCAACTCGTCAATCACTTACTGGATGGATTGTTCAGTTTGGTTCGTCACCTATCTGTTGGAAAACGAAGAAACAAAATGCAGTATCTTTGTCCTCCACAGAAGCAGAGTTTCGTGCAATGAAAGCAATCACAAAGGAGCTCATTTGGATCAAGGGTCTTCTGTCCGAGTTCAGGATCACTCACGACGCGCCAATGACTGTCTGTTGCGACAACAAGTCAGCTTTACACATCAGTGCCAACCCCGTTTTACATGAGCAAACCAAACATATGGGCATCATTTGTCAATTTGTACGAAAAGAGATCGTCAAAGGAGTTATCGCCACTACTCATGTGTCTTCTCAAAACCAACTTGCAGACATTCTTACCAAGGCTCTTGGACATCGAGAGTTTGATGCCTTTCTTCTCAAGTTGGGCATTAACAATATTCATGCTCCAACTTGAGGGGAGGTATTGGAGTATAATTCCTATATGACTTAGGAATTATACAAGATCATGTTTAGATAAGGTTTTCATAGATTTTCCTATTCTAGTTTGTCTTTATCAATTTCCTATTGTAGTTGTACTTAGCTGGGTATATAAACCAAGCTCTCTCATCAATAAAAGACATCTTACTTTTGATATTATACAAGATTTGTCATAAACCCTCCATGACCATTCCACTAAGTAAACCAAAGCGATGAAACTCTCTACACCAAATTCCATAATAATAAAAGAAAAGATTTCGGTAAGAAAAGATTGATTTGAGCCTGCAACCCGATAAAAGTCGGATCTAGACTTGATCGAACATGTGCAGCCAAAACCAACCACAGCCAGCACTGCATAAACAAACTTTAGAACAGAGGCTTCAGCATACCATGGACCCATGGGAAACGCGACGAACAACTCTAAGCCGCAAACTCTCAACCTCATCAACCACGAAATCTCCACAAAACAGACAAATAAAAAGTGCAGAACAAAAAGGAAAAGAAACCGTGACAGATCTGACCGGCGATGGCGCTAACGGAGCCGCCATGTGCCGGTCACCGGAGCAGTTCCAGGTCTAGACAGTAAGGGAGGCGGAGAAATAAATATCACAAGGAGAGAGAGTTTTGCTTTTTTGAAAACTTTTTGTTAAATGATTTCTCGCTGATTTAACCATGCATCTTGTTTCTCGCTGATTTCCACCATTTTATTTACTCAACTTTCCACTTATTTTTACCAATCACAACCGTCATTTATTCTCATTTCCAGAGTAAACCAGCTGAAAATATTTTTCACCTTTTTCATTTTACGCTAGTTGTACCATACAGTCAGACAAAGAAAACTAGTTACAACTTCCCAACGATTATGGCTGTTAAATTTTAACAAAAAATATTGACCAGATCTTGCGAATGATATTCCCATATTCTTTTAAGGGTTGCCCACAAATCCAAGACGCCGTGAAGGCCTAGCCGCCAGCGGCATCAACTATTGTCGATTTGTCGGACTTGAGCTGTATTCTTGTAGTGATAAACTGATAAACATGGACATTGTGTTTTTTGTGCTTTTCATATTTATAAATAGAATTTAAGTAAGAAGAAATGAAACATTTACACACAAAAAAACATTAGTTCAAAGCGCTAAAACCACCACCTTTCATCATTTGTCTAAACTCCTTGTAATTGACCCTACCATCACCATCAACATCCACTTTCTTAATCATCTTTTTACAATCGTCCAATGTCTTACCTTGCTTGAGCCCCAAGGACGACAAAACCGTCTTCAGTTCATCTACCGTTATAAACCCATCTCCGTTCTGATCAAACACATTGAAAGCTTCCTTCATGTCCTCTTCTTCTTCGTCTTCCTCGTCCATTATCGTCTTGTAAAGCTCCCCAAACTCGTCTATATCTACGCACCCATCACCATTCACGTCAATCTTCTCCATCATTTGAGTCAACTCCTTGTCGGAGATATGAATCCCTAGGCTTCGTAACGTCTCGCTCAGCTCTTTGTTCGTAATTGAACCGTCACCGTTCTTGTCAAACATTTGGAACACGCGTTTGAGCTCCGTTGGATCCATTTCTTCTTTACTGTTATAGATTGCGTGTGGAAGAAAAAGGGGAATAGTGAGAGCTCCGATTAGCTACGGCAGACAGTTCAGAAATCTAGACGGAATTTAAAGAAACACTCAAAGAGATGAAACGAGATACATTATAGTTAGCAAAAATATATAGGAAGGGATAGGGAAGATTGTGTTTCAAAAAAAGAAAAAAAGGATAGGGAAGGAAGATTTGTCATTTTGTTGATGTTATTCTTGTTTGAGAGAAAATGTTGCGGGGGCTTTAAAAGGATACGATTTTTTTTCTTTTTTCTGCTTATTTGTTTGGTAATGATTTGATTGAATTCCCAATAAAAAAAAAATACTAATATTTTATTTTATTTTGGACAAAAAAAAAGAGATACTAATATATGATTCCAAACAAATGAGCAAGGAACAATACGGGGAAAGCGGAGTAATATATAGTCTAATAGATTTGTGTATCTTTTAAAGATAGAATTTTCTCAAAGACTTTCACATTATCGGCTCCATGTCTCCCTATATATGCGTACAATGCAAGTGCCACTTTGAGACGAAAACACATTATATCATGGTTACAAGTTAAAACATTTTTTAAAAAATAAAAAGATGGTTATATTATTAGTTAATGCCAGTTACAAAAAAAAAATTATTAGTTAAGGTATACATGACAACTTTTTTTATAGGAGAGATAATTTAGTTAAATACGACATAACCACATGACTTACATTCTAGAAATCTGAGTGTTAACAATGATTATGAGCACAATTCAATATGTGTTTGCTTTCTTATCAATGTAACAGTAGCAGTATCTCCACAATTCAAAATACAGGAAAAAAAAGATACGAGCGAGCAAAGTCTGTTTGGTTTGCTTATCACACAAGTTAAAGAAATTTTCCACATGTAATCTGTTTTTTAGCCAATAGATGGTAGAAGTGAAGTTGCATTGTAGAACGTTTTTTGTATCAAATAAATTTAACATTCATTCAAAAAAAAAACAATTAGACCTATCACAATTAAAAGTTCCACAGTAAAAAGGCCAACTACAATTAATCAAGAATAATTCAGTTATTCTCAAATAAGATGAGCAAATATATGTTTTAGTGTAAGACAGATTGTAAATAATGGTCGGCAAGTATGGATCGCACCATCCCCATATTAGAGGAGATTGGCTGCACGTTTGGGTCCAAACATTTTCAATTTCAGCAGTATTCAAAGTTTCAAACAATTAATTTACTATATTTAGAACTCCATTTAATTAACATTTTTCTTGAAGAAAGACAGCTAGCAAAAAAAAAAAACCAATAACCAATTGAGTGGTGAACCACAATAGGAAAGTATCAAAAAGATTTTGTTTTGGTTAAAAAATCCATAGCTCGATCTTAATGGAAAAACATAAACGAGAAAAAGGAATTTTCCCAGGTTTGTTTAATTTCATTTTACTAGAAAAAGAAGAAAATAAGTATTTTAAACCATGAATTAAAAAAAGTGCCCACACGCAGGATCGAACTACGGACCTTCAGTTTACAAGACTGACGCTCTACCACTGAGCTATACGGGCTTTTGTTCCTTTCTAGTAAACTTTAAGAAAAAAAGTAGTCGCAATTCAATTTGTTTCCCTGCCCAAACTATCAGATCAAACTTAGGTGTTGTGTTACAAAGGATATTTGTAGTGTGGTGGTTATTAATTAAATGGGCCAATACTCGTAGCCCAGTAGTTGTATCTTAGCGCACGGGCCGACAAGAAGCTTCCAAACCCGGAACGTATATTGCTCGGACCAAGTAAAAGCTGTGTCTGATCAAGACAAAGATATTTCAAAGGGTAATTTCGTACATTACACTGTTTTTCGGACTGACACTTTCCGACATTAATGGCGGAAAGAGAGAGAGAAAGAAGTTGTAAAAGACTTTAAAATAATGCGATTAATAATAATGATAAAGAGACGAGAGAGAGAGAGAGAAGAACACGATGCCACCTCCAAGCGGGCAAAGCTGGATTAGATTTTTATCAATTCTCTCCAGCTGCCTTCCTCCCCCATCTTCCTCGGTAAATTTTTCAATCCCACATCTTTCTCTCTTTCTCTTTTTGATTAATTCTTTTGTTTCCTTTTCTGATGATCCCAATTCTTAAATCTTTCCCCTTTTGTTACAGGGTGTGCATACTGAATTAGGGTTTACATAAGAATCGGCTTGCTGCTTGCTGGGGGGAGAAGAGGATATAGAAGACAATGGGGGTTATGTCCAGACGGGTTTTACCCGCCTGTGGTAACCTCTGTTTCTTCTGTCCTTCCTTGAGGGCTAGGTCTAGGCATCCCGTTAAACGCTACAAGAAGATGCTCGCTGAGATTTTTCCTCGTAATCAGGTCAACCCCTCTTTTTTTTTATATCAGTCAATTGTGTTAAAGTTTCAATTTTCTTAGTACTAATGAAGATCATCTAGTCTTGTTGATGTTTTATACTTGTTAAATTTTATAGTAATCTTCTTATAGTTTCTTTTTTTTCTTTTTTTTTGGTGCTAATGGAGATGATCTAGATTGTTAAGTGTTTTCTTTTCCTTTCTGTTTAGTGATTATTTAGAGGGGTAGTCTTGTTGAAGTTTTGGCAAAATGACTTTTTTTTTTTACTTTAAAATTCGGATTAAATTAACATGTTTCTTTTTCCATGTTGTGTGGTTTGGCAGGATGCTGAGCCAAATGATAGAAAAATTGGCAAGCTTTGTGAGTATGCGTCAAGGAACCCTTTACGAATCCCAAAGGTGGTTCTTGCATGTTTCTGTTATTATTCCCTATTGTGTGTAGCTGCTGCTCGCACATACTTCACTCTCAGTTTTTATTCTCATGTGTTGCAGTCTTTGCTTGACAGATTACAGAGTACCTTGAGCAGAAATGTTACAAAGAGTTGCGACATGGAAACATCGGATCAGTTAAAGTCGTCTTGTGCATTTACAAGAAGTTGCTTTCATCATGTAAGGAGCAGATGTAAGTAGTAGCTTTCTTCTGGATAAACTTGGCATCTTCTGCTTCCTTATAACTATTTTTTAATATGATATTGAACATTTTCTTTTTTTCCTTCTAGGCCTCTGTTTTCGTGTAGTTTGCTAAGTGTTGTCCGAACTCTTTTGGAGCAAACAAGAGATGAAGAAGTGCAGATCTTGGGTTGCAATACCCTTGTTGACTTTATTAGCTTACAGGTACGCATGGTTTACATGTTAATTCGCAAGCTACTTTTTCCAGCTCGGACTACATAATAATAATATGGTAACACATTTGCTTACATACAGACTGAGAATTCACACATGTTCAACTTAGAAGGTCTAATCCCTAAGCTTTGTCAACTTGCTCAAGAAATGGGAGATGATGAGAGATCCCTCCGTTTAAGGTCTGCAGGAATGCAGGCTTTGGCATTCATGGTAATGTGTTTTAGATTTGTACATTTCTCTCTCAAAACCATATCCTACTAACCAATAGTTATGTGCCAGGTTTCTTTTATTGGTGAGCATGCCCAACTATCAATGGACTTGGATATGGTGAGTCAGGTCTATTTCCATACAAGTGATGGTGCGTTGTAGTTATATTATTAACTTCTTCTTTTTTCATCTTGAAATAGATTATTACTGTGATTCTGGAGAACTACATGGACTTGGAGAAGGGCCAAGAAGATACCAACATGAGTGAAAAGGTTTCTTTCAAACCAAATCCTGTGACTGACTTTAAGTTGGAAAACATGTAAGGCTTTTCTCAGAACTTTATTGTCACTTGAAATGCATCATCATATATATTTGTTATTTGATTTTTTTTTCTCTCGTTAAATCCATTCAGGGACATTTCGAAGAGCCCCTCGTACTGGTCTATGGTATGCCTTTGCAATATAGCCAAATTAGCAAAGGAAACTACAACTGTTCGTCGTGTTCTGGAACCTCTTTTGAATGCTTTTGACAGTGGAGATTACTGGTCTCCAGAGAAGGGCGTTGCCTCTTCTGTTTTGTTGTTTCTTCAGTCTCGTCTGGAAGAATCAGGTCAGAGATGATAAAATATTGCTATAATTTCCTGTTTCTTAATCTTGTCTATGAGGCGACTGATTAAAGAAGAGTATTTTTAAGCAGGAGAAAACTGTCATGTGCTGGTATCTTCTTTGATCAAGCACTTGGATCATAAGAATGTGATGAAGCAACTAGGGATTCAAGTTAACATGGTTAATGTAGCTACATGCCTTGCGCTACATGCTAAACAGCAAACTTCAGCAGCGATGACTGCTGTAATCGCCGACTTGATTAAACACTTGCGGAAATGCCTGCAGAATGCAGCTGAGTCAGATCTGTCTGCTGATGTATCTAAGCAGAACTGTGACTTGCAGCAAGCTTTAGATAAGTGCATCGCTGAGCTCTCAAATAAGGTTAGTTTTGCTGCTTTCCTTTTTTCTTTGTGGTTTTGATCCTACCCTCTTCACAAATACTGCTAAATATCATCTTGTGTATTTTTGTCTGCCTAAATATTTTTGAACATTGTAATTTTGTTTTTGTTTTGCTTTAAGGTTGGAGATGTAGGGCCCATTCTTGATATGGTAGCGGTGATTCTTGAAATGGTATCTAATAATGTACTAGTTGCTAGGACCACAGCATCAGCCATTCTCCGTGCTGCACATATAGTATCGGTGGTCCCAAATGTTTCTTACCACAAGAAAGTGAGATTTTTCTTACTACTTGCAACTTTTATTTTGTATTTGACTATCTTCTGTTTTAACGGATTTATTTACTGTGGTCTGATATCAGGTATTCCCTGATGCCTTGTTTCACCAACTTCTCCTTGCCATGTCCCACACAGATTATGAAACTAGAGTTGATGCACACAATATATTCTCCGTCCTGCTTCTTCGAACTCTTCTTTTGCCTTGGTCAGACCAATATAAGGAAACCTCAGATGCTGTGAGGAGCCAGAGTATCAGTTTACAGGAGGAAGAGAGAGATAAAGTTGAGGAAATCTTAGACAATGATCTGCGTAAAGATGTAAACCACATTTCTCATCCAAGTGGTCTTAGTTGTCAGTCCTTGGATAGCTTAAAGGATGGTGCTATAAAGGTATGAGTTTTTTCTAAACGTGTGTTTTGCTTGGCCTTCCTCCGCCTATGATGTTTAATTGAGATAGTGTGATGTTCATGGTTTTTACAGTCGTTATGTTCACTTCGACTGAGTAGTCACCAAGTAAATATGCTCCTTACATCACTATGGATCCAAGCAACTTCTACCGAGAACACCCCTGCAAATTTTGAGGCAATGGCTATCACGTTTAATACCACTCTTTTGTTTTCACTAGCAAAGGTTAGCCCACGCTTATCTTATGCTTAAGTTAAAAAAAAAGAACTTTGGTTACTTCATGGATTCTGAGAGAATTTTGTAGTTATTTTCTCTGATTTGGTGAATGCTAATGGCAGAAATCAAATCATATGGCTCTGGTGCGGTGTTTTCAGCTTGCGTTCTCGCTTCGGAATCTCTCATTGAATCAAGATGGTAAAAGTTAAAAGACTACTTTGTGTTTGGCTTTAGATACAATGCAACTCTGACAGTATATTTTTTTGGTATATGATTCTTAAAGGAGGGTTGCAGCTCTCTCGTAGAAGATCAATCTTCACGTTTGCATCGTATTTACTCATTTTCAGTGCCAATATTTCTAGTATACCGGAGCTAATTCCAGTTGTCAAAGAGTCTTTAACTAGCCAAATGGTTAGTTTTTTTTTGCTAAATATTACATCTGTTGGATGCTCAGCTGTCATCTAATCTGTATGTACTGAATAGGTTGATCCTTATCTTGTACTGGAAGGAGATATCAGACTGCGTGCTGGTTGTTCTGGATTTCCACGTGAAGAAGAAGTGGTAGCATATGGATCTGAGAAAGATGATAGTTCTCCCCTCAACTCGTCAGAGATTGCCACAAATGATAGTCGCCTTAAGGAAATCGTTATCAGTCATTTCACATCGAGATTCCAGACATTATCCGAGGTACTTACTTCTCTAGTTTCAAATTATAGTGTATGGTGTATCCATTCGTATGATACTTTTGTTATTTTGTTTTATCTTATATCCTAATACTGTGTTTTGGTGTGTAATGGTCTTAGGAGGAGCAATCAAATTTGAGAAAGGAAATTGAGTCAGATTTTTCACGAGATGATGCATACCCGCTTGGGGCACCATTGTTCATGGATACACCAGGACCTGGTTCTCCTCTTAATCAAATAGAACTTCCAGCTTTTGAAGAGGTATAAGTGACTCACATTAGAAACTTGCTTTCAGGTGTGTGTGAGTTCCTTAACTGAAATTGCGTTTTATTCTTCAGGATGAGCTTTCAGAAATAGAAGGAATTTCACCGGGGGCTAGTGGGAGTCACAGAACGTCCTTGTCCACTAACACTAACCCTGTAGATGTTCTGAGTATCAACGAGTTGTTAGAATCGGTAATATACATACACTCAATACTTCATACTAATTTTTGCAAGGTTCTAAAAATCGGTTTAGTCGGAAAATCGATTAATATCTGAAACGATTTTCTTAAAATCCGATTTATTTACCTCAAATCGGTTCAAACTATGCTAAACCAGTTTAATTCTGTTAAATCAAGCGAAAATGTACAATTTTCTCTGATTTTTTTTTTCTTTGTATATCTAAATTTTTTATAATTCATCAAAATAATTTCATAATTAAACCTAGAAAATTAAAATATTTGAATATAATTTGTATATCTAATTTGTCTTGTTTTGGTTTGTGATCCGCTTTTCTCATGTAATTTTGGTTTCATTGGTGATGTGTAGGTATCAGAAACTGCTAGGCAAGTTGCAAGTCTCCCTGTTTCCTCCCTTCCTGTACCTTACGACCAGATGATGAATCAGTGTGAAGCTCTTGTGACGGGCAAGCAGCAGAAGATGTCTGTGCTTCGAAGTTTCAAACCCCAATCAACCAAAGCTATAACTTTCTCAGAAGATGATGAAAAGGAGGAACTCCTACTTCTCAAGGAGGTGAGGCAGAGAGAGTTTGTTTCTCTGTTCTGTTAAAAGTTAATTGTCCTCTCATCAAGTTTAAACTTCTTTTTGTTTACTGCTATTGCAGACAGAAGAAGCTGATGAAGATGATCAGAAGGCACTCACTGTGGCACAAGTCCAACCTCAAGGCCAGTACTCGTTCTGCTCACTCGAAGCGGAACAAAACTCTTTTCGGTTACCTCCTTCAAGCCCCTACGATAAATTCTTGAAAGCAGCTGGATGTTAAAACCCCGGTGCATTCGTATATATATATATATACACACACGGCGTAATATATATATTATCACGTGTAATCATGTGCTTCATATAATTCAAATAGTCACATCTTGGCTCTTGTTTGGAAGCAACTGTGATTGATTCATTCCATTTGTATGTTGTGATGAAACAAAAAATGTTGTATCATTAAGGAAAGCATTTGCGTAACCAAGAACAGAAGCAGCGTAAAGTCGTGCAGAAACTTGAATTGTCTTCTTCGTTGTCTTTTGTACTTTGATGTGAAGTTTTGTTAATTGTTTGTCTTTTTTTGTCGTGAGCTGCGTGTGTGTGTGTGTTTTGTACGAATTGGAGTTTGAAACAAAGTCTTGTTGTTTATGGTTTCTATCTTGGCTAGCTCTGGCTCTGAAACTGATAAAGTGTTCGGTCACTAGAGTAACAACTCTTTTTCCTTCATCGAATTAATATATATTACCATAACTGAGTTTCGTACAAGACCCAATACACATCCTAGTTCTACCTTATATCATCAAGCCTTGCTTGAAAGAAAAGCACGACCACAGCGAACCGAAAAATAGGCTGAGATTTTTAACCTAAATCAACACAAAAATTTCTAAAAACAGAAGATCAACTTTTATCACTTTCAAATACCTCCACTAGCCAGCTAGGACAACCGGTTGCTATATATCACTGGTTTAACGACGCAAATGAATTCATTCAGAAAAAAAAAAAACTCAATTGAAACAATTTGGATGAAAGGAAATAACTTTTACTACGTTCAAAGAGTCTTGAAAAACAAAAATCTATCATAGCCTTTTCAGGTTTCGAGCTATAGGCTGTTATGTCAATCTCAAAATCTCCTATCTATCAATCACTTTTGGAGTCTCTAAACAAAAGATCAGAACCACCAGAATAATTTAAATACAGGGTATTTCATAGATTTAAGTATTTTAAATAAAAATTATTCGGATAATTTAATTTTTGGATGAAAAATAATTGAATATTTTGCTTTTTTTTGGCTATCTTACTATTATAACACTATATGTGCAGTACCTAATGTGCAGCACGGAGAATGGCTGATGCTGTGGTCCTAGCAACGAGTACATTAGTAGATATCATCTCAAGAACCACCGCTACCATATCAAGAATGGGGCCTACATCCCCAACCTTAAAGCAAAAACAAAAACATGAGAAAATTTATTAGAATAAAAGTATTGAATATCAATTTAATATTTAGTTAGTTATTAAATATATAAAAAACATGAGAAAATTTATTATAAAGTTTTTGAATTTATAGTATATTTGTTTATATTTTAAAAAAAAACTATTAAATTTGTAAATGCGAACAAAACAACTAGTTAAGATAATACAATACAATCCAAAAGAAGCGTCTAGGATCTTTTGGCTTCTACACGTGTTCAATTTCTGAGCCGCATGAGACACATACACCTTTACATGCGTCCGTCATGCGTGAAGCGGTAAGAACACAACTGCTCCGACGTTCAACCACCATAGACCTCTACGAAATTGCTTCTCAACCTCATCTCTCTGTCTGACACCTTTAGATTAAAGCTTCTTATCCGTCCGATATCAGATGTAACGATTAGCTCCAATCCTTCGCCTAAGCCGCCGTTCGTTGCTGAATTGATTATCAACACCGGCTGATAAGTCTCGAATCTGATTTGTTTGACTCAAGAGAAAGCCTTTTGTTGAACCACCGTAAAAGGTGTCAACTCTACTAAGCCTCTAAAAAGACAAACAAAATCAATTACAAATCACATATTAGTTTACGTCTAGGAGACTTTACTCAATTGCCTGACTATTGGTTCACATCTAGTGAGAGTAAAGATTAATACCCATAAATAAAGTAAATGTGCATAACCGAACGAAGAAGAAGATCCAACCCAAACAAAACAGAATTTTAAATAACTTTGCGAAGGAGGAGATCGAAATCACCGATCAAAACAAGATGGGATCTTTATTGGTTCAAGCCAAATCAGAAACGAGAAAGGACTTGAAAAACATAACTGATTTGTCTAGAAAAAACACTACAAAAGTCGCCTAACGAAGAGATAATCGCCTAGCGAAGGTGAAAATCGATCACTTGATCGAAGATTTTTACAACAAAAATCGGAAGTCTCATCTCCTTCCCCGTGAAAGATTAGTGAGAGAACGGAGAAGAGGAGAGAGAACTTTCAGAATATCTATACTATTAAAGCATGATCCTATTATGCTTTTTAATAAAAATACTATTTTCTTAACAAACATTAATTTCATTAAAGACAATTAAGTAATATTAATAATACATTTATATTGGATCATTTTTTTTTATCCAGTCTACTGCCTACATCAGATCTTTCTTGGGCCGATTAAGAAATCAGCCCACTGCCCTTTTCTTTTTAATCATTCTTAATATTTTGTGTAGTAACAAAAATTAATCACTTAATTATTATGTTTTTTTTAACATGATTTAAGCATTCATAAAAAAATTTTGAATTTTTTATTGAAAAGTATAAATCTTTATTAAAAGTATATACTTTTTTATTTAAAAAATTAACCACATAAAATTAATTTATCAGAGTTATACCATTCGGGTACGGATCGGTTCTTTCGAGTATAGGGTTTTTTGGGTTTTGAAATTAAATCCCATTCGGGTATTATAAAATTTCGAGTTGGATTCGAGTCGGATCTTTCCGGGTCCGGGTGGGTTCGGTTCTCATGCATAAGAATCTGAAAAATAACCAGATAACCAAAGTATCTAAAGCGGGTTCGGTTATTTTACTCAAAGTAACCAAAGTATCCGATTCGGTTCAAATTTTTGTATCCAAATTACTCAAAAGTAACCAAAAGTAACCAAAAATATCCATTCTATACAGTTTTTTGGGTAAACTTTTATCCAAACTATCATATTTTACCCAAAAAATATTCAAAAATACCGAAAATAACTACTATGGTTAACTTATAATATTAATTTAAAAATATTAAAATAATTATAAATATAATTAAAACATATATTTTAAGATATATATTCACATTTCGGATATCTTCGGATATTCATTCGGTTCTCGATTCGAGGCGGATTTGGGACCGGTTCTTCGGCTACAGCAATTTAGAACTCATTCGAATATCTACCCCGGGTCTAATCGGGTTCGGGATCCTGATTTTCGGGTCGGTTTCGAATTGTTTTTTCGGATCCGAATATTTTACTCAGGCTTATACTCATTTAAAATGAAACACGATAAAAAGATAAAAAGCTTAAGTCTTTTATAAAAAAAACAAATATATGAAAATATGAAATTTACTAAATATTTGTCAATTTAGAAAAAAATAAAGGAAGGCTGTCCGCAGTGCAAGGGGTAAACTCGGACTCGGATGGGATAGGATTGTGCGTTCGGGCCCTTCGGGTGTCATATTTTGGCCGAGTTTACCGTACCCCCCCCCGCCCTTATGTTAATGTTAGGCGACCGTAATCTTTTGTTACGTTCCACCGCTGTTACGCCAGAAAGAAAAGGTTCCACACGAGCTCTCGTTCTGCGGCGTGGTGGCAGGACCAATAGGGGATTGGCTCCGGGATAGGGGTTCCTCCGCAGGGGTCATGCAAATACATAGGCCCCTAAATCCGCGCTTCATCTAGTATTTGATTTAATTCTCAACTAGATTTCGATTCGCACAACCGTGCGGGTTTTATTTTCAGTTTTATATGTATATATATTTATTTAGATCATTAGTAGTACACATTTTAAGTTTTAATCATATATTTAAATATTTATAAAGCTATTTCAAATAAAATAGTATATAGTTTGTATGTTGTAAATAATCAACTGCTTAAACTATTGTACGTATTTTTGCTTCTTATTATATATTTATTTTATGGTATTTACATTTAGTTATTAATATGTGCAAGAAAAATATATTTGACAATTATTTTTTATTTAATTTGTGTTAAATTTTTATCCGTCTTTCAAAACTGAATTTCTTTTTAACAGTATTTTCTATGTTTATTCATTTTACACAATATATTATTATATTTACAAAGTGAAAAATATGTTAATTTTTATACATGTAGTATATAGTCTGTTAATGTTAGGTCGCTTTGTCATCATATTATATTTTAAGATAAATATTTTATTTTTATAAAAATAAAAATTAAATATTTATCAATTTAATATACTTTTATCATATTAAGTTCAATATGATAAAAAATTAACATGATTGATTGTGATTATATAATAGATAAAAATAAGATATAATATTTTATTTTTCATTTTATAAAAGACAACTAAATATATTAATGTATAATAATATTTCAAAACTAATTTCAGAATTAGTTAAAAAATTTATATATAATTTTGAAAATTAAGATCTTTTTAATAGATTTTTCGAAATTTAAAATATATATATTTAAATTTTAAATGAAAAGATATCAAAATATATTATGATTAAAGTGTTAGAATATGTGTATGTTAACCAATCCTGATTTTTAAGATTAATAGATTAGAAACGATATATTATTGAACCATATGTTTAATAATTAATGAATGGTAAGTCATTTCTAGTTAAGGGTCTATTTTTTAAAATATTACACATGAATCAAGGTTGTGACTTCTGTTTTAATATAATAGATGAATGCAGTCGCCGTTTGTGGAAGGGTGATTTTGCTCTAGATTCATAGCAGAAAAAAATGAAAGATATAGCCATGCTACAGTTAAAATTAGCAGATGAGACAATTTGTACACAAATATGACCAAATTCTCATTTATGGCGCATGAGCATGATATTGATATTCTAATACGAAAACTGTGATACTATACCATACACGATATAATATAGTTAGTCTCGCAAAAGAAGTTAACTAGTTATGAGATTGGGTTTCATCAATTACGTGACTATACTATATATATTATGGTATGGAATACTCGATACATCCAAACTCTAAACTCAAGTCCTAGTTCCCTAAACTCAAACCCTAAACCCTAAACAAAAACCATATACCCTAAACCCAAACTCTAAACCCAAAATCCTAATTCCTTAAACCTAAATCATATATCCTAAACAAGTCATTATATCATAAATTAAATATCATATAATTTAGGCAAAAACAAACAAATAAACACAAATCTATATACTCTAAACTAAATTTTAAACTCTAAACCCTAAACCCAAACCCTAAACCCAAACCATATACCCTAAACCCAAACTATAAACTCCAAACCCAAATCCTAAATCTTAAACCCAAACCTTAAACCCTAAACTCAAACCATATACCATAAACCCAAATCCTAAACCCTAAACCTAAATTCTAAACCCTAAACCCAAACCAGTTACCCTAAACCCAAACTCTAAACTCAAATCCTAAATCCTAAACCCAAACCTTAAACCCTAAACCTAAATCATATACCATAAACCCAAATCCTAAACTCTAAATTCAATTCAGTGCAAATTGAAATAGTTATTTATACTATACTATATATAGTAAATAAATAGTATAGACAACTTAATATATAGAAACATCACGATGTAAATCGGTTATAGATTAAGAAAAAATGACAATGATGCCTTGCCACGACAAATGAGAAGGAGAGGGAGGGGCGCTGCAAAAGAGGGGAAGGAGGAGAAAACATTAAAAAATTGTTTCTATTCTATGTTATCAAATAGAATAGTACAACACAATCTATTTACACCAACAATACATCACAAGGAAGAAAAATAAGAGAAAGAGAAAGAGAAAGAGAAAGAAGAGAGAGATTAAAAAGAAGATGAAGAGAAGAAAAAAGATGAACCGAACGAAAGATATATAAAGTACACATGCATCTTTCCTCTGTACTAAACATAATTCTTATGTGTTTAACGTATTATGCATAACTAACATATTATACTATACTATATCTATAAATAATATAGAGAACTTGATACATAGAAACATCACAATGTAAATCATTTATTGGTTAAGAAAGTGTGATAGTGATGTTTTGCCACGATAAAGGAGGAGGACAGGAGGGGAGAAGGAGGGGAGGAGGAGGAGTAGGGGAGAGGAGGAGAGGTAGGGGATGGGGATGGGGAAGAGGAAGAGGATGACTACACTATTCTTAGATAATAAAATAGATAGTATAGTATTCACAAGCAGTGTTGCAAAATTTTGTACATATTCTTCATTGAAATATAGTGTTCATGAAAAAAAGTGTTTACATTAGATATAAAGTTTTGACACATAAAACTTTATAATGAAGCACCATCAACTAAACAAACACACCATCAAATTCATATTTTCTTGAAACAGTAAAAAACCATGTCTATTATATGTTTATAAAATAGAATAGTACAAAGTACCTTACACTGTTTATCTTCTCTAACAGTTCGATATGTTCTCTGAATCGTAATCCACATATACAGAAAATTAGCAAAATCATAAAACCAAAAAAATGAATAAAAGTGATAAGCCCATCAGTTATTGGATTTGATGATGGTTATACAGTGTCTGGAGAATTTATTTTCTAAAAACTTCGTAAAACCTGCAAATAATCATGGAATAAAACAGAAAATTTGGTAAATAAAAAATAGTCTCAAGAAAAGGAGATAAAAGATAAAAGTGAGAATGAGAATGAACAGGGAATGAAGGATAACTTTTGTCATTGTACATATTATACAAAGAATATGATAACCAAAATGTTGTTATGGTTATAAACTTGATTTTTGGTGTTTATATGTATATGGAATCCAATTTCCCTTTGTGGAATCAAATATGACAATTTCCTTTTCTTTAATTGGTTGACCAGCAAGAAGAATATTAATGTGGGGCCATTTAAATTTGAAGAAAACGTGTGGTATGATTTGCAATGGGCGCATCGATTTGATGGTCAATTCGACTGCATGCATAATAATGGTTTCCTATTTTAACTAAAATAATTAACATCTGGCCATAAAATATTATAAACTTCATAACCAACACTCGGAATGCAAAACCAAACAACTTTAAAAGGAAAACCATAACCATATTGTTTTCAATAACATACTGTCTTAGCAAGAAGAAGAGTAAACGACCAAGGAAAAAAAAAAGACTGTTATTAGAGAAGCATACTGACTGGGCAGACTGTACCAGCTATTGATGGAGTGACATGAGTGCAGTGTGATCTAGCCACTACGCTTCATACGCTTTTGTTTCTTCTGGTCGTCAGAGGCTGAAATTGGATCATTGTTTGCATAGGGAGATCCACCTCCACTGCTCTCAGCCACGACTGGGCTTTCCACTTCAGTTGCTGCACGGTCATCTTGGGTTGTGGAAAAAGGAATAGCTGGCATGTTGAGTGGGGGATTCTTTGGTGGTAAAACTGCAGCCGAGACAATTCTAGTAGCGGTGAAGGAAAGTCTTGCAGATTTGAAATTGTAGGGCGCCACCTTGATCCTGAATTTCTTTGTCTCTCCTATGGTATCAATGAAACATTGTGGCAGTGGAACCTCAAGCTCAGCCCAATCACCACCATTTTCCTATTATATCAGCATCCATTTTAGACTTGGTAGCTATTATAATGCAAAGGATGTAGTAGAATAACACTAACCTCAACGTAAGTGTCGATCAACTCTGTTGCTTTTCTGCCAGTGAGCTCCTTCCCAGCATCTCCAAGAATGATGAAAGTGCACTGCTCCTCATTATCATACACAGACATCTCCACGCGGTAGCTGTTTAAGTGCAACTGATTATTAGTATATACTTTGTGGAATCCATATATTTTTGAAAGGGAGAATCTTACTTGGCTACTGCAGTAGCATTTTCATTGCAGCATTTTGGACAAATCAGTGTAGTAGGCCCACGGTTTAACTTTGTCCGACAATCCTTGCAAGCAATGTAATACCACTCAGTGCCAAGCTTGACATCATCAATTGTTGCAATGCAGTCAAAGTAGGCAATCTGATATCACATGCCACGGGTCGTCAGCAAATAAACTCACAGAAGTTTTTGATTTTCATAACCAAATGGGATTACCTTAGCAGGCTCACGCTTGACGAAGGCAGCAATCTCACTTATAGTGAGCATCTCAGCTTTAACCACCTCAACAGGGTTCACCGGAGAAGTTGCAGATGGGTTCATAGTCAACCTTGAATAAGAATTTTAAATCAGGCGCTGATTAATGTTGTTAAATTATAGAAAACAAAAAACAAAAACACTAACCAGTTCAAGTACTCTTTGGTGGGGTCAACCTCTTCGTCCAAAAAAACTCTGGATGAGGACATGGAGCTTAGGCACAATTTCCCTGTCAATTGGTGTACACATGAGAAAATTATACAGAAGCAGTTGGTGTAAGGTTTATGTTACTGAGATGTGAGTGTGGTGGAGAGTTCTTATTACCACCGAGTCTTTTAGGGTTGACCGTTGTGACCAAGAGAACAGTTGGGGTGGCTGCACAAGCATCAAACTTGAGGCGGAATTTTTCCGCAGCATCGTCCCATAGGTAGACATTCATTACTGGACCACTGCAGTTTTTTAAATAGAAAAAATTAAAGGTGAAAGGATCATAAATAACGAAGCAATATATTCATTGGGTTAACAAGAAAGACTTATTACTCTTTAAGCTGCAAATGAACCGTAATGCTCCGAGAAGTTGTGTCATCCTTGGTGCATAGAACCGGACGCTGATTGAGAGGCTGGCCATCAACCAACTTAAGGTGACCAACAACATCTGCAACACAGAGTCACACGACGCATAGTTACTGAAAATCCAAAAAAACTTGATAAGAAGTCATCGAAAACTTACCATGAAGATCCCCTCTAAGATCGCAGTTGGCCTCAAAATCTCCAAAGGAATGGATGCTGAAGCGGTCAGTTAAAATGCGTTGAATGTTTTCTTGAACCTTCGAGAGGACAGAGCTGTGTGAGATGCAAATTACGAGCTTCTGATCAGCTACATGGAACATCACCTTGCTGTTGGAAGCAAAGAAGTTTGTCAGAGTGTAGATGCTCCCACGCTCGAGCTCTTTTTCATATTTGTTGCGACGGTTCTGAGCGATGAACCCCTGAGCCAGAGTACCCTAGAGAAGAGAGAGAAAATATTAATTCAGTTGAATCACTACTATATAAAAGGACAAAGATGAGTTATAAGCGATGCAATAAATATATGTATCAGGGGCAAGAAATTAACAGTTAAGTTGTGGTAAGAGTCGAAGTTTTGTTTTTAATAATCCAAATTTTTTCACACCACTGTCGACTACTCCTATCAAAAAGATAGATGAATGTTTTTTTTCAACAGTTCAGTTACAGTAATTATCGCAGATATGTTTTTAAAAATCATCCAATTTCTAGCACATCACTCTCGATAAATTAAGTTTTTTTTTTTGCAAGAGACTGCTAATATACTTTTGTGTGTTGTGTCTCTCAGAAGTTGACAACGACATGAAGAATTAGACAGGAAGACATACATACCTCTTCATCGATCATAAGCATCTCGATCCCAAAAAGGATGCCTGGTCCTCCTTTGACATTCTTGCGAGCTACCCAGAAATGAATAAGCCTAAACTGCAAGGTGGAATCTCCTGGTCCAGGTGATACTTGTCGGAAGAGAAGAGGAGCAGAATCTTCGCCGTCGCCGGTGAGGATTTTCGTCTTGTTTGCCATGGAGGAAAGAGTGAAGGTAATGGTGTATAAATAGGGTTTCATTTGAGTGAGTAAATAGGGCTTTCTGAAGAGGGGTTGATGATATCATCGAGCTGGAGGAGGGATGTGGACGGTCAGTGGGAATCTTGAATCGAGGATTTATGGGAGACCATTGAAGTTTCATTACTCTGGAGTTTTGGGAGAGATGGGGAAGAGGAAGAGAAACGATGGAGTAAATCGTCGATTTTGGTTTTTTTTTTTTTTTTTAAGAAAACAAATAGATTATATTAGATGGGCCATTGTTGTTTGGTAGACATGGGCTGAATATAATTACACAATCGAAGCCCTTTTTGATAATAGATTCGAAGCCAATTTTGAGAATCTAAGCTTTTTTTTTAAATGAAATCCGCGCACCCGTGCGGGTGTATATTTGAAAAATATATTGCTATTTATTTTTATATCAATATTAAAGCTGGATAAAAAATTCAAATCTGAAGAACCGAACCGATCATGATCCGAAAAAATAATACCAAACCCGAACCAAAATTGATTAAATATCCAAATTATTCAAAATTTTGACATTTAGACAACTGAAACCATAACCAATTCGAACCGAAGTATTTTAGATATCAAAATGTATCTGAAAAAGAATTATATACTTATATATATATTAATTATTTTTAGTTTTAATGTATATAAAACATCCAGAATATATATGATCCTTTTAGGTTGGTTTAAATACTTGAAAATATATAAAAATAGTTAAATATAAATATCTAACATAGTGGAAGTACACTCTAAACACCAAAAAATATTAAAACAATTATTGAATTTTGATCCAAAATTTAAACCAAACCAATTTATATGTTAAATTTAGCTATTCTGACATATGTTATTCAGATTTATATACAATATATTATTTTATTTATAGACTTTAAAAAATTCAAAATATATATTGAATTAAACAAAAAAAAATAAATGAGTTATCCGAACCCGAATTGAACCTGCAAAGATCAGGATATAATTCGAACTGAAATTTAGAAATATCTGAATGGGGTGAAATCTTTGACCCCGGAAATTCAAAACCCAAACAGATCCGAAACGAAACCGAATGGATACTTGAATGTCCAGTCCTAGTCATAATTCGAACTGAAATTTAGAAATATAGAAAGAATTTTGTTTAATTTATTGTAAAAATAATGGCTAAATGTTTAAATAAAAATAAGTATTAAATATGTTATTCATGTTTCTAAATAAATCTCATTTGTTATTAATTTATTGAAAATACAATGGCTAAATTTGTAAATAAAAAAAATATACATCTCTACTATCTATGTTTCCAAACATATCTCATTTATTATATTATCCATGTTTCCAAACATATCTCATTTATTCTATTATCCTTGTTTCCAAACAATCCAATTGTACTTCAACTTTAATAATATAGATTAAAGCCCGATACATGATGACATGTCCTTTTCATTGGCTATGAATATTTATGCCTATGTGGCATAGCTAAGAAGGTTCTAAAATAGTCCCTTTTATATAGTAGTGATTTCGAGATTAGTATTTTTAGCTTCTTTTTCTGAGTTCTTTCGATAAAACCTCTTTGCGAGTCACACGATCAAAATAAGACCCCCGCAATCGCATTATCTCAATTCTTTCCAGCCTTTTTCCATAGTGATAATTGATAAATAAGCTCCAATCTTAACAGAAAAGTTAAGGAGCATGAGTTACATACATTGTCTCATTCGAGATCAGTGCCGTGCAAAGGCATGTAGAAACCTAAGGCAGAGTCTAAAATCGGGGTCTTTTTAGTGTAGATCAATAAAACACATAATATTGTTAATATAGTTTATAATCATACAAAACATTAATAAACAGTCAAACACGTCCAAAAACTAACAAAAGAGAAAAAAATACCAATAGGTAATAAAAAGATTGATAGTTCCAATAAACAAAAATGATACAGGAAACAACACCACATTTACTTACCGAAACATTTCGTTTTCTATATAAGTTTTTGTTCAACAAATTTACAAAAGAACACATAAGAGATTCGAACTTGTTCAGTATCATTGGGAGTTGGAAGACTTTTAACTCTAAAACTATATCATGTACTACATTTTGGTGATTTATGAGGCCCTAAAAACTTATATATTTTTAGGGGCCTGTGGCAAATGCCTTTTTTGAAACACATTAGGCACAGTTTTGTTCGAGATATCCTCTTTCACCTAAACCAACTAAAATAAATCCAAATTCAATAAATATTTCGTAAGAAACCTGAAGTTCATGAAGGTGCCAGTGAATAAAAACTACATATTTTAAGATCTTCCAACTAAATGAAAGAAAATGTGTAAGATTCTTCTCAAAAACGAAAAGGTCAGGTTGATGCTCAGCTTAATATGATATGAAACATAAGGTGCATCAATACATTTCTTTTTATTGCTTAGAATAGGGCTGTGAGTCCAGGCAACACAGATGCCAACCCGGGACACGGCTAAATATCTAGATAAGCTAGACCGAAACGCCATTAAGGGTATATATTTTCGATTAAAAAAAATTAAGATACAAAACAATTTATTATTAAATATTAGTCAACCAAAAAATATAAATTTATTTTCAAAACGATCTCTAAAATATAAGTGTTTTTAAAAAACTTAACACAATAATAAGTATATATTTTGATTAAAAGTATTTGACATATATAAATATTTTGATGTTTGATTTAATTATTTAAAAACATAAATAATTTTATTATGCTGATTTTAGATTAATAAGACATAAACTAATAAGTATTTATAAAAAATTTATGCCCGCATACGCGGACAAAACAACTAGTTTATAGTATTATTTATGAAGTGATTTTGATTATTGGTCAACTTCTCCCTAATATTAAGTGATTTTGCATATTTGTTAATTTTAAACATGAAAAATAAATAAATAATCTAATTATAGAGAATATGATAAATTAAAAAAAACTAAATTAATAATATAGATTTATTTATATGTCTATTTTATTGTTTATTTTCTTGTATGTGCCACTCCATAAACCCGATCTTACATGCTTCTTTTTTTTCTTCCATGATCATAATCCAGTTACTCAAAAAAATCAATCTGCATTGACTATCTTTTTTGTTCAGACATATAAATATATCTATCTTATTAAAACAGGAACATTACAACTTTTTCTAGGTAGATTTTTAAAGGTGGGCCTCATATATTTAAATTAAATGTCTCATTCTTTATATATAATACATACCATAATCTAACTTTGCATTGATGTATTTCCTTAAATACAGTTCTTCTTTTTGTCTATATTCCATGTATGATTTTTACATTTATTACATGTCGATTTAGATAAGATATATACTAAGAATACTAAAAATATTAATTGTACTATAATTACCCTATACAATTCATTTTAAATTGATCAATATACTTTCATTGGCCATATTAATTTTATTAGTACTAATAACATTAGGTAGATAAGTCATAGACATATACATAAAGATATGACTATTTTTATAACTACGTTGGGTAATCTACTTTCTAAAACAAATAACACATAGCTTCATATATTGTATAGAAAATAGTAATATTGTATAGTATTATACTTATACAATAATACTAAAAACAAACCAAACTGAAATATAATATATATCGAAAATGCTTTGAACCATTACACACAAAATATATTAGACTTTAGAGATATCACTTTGAAATTACGTAATAATTATTTTAAAAAATTAAATTTCGTAATGTACAAAAAACATAAGTTTTATATAAAATTTTGTGTTACAATAAAAAAACACAACTCGCGCTTGCAAAGTGTTATTTTTACATACGAAAGACAGTTTTGATATTGTTTTTTAAACACAAAATTGAATTATACAAACTCGATACTACATAAAACTAAACAATATAGAATACATTTTAAAAATAAAACCTGTGCATATGTGCATATGTTTATATAATATATTATGTTACACATATTTTCATATAAATAATATCCCAATGTAAATTTTGTATGATAAATATTCAAAATACAAAATATATAGCACTATATATTTTAAATAATATAAAAAACTACTTTACGTTATCATAAAATTTAAAAATCAGATTTAGTAATTAAACACATTGCTTATTTAAACACATTAGTACATATTGTTATTTATCAAAATTTTATATTAATACACATTGCGATCATATATAACATTTAGTAAAAACAAAGATAAAAAAGAAAATTGACTCCCGCTCGGTCGAGCGGGTCATGATCTAGTACTAATTAAAACAGTAACACTATTATCATCATGCAATGGAATCCCATCCACTACAATTATCAAGTGAAAAGCTTGCAGTTGCTGGTCTACGTTATTTCAAAATCATTGGGCTGATGGATTTGATGCTAAGAATGGCCGAACCAAAGTGGTATAATATTTTTCTGTCTTTTCCATAGTTTTAGAATTAATTAATAATTTCTTAAATATTTTTATATATTTTTATTAATAAATAGATTTATAAAAAAGATAATTACAATATTTCAGATATATAAATATTTGATATTATCTTATTTATTATTATATAAAAAATCCATTTGATTTTAGGTGAATCGATGATTTTAATATAAAAAAATAATAATATTTATATTAGATAATAAATAGTTTTGGGGAAATTTTATTTTTACACTTTCTTTAGTACCATTATTCAACTTTACCACTAGTCAATGGACATTTTCATAAATACCATATTTATGAATGGGTAAATGACTAAAGTAACCCTAACCTAAAACCTAACTTTCTTCCAAATCATCCTCTGATTCAATCCCTCCGTTTCTCGACTTCCTCCGGCGCCGTCGATGATGCCTCCTCTTCCTCCATTTACTCGTTTACTCGGGAGGACTCGCGAATCTCGTCGTGCTCGCCGACCAGCTCAAACTCAATCGACTTCTCGTACCGCTACGACGTTTTAACAGAGACGCGTCCATGATGAGTCCATGACCTCTCTGCATTACGCCGCATCGATCCCGAGCCTCCGCCTCTTAAGCAAGTGCAAGAGCATCGATTCACTGCGGAAAGCTCACACGATCTTAACTAGGAATGGACTCATGTCTGACATCTCTCGTGCAACAAAGCTCGTAAGTTTTGTATGGAGCCTTTGGGTATACTAAAGACGCACGCTTGGTGTTCGATCAAATTCCTGAACCAGATTTCTATTTATTGAAAGTCATGCTCAGCTGTTATCACCAGAACAGAACAGAGAGAGTTTCGAAGTCGTAAAGTTTCAAGTTCTTCACTACCAAGTTGGGCAGAAGTATGAGCCTCACTATGATTATTTCTTAGATGAGTTCAACACCAAGAACGGTGGACAACGTATAGTTACTGTACTTATGTACCTGTAAGTAACCAAAACATAAAAAAAATTTACTCTGACAAATTTCTTTATGTTTTTTTTCTTAAATCTTCTTTTGGACAAATACTTTAGCTCGGATGTTGATGACGGTGGCGAGACAGTGTTCCCTGCTGCGAAAGGAAACATTAGTGCAGTCCAATGGTGGAACGAGCTATCGAAATGTGGGAAAGAAGGACTCTATGTTCTACCAAAGAAGAGAGATGCTTTACTTTTCTGGAACATGAGGCATGATGCTTCTCTAGACCCTTCCAATTTAAACGCTGAAGAGATTCAACCACCACAAAAAAAAACTCGCTTTTTCTTTCACTTAAAGTAACAATAATATCAGTGTCTCTAAACTTCAATATCCTTTGTTTTTGATTTTCAGATGGATGTCCAGTGGTGAAAGGAAACAATTGGTCATCACGAAATGGTTCCACGTCCACGAGTTCAAAGTCTAAGAAAAAGAATACTACAATCTGAGGAGAGGTAATCTCTTAAATCTTGAACTATTTATTAACATTGCATCAAGTCTTTATCTTCAACTTCTTTAATATATTTGTAGGTTTTCACGACAGCTCAAGTTTGTGTATTGTTGTATTTTCCCTTTTGAAGTGAGAGATCGTTACTTAGGAAAAGAGAGGCCGTTTGTGTTCATGAGGATACAATTTTCTACTTTTTTTTCTTCTACACTATTTGAGACTTTTGTACACTTTACATGTTCAATCTGAGTTATATAGCTTCAATAACAAAACAGTTTATAAAGTTTGTAAATCATTTATAAAGTTCATAAATCATTTATAAATGTTTATAAATTATTTGTAAGAGTTTATAAATCATTTATAAAACCTTATAAAGAAGTTTATAAAGTCTATAACCGTTTATAAATGTTTATAAGAAAATCAGTTAGAAGGTCTCTAAATCATTTATAAGAGTTTATAATCATTAGAAAGAATTATAAGATAATTTATATGGTTTGTAAAATAATTTATAAGGTTTATAATATAAAGGTTTATAAATATCTCCACTTAGACGATTTATAAGGGTTTAAAGAGGTAAAATAAATCAGTTTGAAGAACTCTAAATTATTTAAAAAATTTATAACCATTTTGAAAGTCTAATAAAAAAATTTATAAAAGCTTATAAAATATTTTACAAGGATAAATACATAATTTATAAGGCTTTATAAAACATTCATAAAGTTTATGAAAATAATTTATATCCTCTAGTCCTTTGCTTACTGTTGGCTGTACCAACCAGAAACACTTCCATCCACAAAAACCAATTTTTATTTAATGACCAGTCTATAAAGTGAGAAGAGACTTCACTCACAAAACTTGTAAGAATAACATTCAATTTTCAGGAGAGTTTCTCCATTCTATTATTAGAGTTATATAGGTTTAGAAATCAAGTAAAAGAGTCAATAACCATTTAAAAAGACTTATGAAATAATTTATAATGGTTTGTATAATACTTTTTAAGGGTTTATAAGGGTATGTAAATAATTTATAAGAATTTATAAAAATAATTATAAAGTTTATAAACCATTATAAAAAATTATAAAACAATTTATAAAGGTGTATAAAATTATTTGTAAGAGTATATAAACCATTTATAAAGGCATATAAAACAAGTTATAAAATCTATAAACCATTTATAAATGTTTATAAGAATATAAGGGCTATGTAGACTATTAATAAGGGTTTATAAAAACGTCATGAAAGCTTATATTCAATTTATAAATATGTATATAACTATTTATAAAGGTTTGTAAAACCATTTATAAAATTTATAAGAGCTTATAAAACCTTGTATCAACAATCTATAAAGTTTATAAAACACATATAAATATTTATATAACTATTTATAAAAGTTTGTAAAATCAAACATGTAACTAATCAATGCCTTTCAATGCAAGACACAGAAACATTCATACCTTACTATACCATTCCTTATGTGGTAATACTACTAATAATAGGTAATAACGATTTGTGAGTTTGATTGCAGTTTAGTGGAAACAATTTCGCAATCAAAATTACAATTACAATCTCAGAAATGGAACTTTAAAGAGACTTCTGAAAAACGAAATCTGTCTTCGGAACAGGAGGAACCGACACGTTGTTAACAACCGGAGAGTCAGATTTCTGCTCTAGCAGTGATAGACCTTGACCTTTGGCAGCTGAAGGATTCGGAGGTAGAGATTTAGACACGGCAGGAGATGTTTCCACCTCACAGTTTTCTACTGCAACTTCATCAACAGGCACAGCCGCACTTACAACATCTTCCTTTCCCCTATCTGTCTTCAGAACCGGAGATACCGACACGTTGTTAACCACCCGAGAGTCGGATTTCTGCTCTAACGGTGATAGAACTTGACCTTTGGCAGCTGAAGGCACTACAAGAAAATAGTCATATTGCAATATTGATATATCGTTGCAATATGCTCATATATTGTTGCAAATATGAAATTGCAATAAGATTGTAACAAATTTTGAGTTCTTGCTGTTTGAATGTTGCAAATTCGTGTTTGTTGCATACACGTAGCAAAATTAACAACAAATTAAAATGTTGCAATATATGTCATATTATTGCAACAGGTTTTTATAGCAATTTTGTTGTATATTTACAACATATTTTGTAACCATATATGGTGGCAAGTCATTGCTACGTAAAATACGTAGCAAACAACATTGCAAATTTGCATTTTTGTTTTTGAAATTTAATAATATTAATGCAACAAAACAAATATAATTTTTTTTTGGTATAATTGAAATGGTTGCAATTTAAAATTGTTACAAAATTTGCTTCATAAAAGATATAACAAATGTTGTTGCAAATTTTCCTACAATTACTTTTAAATAATACATTTGGTGCCAAAAAATTTACGGTAATTGAGAAATAATTTTTTTTTTTTAATAAATCAGTAGATACCAATTCTGCTGCATAAATTAATTGTTTTAGTATTCTGTTATAAAAAAATATTAGATTGATTTTTTTGTACGTCATATTTATTTTATAATAAACAAACGTCAAAAGACCAATTTTATTAATTAAAATAAAATATTGAAAAAGAATTCAACAACGTATTAATAGAAAAAAACCAGAAATAATTTAAAACTAAAAAAACTACTAAAGCCTTAGAAAAATAACAAAAGAACTAGTTTAAACTTGGTTGTTGCCACCCATTGATAGAATAGCTGGACAAAGGATAGCAATCATTTTCTCCAACCCTTCAAGTTTGCTTAGCCTTTCTTTGATATCTTCATTTTCTTGAGAAATGTCTTCTACTTTTTTCTTGAACTCATCATTTTCCAACTGACTTTCAATGGTGACTGGCATTTTAGCATTGAGTGAAACTTCACTAAGAAGAGCTCCAAGACCAAACACACGTCCTTGTGCTGAATCAACCAACTGTATAATACAATATATGTAAGACAAAAAATCTATGAAGAAATCAAGGAAAACAAAAAGATTTTTAAAACTATTGCATACCTTCAGATACATTTGGTTCTTTTGCTCTGCAGTTAGTTCTTCTGTTGAAAGGATATCATCTTCAAGCATATGATCAGCTACATCTTTTTCAAATCCTTCACTAATTAGCCTTGCCCTTTCATCCACAAAGGACCCATCTGGTTTCTTGTGTGTCTCACGCAGCACATCAATGTAGGAGGCATCTCCATTCTTTTCTTTCTACAAAATAGAAATGTTAGAAAATAACAAATAACATTTTTAGTAGTACTATGAAAACAATGCTTCTTACCAAAATATCTGCAACCCTAGCATATGAACGTGAGCCAGCTCGGTGCTTATGAGGACCTAGCCCGTTTCGATCAGACATTCTACTCTTAGAAGCCTTTTTACTTCTTTCCTTAGCTTTATCTGTTCCCCAATAGGCAACCAAATCTTTGTAGTAATCATCAAGGATCCAATATGGCTGCTTACCTCTTTCTTTTACTCGGCTGATCATATCAATCAGTTTAGTTGCAGCACATTTGCAAAACATCTTTCGCACCTCGGATTCAATCAAGTGGTTCCAAAAGAATTTGCTCTGAAAATATATTTAAAAAAAGTAAGAGCCCTATACATAAAACTTAAGCGATGGCATTAGTATTTCTGTTCCAATGGAAACATAATACAAGTTTTTATTTTTATGTACATGTAATGTTTTGTGATATACCTTAAATGTGAACCACCATCGCTCTTTTACATGTTGCGGTGTAGTCGACCAGTTCCGATACGGGCCAGGAAAATCAGATCGGATGATTGTTCTTATCTCACTAGTGATTACGGAATCACGTTTGAACCTGTAAAATAAAATAAAAATATAACGCAACTCAAACTTTAACCTGAGGTTCATATATAAAAAAAAATACATGTGTTTCTTTTTTACCACAATGATCCATTGACTCTGGATGGATTAAGAACACCTAAGACATTCATAGGTTGGGCGGCTCCATGATTTTGACCCTCATTCGCCATCTGGAGATGAGTTGCTTTCAAAGAACGATGCTGAATTTACTTGATTGTTGAAGACACCGTATAAGCTGTATATATATACATAAGAAAACAATAAAATCTAAACCTCTCGATATTGGATATTCCATATCTTTTTAGCACAATATTCTCTAAACAAACTAAAGTGGAGCGGGAAATGAAATATAAAGAGGGAACACATTTGACTAAAAATTAAAAACAATTACAAACTATGTATTTATTACCTCTGATATGTTATTCCGGTTCTTGATTGGAACGGGAACTATAGGAACCAGGTTTAGAAGCAGCTTGTTTCCTGTTCTTCCTGACGCCCATGGCGCTGAACTGTCTGATGACTTTGCATCGTGAAAGTGATGAGTACACGGATGGAGCTCTTGTCATGGCGCCAAGCCTGGTAACTCATATTTGGAGCAGTCTTGTCCATCATGGATTGCCATTCCCTGGTCGCATTCCCAACTTCAAGCAGCTGCAGCAAATGCTCTAGATCATTCTCTGTCACAATCTCCTCTCTCACCGTTGTGTTATCGCTTGCCCTGCAAATATAATTAATGTCATTACTATCAAGGCTGCTGCTACACTAAATACAAAATCAAAAGGAACAAAAAGGTCTCCTCACCAAAATTGTTCTCCACATCAGCAGAAGCATGAAACACGCCACTGTAAACCGACCCATCTTTTAGATGAACTTCAACATGATGCCCGATATGGCAAGTTGCGAGATACTCAAAGGGATCACGAGAAGAGATATCAACACTTCCAGCTTTCCCACCATTCTCTGCAACAAAAAAAAGGGAATATGCATGACGTGAAGTTGATGCTAAAAGTCGTAATATACATATATACAGTATTGCATATATATGTATACAAAAACCAGTACTTTTCAGGGTGTGTGGCTTCATCATCTACTGAAAATCAGTTAAAACAGAGCAAATACAGGAGCTCTCTGAGCCTCGTCACGGCTTTTACCTTATTAGCTAATATGTCAAGCAGAGGAAGAAGCTCTTCTGTCTTAAGAGGGAAGTCAGGTGTTAACCACAGCACAGGTCTTAACCCTTTATTGTACTCTTGTAAACCCCGAGGAGGAAGAAGAGAAGCAGAACACATCGCCAAAGCTCGGATATGTTGTCGGTTCAGCTACTCTTCTACAGATTGAAGACCAGGGGAAGCCCGAGAGCACCATCGAAGCTTGAACTGCTATCGCTGGAGCTCCATCTGGTTTGGCCGTGAAGATCTCCTCCCAATAGCCACCGCCACTCTTTCTCTCTCTTTTTTTCAGGTGAAGAAACAAGGAAAGCATATGATCTTTGTACATGCATGTCGTCCTCATCTGTGAACAGTAGAAGCCCGAGGAGGAAGAAGAGAAGAAGAATTCCGAAGAAGAAAAGAAGAACCCTCTCGAAAGCTCAGATGTGTTGTCAGTTCATCTTTTCTGCTGCAGATCGAAGACCAATTGAAGTCCGAGAGCACCATCCAAGCTTGAACTCTTATCGCCGGAGCTCTATGTGTGGTGGTTCTAAAAAATCGTCTCTGAATAGCCATTGCCGTTTTGTTTTTTTTTTTCTGGTCAAGAACCGTCGCCGTTCTCTATCTTTCTTTTCAGGCGAAGAAAACAAAAAAAAATCACTCGGATCCAATTCTTCACTGCATATAATTTTTCCTCTTGGTTGCATCTTCATTGTTGCATACCAATTACTATTTCCTTGGCTTAGACGAGGATACGATATAAAGCATACTTGGTCTGCTTGGCTAGCAAAAATAAAGGGATCATATTTTCCGTACCGTCTAGAGCGATTAACATCAACGATCCCTGATCTGTTTATGCGTACACCTTTATCCATTGTTGAGTCATACCAATCGCATCTGAAAAGAACAATTCTAAGACCAACAACTCCTGGATAATACAACTCAAATATTTGTTTTATGATTCCATAACATTCAGATTCTCCACTTGAATCAGATGTTCCTTTCACACAAACACCATAGTTGAACGTACTGCGATCTTTTCCATGATCTAGCGTATGGAAGTTGTATCCTCGACAAAAATAAATTGGCCAAGAGGTTACTTTAGTTGCCGGTCCGTGTACCAAGTCATGCAACCATAACGGATATATACTGTGGTTAGTGTCAACTCCAATCTGAGAAATACAATAATTGTAGTAAGTAACGTACTTTATTTTGTTAGATACTTCTAGATGTCAGTTTAATACTTACATGTTTTTTCAACCATGATCCAAACTGACGTTCTTTTAAATCAAACAACTGAGCCTCATTTGTGGTGGGATGCGTCTTTTTTATGTCTTCTTCGAATAATCTGTATACAAAACTTACAGTGTATTATGAAACTAATAATGGTAAGACCAATATTAAATTAAGATAAACTTACTTTTCAAAGGGTTGTAGATAACTACAATTTAAAAGGACGTACGAATGTGCACGTTGATAATCTTTTGAGTCCAACCAAACGTCCAAAGCTTTCCCACTGCCTCTTCCACCTTGTAAAAATATTTCAGAAATATCTGGAAATAAATTGTTATGCACGCCACCTCCATCATCATTGCGAGAGTCATTGCGACTTTTAGTCTGAATATTAGCCTCAAAGTAGTATGAACAAAAATCTGAAATTTCCTCGTTAACATATTGTTCTACGATGGATCCTTCAATTTTAGCTTTATTTTTTGCCTTCTTCTTCAAATGATACATATATCGTTCAAATGGATACATCCATCGAAATTGGACTGGACCACCTAGCTTTGCCTCATGAGGGAGATGAACGCTCAAATGCTCCATCACATCAAAAAAAGATGGTGGAAATATTTTCTCCAAGTTACACATGATAATAGCGATATTGCTAGCTAATATCTCCACAGAATCTCTGTCCAAGGTCCGTGCACATAGATCACGAAAGAATAAACTTATACCTGTAAAAAAAATCATCAATATATTTTTGTATTTCATCACTTATGCAAGAAGAACTATATGTATAAAAAATAAATACCCGATAATGCTTGGTGGATGTTGCTAGGTAATAATTCCGCAAAAGCTATTGGAAGTAATCTTTGCATAAAAACATGACAGTCATGACTCTTCATTCCAGAAAGCTTTCCTCCATTAAAATCAACCGAAGAAGATAGATTCGACGAATAGCCATCAGAAAATTTAACATCCTTTTTCAACCAATTAAATAGACACGTCTTGGATTCAGGAGATAATCTAAATAATGGAACTGGAGCTTTTCCCTCATTAGTCATATGCAGGTCCTTGCGATTGCAAATATCAGCCAAATCAAGACGGGATTTAACATTGTCTTTTGTTTTCCCTTGAACATTCAGTAATGTATTGATGATATTATCAAAAAAATTCTTCTCGATATGCATCACATCAAGATTATGACGAAGAAGAAGATGTTTCCAATAAGGTAGCTCCCAAAATATACTCTGCTTATGCCAATTATGTTTCTCACCGTATCCCGCTATTTTTGGATGTCCTTCTCCTCCACAGTTAGCAGTCTTTGGTAAACCCATCACATGATCAGTCCATAAAGCTTCGCCTGAATATATCGTTGGTGGATCAGAATCAACTACTTTATTTTTTCTGAAGTTTTTCTTGTTACGGCGCAGACTATGATCTTTTGGAAGAAAACGACGGTGACAATCAAACCAACATGTTTTCCTTCCATGCTTCAGCCAAAAAGCTTCAGTGTCGTCCATACAATAAGGACATGCTAAACGTCCATGAGTTGTCCATCCAGATAACATAGCATAAGCGGGGAAATCACTGATCGTCCATAAAAGCATAGCTCGTAATGTAAAGTTCTGCTTCAGCGATACATCATATGACTCAACTCCATCAGTCCATAAACCATTAAGCTCCTCTATGAGAGGCTGTAAAAACACATCTAAACTCCTTTTTGGATGGTTGGGACCAGGAATTAATATTGTGAGAAACATAAACTCATGTTTCATACACATGTCAGGTGGTAGATTATATGGAGTAAGAATGACCGGCCACAGCGAATAATTTTGACCAGACATACCAAAAGGATTAAATCCATCTGTGCACAAACCAAGATAGACATTTCTAGATTCATTGGCAAAATCAGGATATAGCTGGTTAAAATGTTTCCATGCTTCACCATCTGATGGATGACTCATTACATTACCAGCCTGAGTTGAATAATGCTCTTTGTGCCACCTCATATGTGAAGCTGTCTTCTTTGACTGATATAATCTTTTCAGTCTATCAGCTATTGGCAGATAAAACATTTGTCGAAAAGGAACTTTTTTTCTTCCAGGTTTTGCACTTTTGAATCTGGCAGCTCCACAAAATTTACAGCTTTCTAGGTCTGCGTCGTTTTTCCAGAAGATCATACAGTTACTCTGACACACATCTATCTTTTTGTAAGGCAGCCCCAATGATCGCATCAGCTTCTTTGTGTCGTAGTATGAAGCAGTGGCAGTGTTATCTGCAGGCATGTAGTCTTTCAACATTTGAGCAATATAATCCATGCACTTCTCAGACAAGTTATAATCTGTTTTCAGAGTCATACATCGAGCCGCCAATGACAATTGTGAGTGTCCTTCTCGGCATCCATCATATATAGGATTTTGGCTTGCATTTAACAGACTGAAAAACTTTTTGGCTTCTTCATTGGGATCTTCTTCAATACTTATATGAGATGATGTATGATCATTAAAGGCATCACTTATCATCTCAACATAAGAGTTTTGAGCTTCCATGGAGACATCTATGGGTGTGTTTGTATTTTCATGAGCATGTTGCTGGTGATCGTCAACTCCATAGTTTTCTCCATGTGCAACCCAAACAAGATAATTAGCCATAAACCCTCTGTTATATAAATGGCCAGCGACTGTTTGCTCATCAAGAAATTTTCTGTTCTCACACTTGATGCAAGGACAGAATATCTTCTGCTTTTGAGCAAATAAAACATGGTTTTTAGCAATAGCCATGAAACTTTTCAATCCTTCTGTAAATGAATTTGAGACTTGATTGGTATTGGGATCAATTCTTGCATACATCCATTGCCTCATAGCTTGATTAGAATTACTCGAAGACATTTAGTAATTCAAAAATCTGCAACCAACCAATCTAGCACTTAAATCATTAGCTCAATGCATAAGTACATAAACCAGGAACGTTTCTAACAAATACGTACCTCAGTTTTGCTTTTGAATAATTTTGTTGGTATCAACTGACTCCCGAATGGCACCTGTATCACGTAGTCAACAAGTAGACGTAAGTTTTCCGAACCGTTCAAAGTTGTCTAGATTTAGACTTCTGAGATTCATCATACCGATTGTTAGAAGAATAGTATGAAAAGTAGATGTAAGTGTTCCGAGCCGTTCAATTAAGGAAGAAACAGCAACAAATTGTATTTGTTTTCTCTGTCATGATAAAAACAGAGGTTAAGCAAATAGTTTAAAACTCAATCCTTATAAGACTTACACTACAAAGCTAATAAGGACAGAGAGAAACATAACAGATAAGAAGATAGAAGGAGTCAACTTACTCAAGGGAGTTAAGCAGAGAAATTGGAGAGAGATTAAGACAGAAAATCTTTCGTCTCTGTTGTGTTGTTGTTATGCTCTGTTTCAAGACAAAAAAAAGGTCGTTAAGTTATTAGGTTGGAGATAGAACGTGAAGATAGAGATTCTGTGTTAAATGACACTAATAACCTATCGTTACCTACAACGACCACCACCACCAACGCAAAAAGAAAAACAATTTCGACCAATTGTTAAATTATCTAGTGTTTTGTTATTAGGTTAAGTTATTAGTGTTTTGTTTTCTTAAAAATTATCAATTCTATTTTTTTCTTTTTTCCTGATAAAGATAACTCAGCTAAAGGAAAAAAAATAAGTAAAGGTAAAAAGATATTACGTATGTATAGCATAGGTTATTTTTTGTATATAGCATAGTTAGTTTATAATTATCTTTTGGAAGAAATTATAAATTATTTTTTTTGTCGAATTTCTTTTTTTTTTGAATTGGCATAAGTAAACCAAACCATACCAGGATAAAAAAAATTCAAAAAATAAAACTATTTACTAAATTTCAAGAATCTGAAACTTTAGGAAAAAAGTGTACATAATTAAATATATAATATATTATTATATTTTATATTTTTGTACTTAACATAAACTTTTTTAAAACTTTTTTCTATTAAAGAACATATAACAAAAAAATATAATCAGTCACATATTTTCCCACTTATTTTTTTATATTTTTCTTTTTTTGCAAATTAGCAACGATTCAAAAGTGTTGAAAGTTTCTTGCGAAACTTGCAAGATATTTGTTTATATTGCAAGACGTTGTAATTTACTAACAAAAACATGCAACGTTAGTTTTAGTTGTTATTTTGCAATAAATTTGTAACAAAATTGTAACAAATATTAATTATTGCAAAAATATTGCAATAATCATAGCAAATTAATAACGAAAACGGATGTTGCAATTTTTCTGTTGCAATAGAGCTATTTTCTTGTAGTGAGGATCCGATGGTGGAGATGGCTCCACCAATGAAGGGTCTGATGATGCAGTCAAGTCAGGAGATATTTCCACCTTGCTGTTTTCTACTGCAACTTCAACAACAGGCACAACCACACTTGCAACATCTTCCTTGCCTATCTGGCTTCTGCAATGTGCCACATGAGAAAAAAAGTCAAAGGCCACATCGTTGTTCTTAAAATTGTAACTATTCAGATTAATCGTAACCAAAAGTTAAACGGCTACAAGCCTACGATCACTACTCTTCCCATCTACTAGTAGTATCATCACTATACGAGTACCTATTAGATTCTTAAAAAGGCAGAAAAAAAAACTTTCCTTCGTCTTGTTAACAAGAGATCACTAAAGCCAATTCTCAAGCCGCTTTGCCTAGTAACAAGTCATACGAACTACAACTACGAAACTTTTGATCCCTTGTTTACAACGCATAGGCCATAACATAGACTACACTGAAGTGAACTTGTAGATTCCATCAAACTTATTAGTGTTAAAGAAGAATACCTTCACCTCTCTTACATCTTGATCATTTGGCTCCACTGGTGAATTTTCTCGAACATCTGGTAAATCCAAAACATCATCTCGTCAAGACACGAATAAGAAAATCAACAAAGAAGCTTCGGAAACAAACCATTTTACCTTCAACTTGATCATTAGCTAGTATTTCTCGTGTCGCCTCGTCATGTACATCCTCCATATCATCACCGATAGTCCCAATTGATTCTTTGTCTCTGAGTTGACTTAATCCGTCACACAGATCCTTCTCAGGTTTTTCTTTCTCGCTCTTGACTGTCTCCTGCTTGCAGCTCCGTTGACACGCGAATCGGACCACCGCAAAATGAGTCCGCAGCTAGATGATGAATCTCCGGAAGAGGAAGAGATGAGTCTCCTCCATGGCTTGATGGTTCGAGCGGGGGGGGGGATTTGCCGGATGAACGCCGTACGGTCTACTTTTACCGTCGTTGATTTCAGCAGTAATTGGATTTGGTCAGCAGAGTGTCTTTGATATCGTCTGAATTGGTCACCGGAGAGTCTTTGATATCGTCTGAATTGGTCACCGGAGAATGGTCGGTCTCATCGAAATTTTTTTTCCCTGTCTGTGCGATCGATGAGATTTGGAGAAGAGGACGATAGATCATATGTATGTCTATAAAAGGGTATAATAGTCTTTTTCTCTTTAAATTTTAATGGTAAAGTTGGTTAGTGTATTTTTGAAAAATGGTATCATGAAAATGGTATTAGTGACAATTTCTCAATAGTTTTTTAAAAATATAATAATTATCATCTGCACAATTATTTGATATTGTCATATTAGTATTATATAAAAAGATTCTTCTCTTATACATCATGAAAGGATTGAATCTATATATTGGTATTAAAAATGTTACATATTTTTAGGTTTTGTTAATATAAACTTATCGATAGCATATACAATTTATTATTTTAATTTATTAGTGTTCAGTTTAAAATAACATATACGTTTTCGAACAATTGTAAATTTTACTAATATGTGTTACCATAAAAAATCATGTTTATGTTTTACTGATACCAAAGTAATTCTCAATTACATGTCATATAAGATATGCATACAAAGAAACAACTCACGAAGACAAAAATGAATATTTTAAAACATAAGAGATCTTCTAAGAGCATCTCTAATGGTGTTACCCACTACTGGAGTCCTTAACAATAGGATAATGTTTTTTTGAATAGTTAAGGATTCTATCTGTAATTACATGTCCAATGGTGTTATTCAAGTGTTTAGAATTTTTTTTTTTGAATTGAATCTTAAAAATCCAAATCAGTGAAAAACTCCGATTTAACAGAGGACAAGAGAAGCACCACGTCCTTGTTCTTCTTCTTATTCGTACCAAAAAAAAATCAAAAGGAATATTTAGGAAAGAGAATGAAAGATAATTTCTGTGGAGGAGGAGAGGTAGAAGAAACGGTGAGGAAGGAGGAAGAAGAAGAAGAAGAGGGAGAGAAAAGGAAGGTAGTGGGTGCTTAACCAATTAGATGCTGCCAACACATTAAGGATTTAGTCCTTAATGTCCTTAAAGCATCCGCAAAGGAGGATTTAACCAATCCTTAGCGTGATAACATAGGTTAATTTGATTAAAATATTAATACATATGTTCGATTACGGAAGGATTGATCCTTGAACAAGGATTAGAAGGATCAAGTCCTTGTGTACGTGTCCAAAGTGTGAGTGGTCCAGCTGGGGTTTGCGTTTTGCGTGTGAAAAAGAATATTCACTCTCCATCACGAAAAAGAAAAATTGTCGAAGGCGAAAGGCCATTTGGCTCTGAGAAAAGAGACGCGATGAAGAGCCCGTGGAAGATCTCGGAGAAGATAATCGGGGTTCGGAGATGGAGAGAATACACGTCTCAGTCAGATCTCGTCCGCTTTCCACGGAGGACGCGATGAAGAGCCCGTGGAAGATCTCTTTGCTGCTGCCGTTCGGGGATTCAACGGTAATCCTCAGATGATTCACGTATCTGTTCGATTAGTTTTGCTTCGATTTTGAGATATTTCAGTACTGAGTTTCTATTTCATTTTGGAGGAACCGTCTTTGTTTATGGTCAAACGAACAATGGGAAGACGCATACGATGCGAGGCTCACAGAGTGAACCAGGAATCATCCCTCTTGCTGTTAATGATTTGTTTGAGAATGTATATCAGGTTCATCTCCTAACTTGTCAAGTGTTTTTTCTTTAGATTTAGTGTTATTTGTGCAGTGTTTTTGATTAGCTTTTCTTTGCTTCACCACAAGGATGCAAGCAGGGATTTATAACGAAGATATAAACGATCTCTTGGCTCTTGATGAGAGTTGTTTATGTTGCAAAACTTGTTAACGGTTGTGTTGTTGCTTGTTTAACAGGGGAGAAAGAAAGAGAGAAAGAGTCTGGTGCTATTCCAGAGGAAGGTGGAGAAACTGTGGTGAAGGAAGAAAAGAAGAAGAATAAAAAGAAGGAGAAGAAGACTAAGAAGGAGAAGAAGAAAAACAAGACGTTAGATGAGAAGGAAGAGAATAGAGAGGATGTTGTTATGGATGAACTCGAACATGAGAATGTTGAAGATGCTCAAGAGCAGGAGCTTGACTTTTGGATGCCTCCGGATGGAGAAAGGTGGGACTTTGATGATGGAGGAGACCGGTGGGGATCAGATTCGGAGGAGGAAGAAGGAAAGAATGTGGAAGAAGATCCAATAGGTTTGTTTTCTACCTGTGTGTATCCCGTTACTGCTTTTATATCCTGGATTCATGTTTCAAATCTCATGTTGTTTCTTTTCTCTTTTTGCAACATGGGAAGTAGGTGAGATCGATGAAGATGGAAAGAGTAGCTTGGATGATTGCATAATGGGTGAAGTTGATGAAGATGGCAAAAGTAGTTTGGATGAAGCTCCTGAAAGGTACCATGAATTTTCATTCGTTTCTCTATGTGACTAGATAAAAATGATTTTAGACATTCAAGTAATTGTCAAGTTTATGAAGTGTAGAACAACATTTTGAATGGAACACTCTCTTTCAAGGAAAACTATGCATGGATGTACACATATATACACATAAAAATTCCAAAGTTCTAAAATTCAATTCAAAAAAAAAAAAATCTAAGAACTCCATGATGAATAACACTATTGGAGATACAATTATGGTTAGAGTCCTAAACTATTCAAAAAAAAAAAAACAATATTCTAGTCTCAAAGACTCCAATGGTGGATAACACCATTGGAGATGCTCTTAGTTAAGGATTCATCCTTAGGTTAAGCAAAATATTATATATTTTTTTAATCAGTTTGTCTAAGAATTAGTGCTAAGAAATGCTTAACATCTCCTGTTGCGGATGGTCTAAGAGCATCAATATGGCATATCCTTTAGGGATTTTTTTAAAAAAGTAGTGCTGGGGAGCCCACAAGATCAGTAAAAACAGTAACAAAAGTAGCGAAAGAAGGAACGATCTTGGTATGTTTCTGGGATTGTCTGCGGACCCCACTGACACGTAGCGGTCCGCAATTGGTTCCCTTTTTATTTTTATTTTTTAAATAAAAAAAACCAAAAATAAAATTTAAGAAACCCAAAACAGGTTCTGCTCTAACATTTTCAAAACATTGATGAACTTATTTATTTATTGTAAATCAAATTTTTTTAAAATAAGATAATTCTTACATATATATATATATTTGTTGTTATTTAGAAATAATATTTTTATTATAAAATTCAAAAATTAAGACAATTTTTTATAATTAAATGTTAATTAATACACAAAAAAACATTTGTATAAAATATTTAAAAATTCTTTTTAGTATGTGAGTGTTTTTTTTGACTCAGTGATAAACATATATATTTTGATGAAACTTTGTCATATGTAAATAACTTATAATAAGATATAATTTAATAGATTTTCGTAAGACGGTTATGTCTGCGTAGGCGGACAAAATACATAGTTTTGGTTTATAAACAGTCACTTAAAATATTTATTAATTTTAAAACTAATTATATTTAATACGTTTAGATATATAAATAATACAATGTTTTATATATTTGAATATCTATTTCGGTTCTGTTTTGATTTTTCGGTTTAAAAAATATTAAAAACTACTCTGTTATTTGTAAACTTCAGTCTAGATTCGGTTATTGGGTTTTATACCGAGACCTACTCCTATCGATCAATCACTTCATGAACTCTCCAAATACCCTTAAAGAGACATAAATTACAGTAAAACCATATGTAAACGATTGGCGCCGTTCCAAATTTCCATTATTGTCTAAACAAGAAAAAGAAATCTGACCGTCATCTTCTGCCGTCTCTTCTTATACTAGTAGGGTTTGTTAAAACTTGAAGATTGTCTGTTAATGAATATTGTCTGACTCACAGAGAAAGAGGTATCAAGAAGATGAAACTTAATAGCATGTCAGATCCTGTTTCTGCTCGTCAGTCTAATGTAAACCCTGAGGAGCTACGGACGACTCTTCTTTCTAGAGCAACATCACTTTCCGAAACTGCATTGAAAGTTCTTCTTTGCAGACGAGATAAGCTTGTAATAATTCTAGATTTTGATCAAAAATACATATTAATCTTTTACACCGCCTAATTGTTTCTCTTCTTCTTCTTTGTGGATGCATGCATGCAGACTCTTGAGCAGCGGTCAATAGAAGACGAGATTACCAAATGCGATGAACGCATCAAAAACATCAAAGGTATTTTCCCATTTTTGCTCCAATTTTGTTTCTACCTGAACTTGAAATTTATCGTGTGGGGGCTGGGTAATATATAGGTGATTTGGTGCTGCAACTAGAAACAATACTCGAGAGCTGCAACGAGGCATACCCGAGGAGGAGTAACCTTCAAGAATCTCATGACAAATCAGCATGTCAAAGAAACAAGAGGCAGATGAAGCTCTGTGAGCCTCTTCCTTGTACCAAAAGCATGTGTCAGGTAACTTTTCTTTGGTAAACAAAGTCTTTGATCATGTGACGTTCAAGAAAAATATTCATTTATCCTTTTTTTATTGCAGAAACTCGACGACATCTGTTTCGAGAATAGCTGGGTACTACCAAGCTACCATGTGTCTCTCTCAGATGGTAAGGTTTTGTGAGATCATATAGCAAAAATACACATCCTTTACTAACACAACAACTTGCATGTTAATGTTGTGGCTTTGTTCAAAAAGGTGGATTTATAGCTGAAGTAAGAATAGAGGAGACTCAGTTCGCTCGCACAATCTGTGGAGAAGAAAAATCTGATGCCGAGGAAGCTAGGGAATCTGCGGCGGCTTGCTTGCTAACTAAGTTACACCACAACACATCAACAGCCAACGATGTCGTAGCAGAGGCCCGTTTGAGGTTCAAGCAAATCATTGCAGTGTGTTTAATTAATCTAGGTTTGTTAAAGTAGCATTTGGTAAGACTTACATATTTGGTTGCAGATCCCCTACGTCCGCAGAAGTATCCATGCCGACGAGTACACCCGGTGAAACCTCAGGAAAAGATTCATTAACATCACTTGCAACTGCACAAGTGGTATCTATCTAGTCTCTTCTTTTACTGTTGAGATTAATTTTACAAAATTTTGAATTACTGAGTTTGTGGTTTCATTGATTTTTTTCCTTCTATATATAGGATCTCACCGCTTACTTGTTCTTAGCCTTGAGGACGCTTCGTTCGAATCTTGTCATGCCATATCAAATATTCACGTTAAGTCTTGAAAACCATTTTTTTTTTGGTTTGGTTATTTTCCATTATCTCTTTCAAGTTGATGATTCTCAATTTGATCCATGCCCTTACAAAAATGCGTGTGTGTTGTGGTGGCAGCAATTCAATGCTACAGAAGATAAGCAAAAAGATTCCGAGAAACAAAGAGGAACTCCTCGAGATAGATGGCATTGGGGAGTAAGTCATTTCTGCTTCCAAAACCTCTTTAATTAATACTCAATTTGATTATTTGTATGAGTATCTTTAAACTTGCGTTCAGGGACAAAGTAAGCAAGTACGGTGATCGATTGTTGGAAACAATAGAATCAACGATCAGGGAATACTCCCTTAACCAAGAAGAAAGGCTCCATAGAGTAAAATAAGGACAAAGATGTGTTTTAGGAGCTGAGTTAAGAGTTATTACCTTGGTGAAGCCGTAACCACTCTGAAACTTTAACTTTAAAAGAGTTTTCTACACCTTTTGTAAACTTCTACGGTCTAAAACCTTAAACTTTTTATTCGATGTTGGGTTCTTCATGCATGATCTTTCTATGTGGTTGTGTACTGGAAACAAAACCTAAGAAATGATATGACCGGACAAAAATCTCTCCTACTAGTGACACCACACTTATGATCAATTTTTAACCATCCAAAGTTGTTAATATATGACAATAGTTGTTTTGTTTCTTCTGACACGATCGATCACTCACCAAAATACTTGATTTAGTTCTTTTACTACTTAGTTTTGATCTCTCTGTGTGATATTTACTACTTAGCTCCTGTCAAGCTTTCTTGAATATATACCATCAAATCTTTCCGTTTTATGTGATATTTTTCCCCTTTGTACCAAATTTCCATAAAAGATAAAATTCTTCTTGTCTGTGATCAAATTCTTCTTTGGTAGTGTCATTAGATGCACTCCACTCACGTCAGGTGTCCTCACATCCGACTTTAGGAGTTCCAAGTATTTGAACTTATATTTTCTTCTCTTTGTTCTGAACTTCAAATTCCAAAAGAGCTTAGAAACAAAATGATGATGCCTTGTTTAGTAGATATAATAGCCTTTTCAGGTTTTGAGTTATTAGGCTGTTGTGTAAATCTCAAAATCAAATTGAAAGACTCATATCTATCAATCACTTCAGGAATCTCTAGGTAAAGATGAGAGCAAGTCTACTGTACAAGACTGGAACTCCCTAAATACCCCTTAAAATTAGACACAAATTACATAAAACCAAATGTAAACCATTGGTGCCTTCTCATATTTCCATTATTGTCTAAACAAGAAAAACATCTAAACAAGAAAAACAAATCTGATCAACATCTTCTACTGTCTTACTCACAGAGAGAAAGAGGCAATCGAGAAGATGAAACTTAATAGCATTCCAGCTCATGTATCTTCTCCTCACTCTAATCTAAAACCTGAGGAGCTAAAAACAAGTCTTCTTTCTAGAGCAACATCGCTTTCCCAGACTGCATTGAAAGTTCTTCTTTGCAAAAGAGATAAGCTTGTAATAACTCTAGATTTTGATCAAAGATAGAAGTTGATTGACAATAGTATAGATTCTTCTTTTACGCTGCCTAAGGGTTACACTCTTCTTATCTGTGGATTCATGCATGCATGCAGACTCTTGAGCAGAGGTCCATAGAAGACGAGATTGCTAAATACGATGAACGCATCAAGAACATCAAAGGTTTTTTCCTCTTTATTTTTTGCCCCAACTTTGTTTCTACATGAACTTGAATGCTTATTGTGTGGGCGTGGGGTTATATAGATGATGTAGAGCTGCAACTGGAAACAATACTCGAGAGCTGTAACGAGGCATACCCGGGGGGTATCCTTCAAGAATCTCATGACAAGTCAGCATGTGGAAGCAACAAGAGGAAGCTCTGTGAGCCTCTTCCTTGTACCAAAAGCATGTGTCAGGTAAGTCTCTTGGGGGCAATTCTTGAGTCTTGATCATTCCGTGTTCAAAGAAAACGATTCATTTCTCTTACTTTATTGTAGAAACTGGATGATATATGTCTCGAGAATAACTGGGTACTACCAAGCTACCATGTGTCTCTATCAGATGGTGAGTTCTTATAATAAGATCACATAGAAAATACATAATATCCTTTACTAACACAAAAACTTACATGTGGATGTTCTTGCTTTGTCCAAAAGGTGGATTTGAAGCTGAAGTATGGATAAAGGAGACTTACTTTGCGCATACAATCTGTGGAGATGAAAAGTGTGATGCCGAGGAAGCTAGGGAATCTGCAGCGGCTTGCTTGCTAACTAGGTTACACCACAACAGAACAACAGCCAACGATGTCCTAACAGTGGACCATTTGAGGTTCAAGCAAATCATTGCCTTATTTATATGTGTTTTTAATTAGGCTTGTTTAAGATAGCATTAGGTAAGACATTACATATTCGGTTGCAGATCCCCATCTCCCATGAAAGTACTGAAGCCGAGTATATTCGGTGAAACCTCAGAAAAAGATCCATTACCATCAGAGAATCAAACTAGTCTTCCTCTTCCAATTGCAAATTTGGTATCTCTCTCTCTATCTATCTTTGTAATATTGAGATTTATCTACCACTTTTAAAATTGCTGAGTTCGTGATTCACTGATCTTTTTCTATAGGAACTCACCGCCAAAATGTACAAATCCTTGAGGAAGCTTCGTTCTAATATTGTCAAAGAAAGCCCTGACGGTGTCACCGCATATCATATATTCAGGTAAGTCTTGAAAACCTTTTTTTTTTATTCTGTTTGCTTATTTTCCATGCATGATCTCTCCCAAGTTATTTACTATACTTGATCAACGTCAATTTAATCCAAAATCCTTGTGTTTGACATATGTGTGTGGCAGCGATCCGACGCTTCACAAGATAAGCATAAAGATTCCGAGAAACAAAAAGGAACTCCTCGAGATAGGAGGCCTTGGGAAGTAAGTTATCTTTACTTTCAGAAACTCTGCTGCTCGTAATCATTTTTTTTTTTGATAAAAGCTCGTAATCATTAGATTAAGCAATGAATCAAGAATACTCAAACGAGTTTGATTGTATATGTGTTATATCTTTCTTTAAACTTGCGCTCAGGGCTAAGGTAAGCAAGTACGGTGATCGGTTGTTGGAAGCAATAGAAACAACGATCAATGAATACTACGCAACCAATAAGCAAAGCTTGAAGGATATGAACTCGAGATAAGTGTTAATTACCTCGGTGAAGTCGTTACCTGTCTGAAACTTTAGTTTAAAAGCCTTTGCTAGCTGCACCTTTTGTAAACTCTTGTACATATGGCCTACTAGATAAACCGTAATGTTCGGTAGTATTGCAAAAACTTTTTATTCGATGCTGAGTTCTTCACGCACGATCTTTCTAATTATTCGGTATGGTTTAACCAATCTGCATGGAAAACAAAACCTATAAGACATGGTTTTTAAATTGGATTCTTGGATATGATCGATTGGACAACAGTTACCATATATAAAATAACAGACGATTCTTTTGTCCAATTCACCAAAAGCTAGTTAGTCTTGAATCTGGATCTCAAACTGAAACTGTAAATTAAACAGAAAGTATGAGAGTTTATTCTCATGACCGTTGTTAAATACTATTATAATCGTTAGCATCAAGAAACCATCTCCGTTTACTCGTGTACGGGGGTTGGATCCATCCGACAACAAAGATGAATATCAGCAGCATTGGTGTTTTCACCACCACTATCTTACACCACGTTCTTCACAAACAGTATCACCATTGATCTTCTCAAGAAACGTTTTAAAGAGAGTAAAGACACTTGTCTCTTCAGTCACAACACCTCTTTAAGTAAAACTGAAGAAGGATCATATTGGTCTAATTAGAGTATTAGATCAACAATGTAAACTCTATACAAGGAAAAAACTCCCGAAAACACCCTCAAAAGAGACACAATTTACATTGAAACCAAACCCAAGGCAGGGAAAACAAAAAGTATTGGCGCCTTTTCGAATTTCTTTCCTCAATTAGTAATATAAATAAATACAAAAACAAATGCTTTTTTTCTTTGTATTAAACACATGAAGTTTTTATGATCTTCTTCCTCTTTCTCCCTTCCCTTGCTGTCTCTCTCTGCCTATAAAGCTGACACATTTCTAAAGTTTTCAACTTTCTCTTCTCATATACCCAAAACGGCAATTAGGGAAACTTCGTCACAAATCCTAAAAAGAGTTTCCTTTTCCGGTAAAGTTCCACACTTTCTCTCCTTCGTTTCCATCGAAAGGTCTCAACTTTATCTTCTCATCTTCCTCCTCTGCTATCAATTTCTGAGTTTCTACTTACGTTTTGCTTAAACTCTTTGTGTATAATGAATCTTCGGCGCTTAGTGATTTGAGAGATTATGGAGGAGGTAAACTGCTCTTTACCTGCTTGTCCGACAGAGGACGCCATTAAAGCTCTGTTAGAGAACTTAGTCGACCCTCTGCTTCCAGCTAAACCTTCTCTAACTGATGTTCCTTCCAAGTCTCTCCGTGAATCTGTGGCTAAGCAGGTGAGTTCTTAAATCTCTAATTAGACATCTAAAATACAACAAAGGTTGTGTCTTTTTAGCGTTTTTTTAACCTTGATTTGTTGTTTGGGTGTTTGATTACAGGTTCATGCTGTTGTGGTGCTGTACAACTATTACCACAGAAGAGAGCATCCTCATCTCGAATGCTTGCCTTTTGAGTCTTTCCGTAGCTTGACTACTGTTATGAGGCCTGCTCTGCTGCCCCATTTCAAGGAATCTGGAGAAGCATTGCTAGAGAAGGCTATTGTGGATGCATGTAGCTTATCCGTGAGCTTGGGTGGTGCGTCTTCGGATTTTTCCAGCTTGAACAAGTGGCCCATAAGGAAAGTTGCAGTCTTGTTAGTTGATTCCAACAAGACTTGTTGTTATCTTCAACACAGTTCCGTCACACAAGGTGTGTGGTCACTACTTGAGAAAACTGCTGCTGCTGCTCAGACTGAAGAGGCTATCTTCCAAAAAGTTGCATTTGAAGCTATTAAGGAGGCCACAGGTTAGTAAGGAAGATCAATCATATATGGTTACTCTGTAGTTGCATTCTTGCTGGAAGTTTCTTTTAACAGTTTTGAATTTTTTTCAGGTATTAATCACAAAGACATTGTGATCTTGGAGAGGCATTTGGTACACTCTTTGAGTGAAGAGAAGACAACGGTCAAGTTTTACATAATGAAGTGCACTTCACAAGACAAGTTTCCTGGAGAGTTCCCTGTTGAAGAATCACTTAATTGGTAATGACTCATAAGCTTTGGCAAGATGGTCTCTTGAACTCGCTTTACTTCATGAATGGATAATATTATATTTATTATTTTCCTAATCAGCTTCTTTTGCTCTTCTCTGCATGTATAGCATGCAAGGTCCTTTGTTTGAGAAGAGCTTCTCTGAATGGTCTACCAATTCCATAGTTGAATACTTTCATGTTCTTCCATATGCCAGTCTTATAACAGACTGGTTTTCCAGGTATATGTGCACCCTTTTGTCTTTACAAATTGTTATTCTTTGCATCAGTTCTGAGTTTGTTTTGCATCTCTCTTGATTCTGTTTCTCTAGGCGAGAAGACGCTGAATTTGTGATAGAGAAAGAAGTAGAAGATGTATGTGATGAGATCGAAAGCAATGGAAAGGCAGATGAGTCTGATATTTGTTCCACGGAGGACGCCATTAGAGCTTTGTTAGAGAACTTAGTCGACCCTTTGCTTCCACTCAAACCTTCTCCAACTAGTGTTCCTTCCAAGGATGTCCGTGAATCTGTGGCTAAACAGGTGAGTTCTAAAGTCAACAGTGTTGTGTCTTTTAGAGTTCTTGATTTATGTTTTTTTTTGCAAATGGTGTTGATTCAGGTTCATGCTGTTGTGCTGCTGTACAATTATTACCACCGAAGAGAGCATCCTCATCTGGAATGCTTGTCTTTAGAGTCCTTCCGTAGCTTGACTACGGGTATGAGGCCTGCTCTCTTGCCCCATTTTAAGGAATCTGGAGAAGATGGAGTTTTGGAACAACAAACTGTCTTGCTGGAGAAGGTTATTGTGGACGCATGCAGCTTGTCCATGAGCTTGGATATGTGTTCAGATTTTTCCAGCTTGAAGAAGTGGCCCATAAAGAAAGTTGCAATCTTGTTAGTTGACTCAAAGAAGACTTGCTGTTATCTCCAACACAGTTCCATCACACAAGGTGTGTGGTCACTACTGGAGAAAACTGTTGCTGCTCAAGGCCAGAATGAAGAGGCTATCTTTCAAAAAGTTGCATTTGCAGCTATTAAGGAGGCCACAGGTTAGTTAAGAGAGGTTAATCGCTTGGTAGTTGCATTATTGCTGGAAGTCACTTAACAGTTTTGAATCTTTTTCAGGTATTAATCACAAAGATGTTGTGATCTTGGAGAGGCATTTAGTGCACTCCTTGAGTGAAGAGAAGACAACGGCCAAGTTTTACATAATGAAGTGCACTTCACAAGACAATTTTTCCGGAGAGTTCCCTGTGGAAGAAGCACTTAAATGGTAAGTAGATTTTTTGGCATTGTAAGGAAAGGCTCTAGCTGCAACATATATGTCATCTTTAAACTCATTAAGTTTGGCAAGATGGTCTCTCTTGAACTCGCTTTAACTCATTAGTTGAATGTCTTACTAATCAGCTTGTTTTGCTCTTCACTGTATGAATAGCATGCAAGGTCCTTTATTTGAGAAGGGCTTCTCTGTCTCTGAATGGTCTACGAGTTTCGTAGTGGAATACTTTCACGTTCTTCCATATGCCAGTCTAATAACAGACTGGTTTTCCAGGTATATCTGCAACCCTTTTGTCCTTACAAGTTGTTATTCTTTGCATCAGTTCTGAGTGTGTCTTTAAGGAGCAGCAATATTAACTGTTTCTGTATTCTTTTTTTTTTTTTGTGCCTAGGGGAGAAGACACTGAGTTTGTGATAGATAAAGAAGCAGAAGCTGTTTGTGATGAGATTGAAAGCAATGGAAAGGCAAATGAGCCTGATAATTTTGACACTCCTGGAAGAGGAGATAATGCTAAAAGGAGTAATGATACTAATGTATGTATTGGTATTTGATAATTGTGTTGAGGAAAAATGGCTCTGCAGAAATAACATTGGCATCTAAATTGCAGGCCAGAAAAGATGCAGCTCAACGTAGCAGTCCTAAAGCTAGAAAAAAAGTTGCTCCGAGGTTCTATTCTCGTAACTTGAGAGGAAGAACAGTTCCTGCAGTGGAACCCGAGGTTGAGACGGTAGTTGCGTTGAAGGCTAATGATGCAGATAATGATATGAGCCCTTGTAAAGGGAGCTACTCTAATGGAGAGAGAGGTGGTGGGGAGGTGAAGTCTGAAACCTACACTATATTTAATTGGACATTCTCAGTTCCATCTTCGAGTAATCTTCATCACCTTTTTGTAAGTGCAGGTTGGATCTGGTTCAAATTATCAAAGAGAAAGAGATAACCAGAGGAAAAAAGCTGTTACTGACAAACTTAAGAGCATTCTTAAGCTTAATAATAATAATGCATCTCCTGTTTCTGCTCATGACCTTAACCTTGAGGAGCTACAAAGCACTCTTCTTTCTAGAGCAACATCTCTATCTGAAACTGCATTGAAAGTTCTTCACTGCAAACGAGATAAGCTGGTAATATAACTGCAGAATTTGATCAAAAGATTCACAATACAGTAAAAAAAAACTGTATTGGCTATAGCACACATTCTTATTTAGTGCCTAATAGTTGCTCTTTTCTTCTTTGGATCCAGACACTTCAGCAGAGGGATATAGAAGACGAGATTGCTGAATGTGACAAACGCATCAAGAACGTCAGAGGTGTGTATATACGCATCAAGAACGTCAGAGATTGCTGTGCCACAGCTTTGTTTTTGCATGAGCCTTTTTAATGCTCATAATGGGTGTTGTATAGGTAATTGGGAGCTGCAACTAGAAACAATACTTGAGTGCTGTAATGAGGCATACCCGAGGAGGCGTATCCTTCAAGAATCTCATGACAATTCAGCATGTCAAAGCAACAAGAGGCTGAAGCTCTCTGAACCTCTTCCTTCTTCCAAAAGTATGTGTCAGGTAACTTTTTGGTAAACTCTTTGAGTCCCTTATATGTTGCAGAAATAAAAAGATTCATGTCCCTTATTTGTTGCAGAAACTCGATGATCTCTGTCTTGAGAATAACTGGGTACTCCCAAACTATCACGTGTCTTCAACAGATGGTAATAATTTGGAGATCATATGTGTGAAATTCGTAGTTCAGCTCCTTTACTAACTCAAAATCCTTTGTGGTGTTGTTGCTTTGTCCAAAACAGGTGGGTTTGAAGCTGAAGTAAGAATAAAGGAGACTAACTTTGCGCATACAATCTGTGGAGATGAAAAGTCTGATGCTGAGGAAGCTAGGGAATCTGCAGCGGCTTGCTTGCTAACTAGGTTACACCACAACACAAGACAACAGCCACCAACTTCTCGTCATTGATTGAGTGAGAACCATGAGCAACTCGCTAACTTCAAACAAGAGTAGAAAAGGTTGTAAAGATCACTAGTTCTGCAGTTTCATCATCTTTGCAACTAGTTTTGTCTTAAGCTGGCTTTTGAACTTGTTTTAGATATAAATGGTGCAAGTTTAACTTTACAAGAAGATTCTACTGATGAACTACTTTTTTGTTCTTGCAACTTTTCCAGTCAAGGACAAAATCAGTATTTGAAAAAAAAAAAACTTTGGTTCCTTTCGTTCTTTCCTTAGCAAATCTATAACCTAGTGACCGATATGAGAAAAAGTTAACCCTCAGAAATTCGCCTTATGCTGGGCGAATTCCGATAAAAATCTCAAAATTGAATGCTTAGGGCTTTGATCATCATCACCAAGCCCTTTGTCCAAAGTCTCAAGAACACCCTTCATGATTCGAGTATAAACCCTCTCCATCTGCGGAATGCTGTAGTTCTCAGTACGCTCCATGAGCACTCCCTTCACAGATTCTACCCCGCTTAAAATGCCTTCGTCTGACTTCACTGAATCTCGGGAACTACAGTCACCACTCCCTTCTTCCGCACAAGTCTCCTCCTCTTTTCTCGGTGCCTGCTCGCTTTGATCTTCTTTATCACCATCTGCAGAACAAGGAGGTGATGAGTTTGAATTGCCTGCTTCCACAGATGTCATTTCTACGTCTGGATCTTGGTGTTGTAGTTTGTCTGCAGCAGAATCTGTTCATCACAACACAACATCAGTCGTTGTCCAGTAACAAGTATGATTCTTCAAACGTAAAACAAGAACCAACTATTCGTTTCCAGTGGCATGTTACCTGTACAGACAGCATCAGCTGTTTTCTTGGGCTTTTTAAGACCTTCATAATCTCGATCTATATTAACCTCTGGCTGTAGATTTCGAAGTCGGGCACTTGATCTAGTAACAGTCCCCATCTGCACCACAGGAGCTAAACCAAGGATAGATCCACTCAGGTCATCTGGTATCTGTGACGGACCACCTTCAGCTGCGATCTTATCACAATATGTTAGCAGTGCTGGGTCTATCTGAGACAGCATACCATGCACCTGAAACATAAAGATCGCTATGGCTTCAGAGAAAAGCTCTGCGGGATGATACGCCTGCAAAAAAAAAATTCAAGGAAAGAGACTTGCAAACATACTACATCTCGAAGCTCATAGGCTCTACTGACAATTCTCGCTCCAGCATAGTCATCTCCATTGTAAGCCTGGATAAACGCGATCAACATGAGACCACATTTTCTAAATTGTCAAGGTTTTAAAAAGAGATGCGTTGCAAAATAGGAGTGTGCACCTTGGCATTTTTCACAATGAGATCAACATCTTGCAAGAAAGGCGAACAAGTGAGGTACTGCCCAGCATCGACACGCTGCAGCAGAGTAGCCGTATCTATTGGATTTTGAATTATTGAGAGGTAGTTTGGAGCATCCTCGTCAGTAACTGGGAAGTGGAATGCGCTGAATCTTTTATCATATAGTATCCTGCACAACAAAAGTATGCCACAAGTTATAAATATATATCTTAAAGGAAACAATAACGAGAGACATTTCAAACGGGCTCATGTGTAATACACCCAAGAAAACTCCCTATATGATATAGTTGAGAGCATTCGACAATAATAAAGCTTCAATATGAAGCCACATCAATCCTTTCGGTAGGGTGCAATGAAAATTAAATAAAACAGAGAAGAAAAAATGGAAATATTTCGAAAGCCAATCTACAAACTAACTATGCTACTGCATGAGCATATAGATGTAAAAAAAGAAAATCTGACACTTGTGCGCATTAGGCCCTCGATTACCATAAGATTTTGGGTCGAGCAGCACTTTGAATGGATGTTTATTTAAGTCAAGGCCAATACACATTTACCTATTGCAAACATCTCTGAGACACATACGCAATCGTCGAAGGGCATGCTGCTCTGCTTCCACCTTGGCTTTTATTTCTGCGGGTTTTGGACCAGTAGGTTCTTTTAGAACCTTTGGAAGTTCTGGAAGGGCTTGGGATCCATCAGCATTGCCATTCACGCCTGAAATGACTGAGAGAGCAGCTTCAATCAATCGGTCAAAGAACAAAGACCTGTCTTCGCTTGATGGTTTGTCCACAGTATAGCTGAAAGCAAAGGTACACAGTCTAAGAAACTGAGTACAAACTACAAGCGTGGAATCTATTTCATGGCAACCAAAAGAATGAAAATGTTACACTGATCGATTGTCAAATACTGACTGGTCTTCAATGTCAGATAATTCACCATAAGATGTAGCAAGTAACAATATGGGCAGATTTGATGGCAATTCTTCTAACAAGGTCAGAAATACAGCCCTAAGCTGTTCATGCGCCTGCAATCATCAGTATCAAGATCATTAGACTGGCAACTTAAAACTCAAAGCAGTTCCTAATACAACTAGTAGGATATTATAGTACGCAAACATGCAAACATTTATTTCCCAACGTAACTGCAGAAAATGATTTTAGGTAGTAAGTAACACACTTACATTTTCCCACCAATTATTAAACATTGGTATGTAAAGTATTGAAGGTGTTGTTCTCCTAGCTTCAGTAAATATATGTACTAACGCCTCCTCCGGAGTCTTGGCACCAGGATCCGAAAGAAGAGATGGAAGTCCCAGAGAATGAATAGGAAACTTTTCTAGCTCATGTAAAATAGCAGGTCCAAGATGATCCTGTTAAGCTAACAAGTGAATTCAGTTCATAATAATAAAGCCTTCTGAGGATAATCACAAGAAACGACAAGCAATTACCAGTCCAACTCCTTCACCGCCAAGCAGCAGAAGGCGAGGACGATAAACGAGAGGAATTGCGGATCCAAATGAAAGCATTGACAGCTTGGTCAACTCTGATGACATGGCTGACGAGGGGAAAATATCTGATATTAAACTCATGGATTTAAGGAGGTGTCGATGTAAACATGGCAATACAACCGGAGATAGTGGTCTGGATTGCACAACGGACCCTCTATGGGCAGCAGGAGTTATAGCTGACATTGCCTCTACGAAGTGGCTTTTGTCAACTTTAACCAATCCAACATCTATGGCATATTTATCATCACTGGTATAAACTTGTGGATATTTCTCACGAAAAGCACGAATGGCAGCTTCAGTGCACAACGCTTTTAGATCAGCACCACAATACCCTACACAACTAGCAGCCAGTTCCTCTTTCAGTTCCCTAGTAGGAGGATTCTTCCATTTTCGAGTGTGAATATCCAATATTTCAGCTCTTGCTTCGCAGCCTGGTAAAGAAAAGGTGAACTCTCGATCAAATCTACCAGGGCGACGTAATGCTCCATCTATTGCATCTACCCTGTTTGTTGCTCCAATGAGAACAACTTGACCACGTGAGTCAAGGCCATCCATCAGCGCCAGCAAAGTTGAAACAATAGAATTGTGTATTTGTTCCTGTTTGCTAGATCTTACAGGAGCAAGACCATCAATTTCATCAAAAAAAATTATCGATGGCTGATTTCGCTGAGCCTCCTCAAAGAGTAGCTTTAGTTGTCTCTCAGCCTCGCCAACCCACTTGCTAAGGACATCAGCACCCTTCCGCATATAAAAGCTAACTTTCTGTCCAGCTTTCGAAGCAGCACATGCCAATGCTCGAGCAATCAGTGTTTTACCAGTGCCTGGAGGACCACACAGCAGTACCCCTCTGGGCGGAGTAATGTTGTAACTTGCAAAAAACTCTGGGTACAGTAACGGAAAGAAAACCATTTCCTTCAAATCATTAATGTATTCGGACAGCCCACCAATTTCGTCAAAATTTATAGTCTCATTAATCTGCAGTGGTTGAATATCTGCACCTCCTTTAGAGCTTGGCCCAGCAGTCTGAACCCCGGAAGTTAATGCAGTTAAACCATCACTCTGGTGACCCCAACCAGAAGCTCCAACATTCAGCCCCAATGAACTTGACCCGTGGATGTCCAAACCCCCAAATAGCCAAGGTGGTCCAGACCTGTTTCCACCTCGAGCCCAGGGAATTGCAGGGCCCTGGTCCAGTTCGTCCACAAGAAGAGAATCATCTGAATCATCTGTTCTTGTAAAGCGGTGGCGCTTGTGGGGTCGAGACCCGCCTCTTCTGACATCCCTACCAGACCTGGTGCCCATGCCTTGATGCAAGGCTCTCCGAGGAGATCTAGGTTGTTGTTGCTTATTAATTTCTTCTGTAGGCATCCTACGCACTTCATCACGGTTTCGCAGATGATATCTCTTTCTTCCCTCCTGTTCCTCATCAGCATCTTCATCATCATCACCATCTTCTTCTTCCTCATCTTCTCCATTAGCCTCGTCTTCGGCCTCAACCTCATTTTCACCATCATCAGCGTCATGGTCATCTAGTTCATTTCCGTTCTCGGTTTCATCTGGGCCATCTTTCTCTTCTGATGTATCTCGATTGATGCCAGATTCTAATTTCAGTCGTTTATTAGCAAGTATCTTTGAACGACGAGGACGAAGGCCTTCACGTCGTGGTGCCGATTCAGCTTCCATGGTCTTTCTACTTTTTGAAGTTGAGAAATTTCGATGAACTCCATTATTGACCCTACTCCTCAAAGTTCGATATGCTGGACTCTGAAAAGAAAAGAACAGAAACTTATTCTCAGAAGGCATATAACACAGTACATACAGAATAGGTTTCATAATCATAGAGCCATCTTTAAGAGGCATATATCCTGACCATCATATCTTCATCCTCCGCTCCAGAACTGTCAGTATAGTCTTCAAGATTTACAGAAATTCTTCTCTTCCTTGTGGAGCGCCGGAGGTCAGATGCATCTGGCTGCACGTCATCAGCAATGTTATCAACATTCTGGTTCAATCAGACTAAGATAAACGGTATGCGATACCGATCAACTAATAGGACAAACCCCACTATCGTTAGACATTAACGATCATCTTCTCCTGAGTGAAACCTCATAGCGGCATAAATAATAGGCACTTCATCTAAAAACTGTCATCTACTTAAAACTCAAGGGGAGGACAAATGCTCTAAATAACGCTAAACTTAATAGCACCAACACATTCACATAAATATACTAAACGACATCCAATGGCACTTTCAGAATTGTTAAAAAAAAAACACCCTTCTACACGTTGGTGTTCGACGCTTACCGCAGCGTTTGACGCCCGTGCTGGCTTGTTCCCTTTATGAAGCATCTTTGCGATCTGCGAAGCTGCCGTTCTCGTCTTTGTGTTCCTTTTCCTATTATGTACCATGTTTGGTGAGTAATAATAGCATGAGCGACCAGACAATCTAGGCCTCCTCCTAAGCCTATCGCTGCTTCTAACAGGCTTAATATCCTCCCCATCTCCTTGACTTGATCGCTTCGGATGCATAGAGAAATACTAACTATCTTCTTCCATAAACTACACAAACACACAAGACTCACAGATCACATTTCAAATAAAACATAGTTTTAAAAAAATCAACAGGGATCAAAACACTCATATTAGCCACGCCTTTTCTTGGTACCTAATAGACTAAGCATAAACCCCACAAGGGACGTTACTAAACCTCCTCCGAGCACTAGAATGAAAGTTCCTAATCAAAAAACCCTAGAACTGGAAGCTGGAAGCGATAAGCTCAATCAAATCTAATGATTCTAACGAGAACGTGGAGGAGACTATTGATTATGAACAGCTGTATCAACTGTTTATCCGATTGCATTAAGCTATAGAACTCAAAACGAGCCAAATCAAATTGAGATAATGCGAAAATTGAGCAAGCGTAACGGAATGATGGTAACGTAGAGAAGCGAAAACCTGAAGATTGGAGAAGGGAGAAAGATCGGAAAGTGTCAGTGGAGAGACTGCAGGATTTTTTTTGCAGGTTCGTCTTCGTTTGCTCTTTTTTCTTTTTTCTTCGAGCGTTTTTTTTTTTTTTTCCGGCTGCTGCTTTAATAAAAGTTTCTACCTCGCTCTCTGTTTGGGCTTTGGAATATCTCTATCCCTACCTCTCATAGCCCGTGGATATTCTCTTACAACTTTGGATTATTTTAAACTACTCCCTAAATTTTATCATGTATCACACATTGACCCCAAAACTTTCAGTTTGTTTAGTTTTACTTTTACTTTGTAAACACTAATGGCAGACGACAAGCAAACATCTAGTGATAGTAGCAAATTAGATTTTAGTGACCAAATTATATCATCATGATAATTAAGTTTATTCACAACAATTATAAATATATCCCTTAAGACTATTTAAATGCAAAACGGGATGCTCCTGCTTTGTATTTTCCCATATAACTATACAACTTCTTGGATAAAATTTGTATTTTCCCATATAACTATACAACTTATTGGATAGAATTTATGTTTTACAGAGTGGACTAATCACAAAATGGTTTAAGAAATGATCAAGGAGGAGAGTCCAGAGCCACATCAATTAAAGCTTCTTGCTTTTGATAGATTTCTTCATTTTGGAGGATTTGATTGGGGTCTCCTTGAAGGCAGAAGGGCAAAGCTCACTGATACTACACACTCCGCAGCGTGGTCTTAGCGGTGTGCATATCTTTTGTCCGAAACCTACCTGTATGAGTTTCAGACCCAAAAAAATGGAAGAGGGGATTCATTTGAGTCTATTACAAAGGACATGTTCATAATAGTATGTTCATGCATCTCTTGGAATCTCACCAAAAGAAAGTTAATAGCAACCCATTCTTCTTTTGGAAGCCATTGTTGCAGAGCTACTCTAGTTTCCTCGGGAGAAGACGTTTTCTGGTGACAAAGAGCAGACAAAACATGAAATCAAATATTTATTAAAGTGTTCAGAGCTAATCTTTATCAAAGGACCTGTTTTGTTCCTGGTTTAGACACCCAACCAAGCCGATTGCAAATGCGATGCACATGTGTGTCTACACAGATCCCTTGAACATCATTCCATGCTATATGCAAAACCTATTGCAGGACATCACTAAACCTTTGAGAACTATTTTAAACATGCATCTCTCTTACAATACTGACTAGTTTCTTTGAGTTTTACCAGATGAGCAATCTTAGGACCAACTCCTGGAAGTGAGAGTAGCTCTTCCAAAGACCTTGGAATGTCACCGTCATACTTCGTGAGACAAATCTTTGCAACTTTCTTCACATTAGTTGCCTTTCTAGTATAGAACCCGACCTAAGAGTAAAGGGCAATCAATTTTCATATCGTTATTAAATTGACCGCAAAACATTTTCAGTTATAGTGTTTCTCATTCCTTTCCATTATCTATTTTTTTGAAAACTTTTCATAAACTCATAGAGGCCTTCAATAACAAGAAGTAAAATAAAGTACCGGGTAAATCAATTCCCTTATGGTTGATTCATCAGCTTTATCAATGGCCTCAGGAGTGAGAAGGCCATTTAGACGAAGACGTTCTACTGCGGCTGCATATTAGAAGTCAGATATACTAGAATGGTGAAACTAAGCGTTCTCTCAACATGGAGTAAGAGTTCAAAATGAAAACGCACCACCAGTTACGTGATCTTTAGTCTGACTTGAAAGAAGTGTTCCTATCAGTACATAAAATCGCCTTTCCTAGAAATAATAAGAGATAAGTTGAGAAGCAAAATCAAAAACGAAAAGGGCAAACCTATTTAAATTTATAAAATGTAGAAACTTTCCAACAGTCACAAACCCAGTAATAGAACCAGATGGAGTAAGACATTCTACCTTGGGAGGTAAAAAGCTTCCGGTTCTATCACAATTTAAAGGGTCAACTGTTGCTTCTTCTGAAGATGTCATTTTTCGAATACCCTCCAGCACCTTTTCCCAGTTTTGAGGTGGTCTGCCTAGATACGATTAACATCATAGGGAGGGAGAGGGACACATTCCATTTCCCATAAATAATCCAAGATGCATGCCACTAAGAGTAGTAGTGTCGCATTGAAAGCAAACCTGCTGTTCTGATTGACGATGCGGACGTGCTAGCTTCTGTTGATTTTACATATGAGTTTAGTTTTGACTCCCCTGCAAAACCATTTCATACAAGAATTTCTGGCTCAGTCACATTATATCTTTCAATCCACTAGACCGTCTCAAATGTGACTTGTTTATAACGAATATTAAAGGGAAAATTTAACTGTACAGTACACTAAGACTTACTAGATGAAAAATCTTCTATATCTGGTAACAATCCACACATCTCCTGCATCATTACATAAACGAGTAGAAAAGTGAGAGTAATAACATAAGTTTTAATCAGAGAAAATATTTTTTTTTTAAAAATGATTGTCTACAAAGCTCCAAACTCTCAAGATAGCATTTCGCAAATGTAAATGTATAAAAAAACTGTTTCTCATTTCCAGAAACTGTTTACAGGCCAAAGGATCAAAAAAAAAAAAATTGGCTACAAAGCTCTAAATTTTGAAGAGTTAGTCATAGTATTAGAAATTTTCCAAAACCCTATTCTACAATGCAATCAAAAACGAAGAAACGTTACTTCACGGGCACTGATTCCTCTGTTTGAAACTTTCTCCACAGGCTCCAAATCTTCCTGCTTTAGCCTTTTCTTCCTTAGAGGTGATGATACTCGCCTCTCAAAACCGGAAGCTTTATTGGCTGATTCTGATATCCAAGCATCGAATTAAACAATCTACGCCGTTCGATCAGAAAATACAAAATTCACCATAAACCCCACTACCTGAATTACAAGTGGAATTGGAATTGGAACGAAGACTTAGGGATTGTGCGGAGATGGATTTGGAAGACGATCGAGTAGAGTACATCATCCGGCGATTCATAGCGTTAAAGGCTCGAGCAGAGGTGATGAGAATCATAAGAGCTAACTTTCCTTCAAATTCAAATGGACCATATACAAACAAGCAAAGCTAAGATCCTCAGAAAAAAGAAAAACTATTTATTTTTAGTTTTAATCATCCCTCCCTATTTATTGCTTTCATGGGCCACGATTTAGTAATTTGATTGCGTCCACATACTTTTTAAGCCCAGTTATAGCTACGACTGGGTTGATGTTTGAACAAGGGTAAAAAATACCCAAATCAACCAATTTCGCGCCTTCTTACCAACGGTAAATAAAATCAATTTTATAAAAACACTCTTTCATTCCGAATTTTAATTGACATTTTATATTTGTGCATTTTAATTGACATTTTAAAAATATTCTAAAAATAAAATATAATACCTATAATTTAACTATATTTCAGGCAATAAAAAAAATAAAATACAAATATAAATATAAATAGTCATACAATATATAAAGTTAATAAATTTTGCATTTAAATTTTAAAAGAACACTTATTTTATAACAATAAATTATTAGAGCAACATTAACAGATGGGTTCTTTAAAAAGGTTACTAACACCAAAATATTATTATTTAAAAAAATTATAATTAAATTATTAAACTTTAACTAAAACTAAATAGTTTAACTACTTACTTGCTGCCACATGGAGGAAGAAGTTTTTATAAGTATTTTGCAGAGACTTAATTAAGAACTTATGGGTATTATATTCTCTCTTCTAATTTTGTATTTTTCTTTTTTTCTAAAATCATTAGATACTCATTAAAATTCTATGGCTATGAATGATTGTTTGGTACATCTAGCTACATATTTTAAAAGTAAACATATACTTCAGCTAGTATTTACTATTTAGTCAGTGAAAAAGTTTTCACTTAACTTTTTGCTTGTCACTATTGAAACAGAGTAAAATTTTTTTTTTTTCTTTCTTGGTTTATGGAGAGAAACATATGTTGCGCTTGTTTTATTTTTTTTTCTCTCTTTTTATTGCAATTTTTACTCCACTATTACTCTCCCTTATACAATTACGATTTAAAATGAAGTGGAGTCTGTATTATATTAAGGGATTGACTGGTTTTCCCGCTATCACCCGCAAACGCAGCTTTTGCGATTGGTAGCGGTTGACGGCGTTTCAAAACAATCATACAAACCGCTACAAATCGCTTCAAACCGCTCCGAACCTCTTAAAATCAAAAGCTGGTTCCAGCTAGCGTTTGCGGTTGCGGGCGGTTGCGGTTGGATAAAAAAATATTAAACTTTTTTTTCTAAATATTTTAAACTTAAAAATTTAAAATTTAAAATATTATACATAAAAATATATACACATTTTATATATTAATTTAAATTCACAAACAATATAGTATTTTTTTTATAAAAACTTTAAAGTAGCTATTCATCATAATTTTTAAAAGTTAATATACATACATATATAAAGATATACACATATATAAAAAAGAAACAAAATATTCTTTAAAAGTTTTAATATAAATCTTCATAAAATATATTAAAACTATAACTTTCAACTACTTAAAAAATTAAAAAATAAACTTAATATTATTATTAATCATATTATATTAACAGTTATTATATTTTATCACAATAGTATGTTTTTATATTTTATAAAATTATAATATGTTTATATTGATAATTTATTATTAAACCGCTGCAATGTCTCATAATCAACCAGTCACAAACATCCCGCAAACGCAACAATTTTTAAATGTTATGCCAGTCATACAAAACGCCATGTAACACTTGAAATCGCAACCATCCGCACCCGCAAACTCCCGCACCCGCAACCGCAACCGCTGCGTTTGAACCAGTCAGGATTGGACAGAACGAGGCCAGGTGTGTAGCCTCTCAAGGGTTAAAGGGAAAGCCGAAAGCGTTAGATCGCGTGGATCCCACCATTGTCTCCGCTATGGCTCGCACCACGAGTGCAAGTGGTCAAACTCAGCTTTATACAGAAATGGAGTTTTAATATATTAATCTAAAAGTATAGCAAATTTTCAAGAAAAAAAAAGTGTATTCGGTGGAATTTAGTTTTCATTACTCCCAAAATTCAGTAGGTTCATTTTTAAGAAGAAAAAGCTCCTAACATTTAATTTGTAGATATGCCTGGAAAATAGACTTAAATGTAGTAAATTTTTGGACCATGTATTAATAATAGTGAGCTCAACAACAATAATGATGTGACTTTGTAATCTTCTCATACCAGCTAAATTATAGAGCGACAAAGACAAGGGAACGTGGGTTTGTTGGTCTATATTCATCTTCAGTTTACGATCTCTCCATTCGTTTTCATTCACGTGTCCCAAGTAGTAACTCCAACTGTATATCTTTGGTGTCACAACCACGTCCAGGTCCTTACATTTACACTATTGTTTCTCGCACTCACAAATAGACTTCTTTACAACGTGACAATTATATATTTGCTCATACCATATATGTATACACATCGCATAACTAGTGGTGTTGGTACGCATCTATCTATCTATACATCTATCTTATTAAAACAGAAATATTCTGTTGGACCTAACATTTATTTTGTAAGTTTTTAAATTAAATACACTTTTATACTTTATAGTTAAACATACATTAAATCACTAATCTTTCTTTCTTTATATTACTATCCATGTTTCTAAACAATATACTTATTTCTTTATACTACTATCAATATTTCCAAACAATATATTTTTATACTACTATCAATGTTTCCAAACAATACAATAAGTAATCTTAGTTATTTTATATCTATCATTTTCTCTTTAAAATTTTGTAGAAACGTCATAATTTCATAAATTGCCAAATAATGAACTTTAAAATTTGGATTATAAGATTACAAATTATGAAACTATTACAATTTAAATCCAATTAGATTACATATGGGTCATCCATCAGTTCAATCGGTTAGTCTCGGGTTTTAGTGATTTTTTAATATGAATATTTTAAAAACATAAATTGAATTGTCAGATCTCCGGATTAACCGGTGTTGTCACAATCGGGTTGAATTTAAAAACACTGATTTAAATGCAAAAATATTTTAAATACACACTCTTTAAAAATTACCAAAATATTTGTTAAGTTATTAGTAAAAATTTTCATCGTAAAATATCCCGCGCTTCAAAAAGCGCGGATCAAAATCTAGTACATTTTAAAACTGATGGCTGATTAACGTGGACATGTGACTTGAGAGTTACGGATGATTGATCATTTAAAAACCGAAAAACTTTCTAAAAATCTTTTAATGGAGTAATAATGATAATTGATACGAAAGTAATTACTTGTGGCCGCGAATTTTGTTTTCAATTATTGCTTGGGTCCCATAATTTTAATATGACATTTAGTCACGCTAGAAAATGTTACCCATCCATCATCATGGACGAACGTACATCCAGCTCATTGCGGCTTCTATAAGTAACTAGATCAACTCTACATCTCTCTCCCGACAAGACACTAAACTGAAAGAGAAACAGAGAGAAACACAGAGGCCCTGATAAGTAAAAAGACACATAACTGAGAATAATGGGTTGTGTTCGATGTAAATCACCAGATACTTCTGACAGTGCTGGATCATTAGTCGCCAGCGGCCAGAGTTGGAAGAAGCTGGAGAGGAAGAAGAGCAATGTCTTGCTGGAAGGTTACGTGGAGACTCTTGCCACGCTGGATAATCAGGATGATCTGCCAAGAGCCAAGAGCTTGACTGATGACGATCTTGAAGATCTCAAGGGTTGTCTTGATCTTGGTTTTGGGTTCAGCTACGACGAGATCCCTGAGCTCTGCAACACTCTACCTGCTTTAGAGCTTTGCTATTCCATGAGCCAAAGATTCTCTGACGATAAGCAGAACAACAACAGGTCACCAGAAAGTTCCTCGGTGGACCATTCTCCCTCTCCTCCAATCGCCAACTGGAAGATATCTAGCCCTGGTAAGTAATCTCATTCGTCGGTTTGGTTGCTTAGCGTTAGTGTTTGAACAAGTGTTGAGGTTGCTTTTTGTTCCTCAGGTGACAATCCGGATGATGTGAAAGCTAGGCTCAAGTACTGGGCACAAGCCGTTGCCTGTACTGTCCAATTATGCAGCTGAACGTATCATTATCACGTCTGAATATTATCCAGCTGAGGAGGAGATCTCAGGAAGGCATTGGAAGGTCTGGAAATTGACAATTATCTACTGTGATTCTTGACTACAATTACCATGTATGTTAGTCTAATTATTTTAATGAACGGAGATAAAGGTATACTGAATAAAAAAATATCAAATTCCTTTGTTATATCCCTGCTAGTCTCAACTTTTGAGAGCTTAACACCTGACATCTAAACAGCCGGATTCTTGTCCTTTCTGCTTTCTAGTATTCATTTCACTCACCTGACTGTGTCATGGATTACTGAAGTAGTTAATCAAACTGTGTATGTAAATTTAGTGTGATGTTGTGTTTTATGAATGAATATGCTTAAGCTACAAAATAAAGCTTAGTACATGTGAGAAATAAAAGCTGGATTGTTGTCCTTGCAGTGGTGAGACTTGTGTTTGTGAGAGCTATTACTAACTAGTTACGGACCTCTACTGCTGAGTTCACTAATACTAACTTGGTAACTATATCATCATAAACTTCTTTATGAAGGCAAATGACAATACTAACTATGCTGCACCGGGACGAATACATGGCAGAAATAAGTACTGATACAAAGACGAGAAACAGCGAAATTAAAACTTTATAAATATGGATATGACATATATATATCAGTAGAAATATACATATACTTATAAATTTTTAAAATGAAAAGAATATCATAAATCTTTACATAAAAATACTTTAGTAAGATAATTTAAATAACAATTATAAAGTTTAATCATTAAACTACTTATTGTTAACTTATCTTCATCTGGTAAAATGTTCATAAACTCCAAAAACCGAAAATAAGATTACAAGTGCAGTTTTTAATTTTAGTTTAAAATTCTACTTTTATTTTCATTTAATTTTTTTGGATAAAAGTAAATGAATTAATTTAAAATATAATATTTTGAAGCAAATATGTTTTAGAACATTTTGTATATCAATTTAACATTTTCATGAACTTGTCCCTCAGTCGACTCTGTGCTGTTCCCAAGCCATCCCAAACTTTGAAACATATCTAATACATCAGTCAATTTGGCGTGTTTTATATTGCTACTATCTTCTGCTTGTTCTATCTTGGTCAAGTATGTTGAAGCTTAACATCTTTTGACTAAATTGCATAATTTTGTGATGCTCGTTGGAGTGGGAGTAAAAGAAAAAGATAGAGGATTTCATATGCTATGTGTGTTCATATATATTCTTCGTTTTTCAATAAATGTCTTAATTAGTGAATAAGTTGATGACTTATTACAATTGATACTGACTTAGATGTTGTGAAAATGAGTAACCCACTTTATATATCTTTCGAGTTCGTGTAACTATAACCTTACGTAGCTTCTGGTGAATATTGTCTCCACTCTAGAAGATAGTCTTAAAAGGCTCAAAGACATACTAAAAAAAAATACAAATTATCTTAATTAATGAAATTCTGAACATTAGACTCATGTTCATGCAAGTGTTTGTTTAGGACAAGTTATTGGTTTTGACTGAGCTCTGTATATACAACATAACAATACCGAGTTAGACTAGCAATGGTTGAGTAATTATTCACATTCTAAATGCTCTTCAGAATACAAATTTTCAGCTCTCTGTACTAATGAGGCACATAGCAAACCAAATGTAAATGAGAATCGCCACCCTCTTCGTTTACAATAAGCCTAACTTAAACCTTTGGGCCATACAATAAAAAGTAGAATCAAAACTCTAATTTAAAAGCTCTTTGGTCCATACAATTATTAAACACATAAGTCGGCATTTCGGTTTAATTATAGACTCAATTTGATTTTTTGGGTCTAAGAAAAACTTAACCAAAATCAATCCAAATTATTTTGGTTTAGTTTGGATTTAATTTAGTTTGGATTTAATTTAGTTTGGTTTGTGGTCGGTTCTTTAGTTTAGTTTGATTTATATTTGGTTCGGTTTAATTTGGTTTTATTTATATTTAATCAGTTTAATCGAGTTATCTTTTTAGCTTTGTTCTAGTTCAGTTATAAAAAATAATAATATAAAACATAAATAAATCATTATTTGACACTAAATAACTATTTCCTTCATCACAATAAAAGTGCAGAACATGTAATCCAATAATTTTGTATTATTATCCTTAAACCTAATATAAATATCATAAATGATTTTTTTGATTTTGATGAATTCATTTATTTTATTTTAACTGTGTTTATTCTATTCATTTAGAAGTAAAATGTGTAAGTTTTTGTTTAGTTTGTTTAATTTAAATGGTTAAATATATTAAATCTTAATATTATTTTTATATTTTGTTAATCTAACTAAAAATATTTTGGTTTTTCGATTTGGTTCAGTTCAAACCCAAACTAAGTCGAACTATTTGGGTTGATAAAATATTGAACTAAATAGTTTAAACATGTACTTCGGTCTAGTTTGGGTTTTAGTTCGGTTGGAGCGGTCTAGTCTGGTTCGGTTCGATTTTCTGACCACTCTTAATTAAACAGTTTAATGGGCTTTTCTTTAATAATTATTGTATATGGGCTTCTCATATAAGTCAACATTAGAAAAAAATCGAAAAGTCCACGAAGGCAAAATAAAAATACGGAGAGGCTGCCTCTATTGCATTTGTATTGGTCGTAGAAACTGACCAACAAACTTACTCTGATATTTTTCTCTCTCAACTTCCCAGCTCCCTCGTCGCCGTCGTCGTCGTCGTCGTCGTCGTCGCCGGCGCGGTTCCCGTCATCTCCTCCGCCCCTACCAAATCAGGCCGCGAGGGAGAAGGAAGATGATTACCTCATCGATCGCAAAATTAACGCTGATTTCGATTCTCACTGCTCTTCTCTGCGTCTCTTCGAATCCGGGAGTGTTCAACGTAAAGTACCGTTACCCTAGGCTCCAAGGCTCCCTCAGCGCCCTCAAGGAGCACGATGACAAGCGCCAGCTCACAATTCTCGCCGGAATCGATCTTCCTCTCGGTGGAACCGGTCGCCCTGACATCCTAGGGTATCGTTTCTGTAATATGATCGTCTTAGCTCTATTTATTGAATCCTATTGATCTCTCTATTTGGTGCTGTCTCAGGTTGTATTACGCGAAAATTGGAATTGGGACACCTGCGAAGAGCTATTACGTTCAAGTGGACACAGGGAGTGATATCATGTGGGTTAACTGCATCCAATGCAGACAGTGTCCTAAAAGAAGCAATCTTGGTGTAAGCCTTCACTTTTGGAGATCAGTAGCTTGATTCCTTATTTTTAAAAGCTTTGGTTTTTTTTTGATATGTTGTATAGATCGAGCTGACACTCTACGACATTGAGGAGTCAGAGAGCGCCAAGTTGGTTTCTTGTGATGAAGACTTTTGCTACCAGATCAGTGGCGGTCCTCTCTCTGGCTGCAAAGCTAACATGTCGTGTCCTTATCTTGAGATTTATGGAGATGGCAGCTCTACTGCTGGCTATTTTGTTAAAGACGTTGTGCAGTATGATAGTGTGGCTGGTGATCTCAAGACTAAAACGGCTAATGGTAGTGTCATTTTTGGGTAAGTCAATTCTCGCTTTAACTTTTCTGAATACTTAGACATTTGAAAAGAGCAGAAGTTTTTCCTTGCTTGTGGTCACTGTTTATACATGGGAGAGAGGCTATGTAAAACTGATTAACTGGCGAACAATTCATAAAGCACATGGGTAGGGCAAACAGATAAAAGTTGATTGGTTCGAGAAATAATCTTAAGATTCTAAACGAATTAAGAGTGCATCCTCGAATCTGTTCTGTGTGTTTTTTTTTCAAGTTTAAAGTAACATGTGAACAAGTTCTCCACCATGTGTGGTGATATTCTCGTGAAGTGAATAAGTTCTACACCATGTCTGGTGATATTCTCGTGAAGTGAATAAGTCTCCACCATGTCTGGTGGTATTGCTGATAAACAATATGCCTTACTGAAAGATCTTTTGTTTTGGATTATGATAACTGATTGATTTGATTATTGTGGTTAGGTATCTTTTAAATCCCTAAAATTCTGTAAAAATTATATTCCAGATGTCCATTTCAATTTTTTTTTCAAGGAATTTTACTGGGTCATTCCTCATTGCCGCTTACATATCCTTAATGTTTTAATTGTAATATGATTTTGAAGGTGTGGTGCTAGGCAGTCAGGAGATCTTGACTCTTCTAATGAAGAAGCACTTGACGGAATACTTGGATTTGGGAAAGCTAATTCCTCAATGATATCCCAGCTGGCGTCATCAGGAAGAGTGAAAAAGATATTTGCTCATTGCTTAGATGGAAGAAATGGAGGTGGTATATTTGCCATTGGACGTGTTGTACAACCAAAAGTAAACATGACACCATTGGTACCCAATCAGTATGTCAATATTGGTTTCTTTTTCAATCATATGCTGGAAATGAAATCTTTGCCTTACAATTTGGGTAGAAATCTTAGTGAGATACCAGTAGGCACGGCCACCATGCCAATCATGTTATAGTCCTGCTTTAGACTAGTTTTGCACGCTTGCTGCCCTATAAACCTCTTGGTCTACAATGGAATAGCTGGAGTGTTTACTTGAAATAGATTGAATATTCTTGCGTTTACTGGAGTGGTGAATGTACTCGATTCTCTAGTTCTTTTCTGTTAATAGACTATTTTTTCCTTTTTGATTGTAGACCACACTACAATGTAAATATGACAGCAGTTCAAGTTGGTCAAGAGTTTCTAGATATCCCAGCTGATTTATTCCAGCCGGGAGATAGAAAAGGAGCAATAATCGACAGTGGTACGACCTTGGCCTATCTTCCAGAGATAATCTATGAACCATTGGTGAAGAAGGTACATTGCATGAAAAACTTCCAAGTTCTCAGAGATTTCTTTTCTGCAGATTATGTGCTCATAAATCTGGATCTCTCTTTGTTAGATAACCTCGCAGGAGCCTGCTCTGAAAGTTCACATAGTTGATAAAGATTACAAATGCTTTCAGTACTCTGGAAGGTTAGTTTTAGGCCTTGAGTTTATTATTAATACTGCAAAACAATGAATAGCGTACCTTACACAATGATTTTATAATTAACCACATGTTACCTTTACTGGCAGAGTTGATGAAGGGTTTCCGAATGTCACTTTCCATTTTGAAAACTCGGTTTACCTCAGGGTTTATCCTCATGACTATTTGTTCCCTTATGTAAGCATCTTCAGCCTTTTCTGGTTGATTTGTCCTATCAAGGCAACCTATTTCGCCTCGTACTCATGAAACCAAATTTTCACAGGAAGGAATGTGGTGCATTGGGTGGCAAAATAGTGGAATGCAATCCAGAGATAGGAGAAACATGACACTTTTGGGAGGTACGTTAAGAATACTCACAAACCTTTCTTCACTCCTGTGTTCCGTCATCTCTACCATTGTAAATTAAGATCTATAGCATGCTATGCATAATACAAAATCACGTCTCAATGAAGAAGTTTAGTGAGTCTTCCTCCACCCAGTTTGAATCAATCCCATGCCCACAGTATCTTACATTCCTTTTGCAGATTTGGTCCTTTCAAACAAGCTTGTTCTCTACGATCTAGAAAATCAGCTTATCGGGTGGACTGAGTACAACTGTAAGTGTTAAACCGACCAAGATTCAATTCTCACAGATTTTGTGAAAGATTCCGAATATGAAACACAAACTGTCTTCTCTCTTTGCAGGCTCATCAAGCATAAAAGTAAAAGATGAAGGAACAGGAACAGTTCATCTAGTAGGCTCACATTTTATCTCTTCTGCATTTCCTCTAGATACCTCATTGCTTTTGCTTTTGTTAGCTTTTCTCATTACTCTTTTCCTCCTTTAGTAGAGACAGCATATAGATTCTCCTTTGTATATAGATTCAACATATTGCTTGCGCAAATGGTAAAAAGGTGATCTGAATATATAGTAATACAAAGAAAAACCAGCAGCTTCATGAACAGATAGTTCTATTTTTATTGATTTAAAGCATTTTATTGAAGGAATGAGTCAAAGGATATGACCAATAATGGTCACAGGCATAGAGAACCAAAAAATAAAGAAATAAAGTTAACAGCACAAAGGACTAAGCGAAGATGACTTCTAAGAAACTATGCATCTCTTATTTCTGACTCAAGACTTAATCCCCTGTTCAATCTCTAATCACAGTGCTTACAAATCAATGTTTTTCTACAAATTAGTGGGAAACAAACTAAACTTTTCGTTACAACAAAGTCAACAAAAGTTTGTAGTTGGGTCAAAACCATTCTCTCCCAGGCTTTCGTTTTCTTCTATCATCACCTCTCAAGCCTCGGTCCATTCTTTTAACTCACAGGGAGAAGCATAGATATTTGCCTGTTGTTCTTCGGCCTCTGCGTCATTAACAACACCTCGACATCTTGGGAAGCCACAGTAACATGCAAGTCGCTCATCAATTGAAAAGAACCTGTAAGTTTTGAGATAAAATATCAGCAAATGATAAAAGAATCTCAAAAGCACCTGATAAATAAAGAGCAAGAAGAAAAAAAACCTGTAATCGTACGTCAGCTCTTCCCATTTTGCGACATCCCTCTTTGCAAATATGATAATATGCTCATCATCATTAACCCTAATGACTCGAGAATAGCAATTTGGCTGTACAAAAGTAAATCACAAGTAATGTAATTGTATTGCAGATGCTAATTAAGTCAAATTCGAATACTCAAAAAGAGTTATTGACCATACCTCACATGAGTGATTGATCAGATGGGCAATGCTCCCTGTCCTTGTTGCATCTATGACCCGCTCATTGTCAATTCTAAACATGTAGGTCCCAGCACCCTGTATCATAACATTTATTGTTTGATAAACTGATATTTTACAATTCAATACTTAACCGAAAATATCAGTGAGATACTAAGGGAAAGGTAAAATAATGTTCCAGTGCTCAAGGATTAATGTGCTGATAATTAGTTAAAAATTGCTTATAGAATCTTCTATCGAGTATTATGTACAAGGTCAGATACGCACCACCATTGAGTTGTATATAAGATGTTCTCTCTTGTCAGCTATCGAAGGCCTAACGAGTTCTCCAGTGTACTCAATCACCTGCACCCACCCAATTCACAGTATTCTCATGACTGACACTTAGCCATACAAGAACTGGAAGTTCAAGTTAAGAGTGCTAACCATATCTCCTGCCCTATGTGGAAGCTTTGCAAAGATCCCAAAACCATGAATTCCTGATTTCCCTGTGAAGAAAAAGGATCAGAGAGAATTGGTTCTGAGAGATAAGATAGGCTTAATGAGAAGCGTTTCCATCTAAGCCATAATATGTAGAAACGATTGCGATATTCTGAGACCCATCACACAAATGCACCATGCATCCCAAGAATTCAAGAAGAAGAAAAAGAAACTACCAGTTCTTACAAAAAATTAACTAATTTGATCTTCAAAGACATAAAGATATGGGGCAACAAACCAGAAATTTTGACATCTTTTAGGATTGCTGGTTAAATGCTTACCAAATGCTAATCTCTTCTTGTATGTTTCCTTCATGTATCTATATTTCTCGGCCATAGATAAAATCTTGCTTGGAGTAATTATCTGAGACACCTTTGATCCATGTATGCGTTCGTACGTTGAAAATTCATGCCGAGAGTATCCACCAACAATATACGGCTGATTTTCAACAAATAATCGTTTTGAAGAAGCACCAGCAAGAGCTTCGGGTTCCTTTCGTCCTCTTCTTCTGAGATAGTTATAAGGCTCTACCAGAAACAGAGGAAAACATGTTAGCAATTCTGCAAGATAGAGCTATAAACTGGCATATAGAGTTCCCCCATGAATACACGCAAGCAAAGTGTGGAAAATACATGAGACTAGATCTCTGAGCTTAATGTGTAAAAGCCAAGGTAAGAGAATAACTAGCTACACAACTCCATCCCAAAGAGATGATGTAAATCTACACATTATTCCAAACAGGTATTGATTAATGAAACTGCATACCAGTACGAGCACACCCAGATGGATTAGGAGGTGGGACATACTCCGCAGTATTATGAACAGGTTTGATCATGTACTCTGTTTCTAGGTGGATATTTGATGTTTGTCGATGCCTCTTGCAAAACGAAAGTAGGCGGATACACTGATCTGCTTCATCATCCTCCATTGATAGAATAAACAGCCTATCCTCATCCTCAAGCTACAAGAAGTCAAGACATCTTTTTGGTGAATTCTGTGGTTGAGTAAACGTATATGAATGAATGCAAAATCTCATGATCCCATATAGGATATGAAAGGTACCTCAACACAGAGACCAGCAGCTCGTGCGCATAGTGGGTGATATGCCACTCGACAAGAACTGTTTGAACACTGAAAATATGCAGCTCATTACTTTTTTTTCTTACATTTTCATTGAGAATTTTCTGCTCGAAAATACTCTTATGTGAAGGATACACAAAGAACCATTTTGTCTTGTCATCAAAAGAATTCTTACTTGGATACAGGCTCCATAGGATACCCCGCAGATGCTGCACAACAACTTCCAACGATCCTATTTCAAATGTTAAGAAAATAGCACAACTAATCAAACATCATGCGGTTACTAGAAATCACACTATGTTTCGAAGGCCACTGACTATATCTGAGGCAAAAAAATGTTAAGGAAACTGAAAATGAAGAACTCAAACCTTGTTGACTTTATTAACCCCATCAATGGGTTCCATCTTCTTGACATTCGATAAGCATGTTTCTGACAGTATCACATGGGTTTCTCACATATCTTGGAAAATAAAGCATAAAAGCATAATCCATAGCAGAAAGGATGCACATCAGAATAATATAATAAAAGGTCAAGAGTGAACCTGGGATCCATATGGCACACGCCAGATGAGCCCAGCGCCCATCAGTTGTCCGCTTCATAGCGCCACCTGAAAGATTTTTTGTTAGTCACTGATGAAAGTATATAAAGACTCCATACCGAACAGGTTTGGTCAAATTACCAACTACAGGACAGAGACAACATCGTGGAGGAATATCAACAGCGCCAGGACGACACAAGTTGCATAACCACAGAAAACCATCACGGGGTTCCAGCTGCCCATAGCATCTAGTATGGACCTAGTCCAAGATCAAATCTTTAGCATCACCTCGAAGTAGAAAGGATACCAGCCACTATAGAGTAGAAATCTTAAGTGACATAAGAAAGAAAGATCAATACCATCATCCTACATTTATCACATTGCAGGAACAGATTGTTCTCATATTCCTGCAGACAAGAAATTCTAAGTCAGAGATAAGTTATTAAAGCGTTCTATATTAAGATAAGCATAACAAAACATTGGATCATGAACGAAACATTGTTAACCTCATCCATGTGGCAGACATTGCACTTGTCAATATCTTTCCAGTCGACCCGCACAGGTCGGTAACCAGTAGGATGATCTTGATACTTCCCCGAACTAAATTTGCGCTGAGAAAACTTTGAAGTTGACCTGGATTTTAATAGCCCCTGCCAGTTAAGTCAAGCCTTATCATAGAGCATCAACGCGAAAGAATAAAATTTAACTAAGAAACTTAAAGTACAAAGAGATACAAAGAAATATTTAGTGCACATAGCTTGAATGTCCAAAACTTTCATGAAGAAAGTACCTGAACAAGTTTATCAACTTCTGGGTTGGAGAATCCAAACATATCTGTACCAGACTCATTCAGTCCGTCACCCAACATATCAGGACTATCCGAAGCACTCTGAATCTTTTTTATTCTATTATATATTTTATTCCAGCAGGCAGATGGAGTGTCTCCTTTGAACTGTAAAAAAAAATCAAGCATCAATGTAAGACATGGCTATAACATACTTTATATGCACACAAGCCTTCCAACTAGAAAACCAACCTGCTCACCGCTATTTGTGGTCACTCTGAAAACAGGGCGAGTCTTTGACTCGTCATCTCTAAGCACTTCCATCTTGTACATGGCAGATGCACCAGGATCTGCTTGAAGTCAAAGCAAGATATCAGGCATATTGTTCAACATTGCCTGATTAATATAGAAGAGAACGAAAAATAGCAAAAGATTCACCTTTTAGTGATATGAACTTCCTCATAGCTGTATACCCTTCAGGCCAAGTATGATGACTGTCCTTAAAATACTCAGAGTCAGTCACGATCCTTCCTGGAAGACAAATGATATAGGCATATGCAGAATGAGCAGAGTCCATTCCAACAAAGAATGATACACGATACTTATTTCATACATTACCAAGATTTATTATCTGCAGATCTCCTATTGTATACAAACAATTTCCAAGTTCCGCTGGTCGCAACCAGACTTTTCCCCCTTTTGTGCATTCCTCACCAGAGTTTGAGCTGTCCTCTTCTCCACTATTAGTTCTTTCAGAACAATCAGTATCAGCAACTTTTTGAAGTTGATCCATCCTTCCTGGAAGCTTAAATTCTTTTAGGTACCTGTGTAAGGTCAAATACAGCAATTTAGCACATGCATGTGATGTTAACAACTTCGCTACATTGGAAAATTAAAAATGTAGAATGCCAGTTAAAAGCAAGAGAACTTGCATTTTTGCTTCTTCCATGGCCTGCTCAAACCGAGGTTGCTTGCACTTCAGGGGAGACCTTGAGAGAAGCCCTTGAAGAAATGAGACCGCTTGCTTGGCTTGTATTCTAGACAACCAAATGACAAAATGTCAATTTCCTCATGATAAATGTACCGTAACATTCGTTTCAACAGTTCCGTAATAACGACAAACAATAACTCTAAAAGGTTTAAGAAGATTTTCTAACCTAGCAAAATCATGAGTGCCGAAAAACTGTACAAGGATTGAGTTTCCTCCAGGTGCCTTGTTGTTTAGACCTTTCCGCTTTACTGTAACAGATTCATCCACAACAATCGCTGGCCACATAGCATGACCTGTCCGGAAAAGGTATCAAACATAGCAGTATCGTAACCTCTCAGTAAACATAGTTGGCAATCCCTAGAAAACAGACATGGGTTTAGTATAAGAGCATTGACCAGTTAGTTTCGCCCATATGATGTCTCTAGGCTCAAAATCTTGACACCCCTCAAAAGAAGCAGCCAATACAACCATCTCATCATAATCTTGACCACCGACAGCCACATCATTAGTACCAAACTTCAGATTTAGCCGCTCCATCTCTTCACGAGAAACGAAATATTTGATCATTTCACGACGAAGAGCTAACTCCTCAACATCCCCATCTCCATATTTAATCTGTAGAGAAAAAGAAAACGCCCTTAGATATCCCGAGAAACAATGGCATGAGAAAAGAAAAAAAAAAAGATAAAAAAAATAGAGAGAAATAACTTACAGTGTGATGCTTATTCTCGACATTATACCCAATGATAGAACCAGTATACCAATCAGCATCCAATGGCCAAAAAACCTAGAGAAGGTTATAACAATCAATCAAAGTGTTAAACATGGAATAGAATTAGCTAAAGCCACATAACCATAAAGCTCAAACGCTTGCCTTGCATTGCAGCCCAATGAAAGTAGTAGGACCAACACCATCATGACTTAACCTGAAATATACAAACAAAGGCACATGAAGTAATGACTTTTCTACCTAAAGACTACACTGTTCGATGATCTTACTAACCTGACCCATTTCTTAGCTGAAGGAGAAGCTTGGAGTAGCTTCTTCTCCTTCCTCTTCGAAGATCCGTTTTGTTTATTAGCGTTAATTCTACATCCCCTTAAAATCGGCGTGGTAGAGATGCTTAACGTAGTCGAATCTACTCCCAGTTTCATCAGCTCGCTGTTACCAATCCTCCTTCTCTTCATCTGCTTCTCCTCCTCCTTCTCGGGTAGTCGTCTCCTGCGGCGACTGTAGACGCGAACAATCTCAGGTCGCTGACTTGGACGCGGCTCGAAATCAGCATAGGTAACTGGGAGCTGCTGCTCGGCTTTGACCTTGGTGGACATCATCACATTGTTGGCGTTATTAACACAGCACAGTGAAGAGGAGGAAGAGGAGGAAACGGAGTAGACGCGCTCGAGAGAGGCGTAGCGAAGCGGGAGATCAGCGTGGTCGTAGAGTTCGGTTTTGATTTGGATGTCTTCTTCCTCGTGGACACTCTCCATTGAAGATAGCTCACTTGCTAGTTATTGGTCGATACAATGGAATTGAAATTGAAACTGAAAAATTAGGGTTTAAGCAAAAGACGGCGGAGGAGATCGCTTTCCCGCCGGCTAAATTGGCAGGAAAGTTATCGACTTCCAGATCTGCTCCTCCTCACTCACTTTTTTAAGTGTATCTGTAAAAGACGGACAGGCAACAGTTTTAGCAAAAGACTCTCTCTCGGGTAGAGTCTTTTGAACTGATTCGAATTCAAATTCCTTCATATTTCTGAATTAATTCGGGATTAATATCAAATCAAACCAGTATTAATATTATGCATAACGAGTGACAGTTATTAAAAAGATTCCTTCTACTAAATTCAGATGAAAAAAAATTCTTAGAGTTTCCAGGTTGATTTGAAGATTATTTTAAGAATATAATTATATTTCAGATAAATATTTTTCAAAACTATAAAATAGAAAGAGATATATTACATTTTTTTTTCTTTTTACTATGAGACAACAACAATTTGATCAATTACAATGAGAAAGAAATGGAGAAAAAAGCAAATGAAAAGAGAATCAAAATATATTGTTCTTTTTGAGTATCAACTGGAGCAGCAAGAGAAACCAGAGCTCTGTTTAGAGTCAGTGTCATCGTCCTTAACGAGACTTACCCGACTCACAGTGAGTTTATCTTTGTAAGTGTCCGAGTTTAGTTGCTTACGGCTCACGTTATTGTAGATATCAAGAATCACCTTCTCGAAAGCTGTTCTAACGTTGGTCGAATCAAGAGCCGATGTTTCCACAAAGAATAGTCCTTGCGCTTCTGCTAGAGCTTTGCCTTCTTCCACGCTCACTGCTCTTATGTTTTCTAGGTCAGATTTGTTTCCCACCAACATTCTAGCCACCGTTGTATCAGAATGAACTTAAAAAAGTAAAAGAAACAAATGAATTGGTTTTAGTTCTTAGAAAGAGATGCAAAAATTACATGAAGTTGCCAAATGATTTATTTACAAATCAAAGAGCACATGAAGTTGATTACACTCGTGTTTTTTTCATTGTAACGTTTTAGCATCTTCCTAAGTTTCTAAATTCTAAAACCATTGTGATATAACTTTCTCAAGAGGTTCAAGAAGAATCTACTTTGTGTGTCCTAACAGAAACATCTTCAAATTTTTTAATTAAAAAGTCATCCCTTGACCCTTCAGATGTAATAGATAGACTAATTAATACTAACTATAACGTGATTAGCACTTGACATCTTAAGAGTTCTGCCAAAACTAGTTTTGAAAATTCCATAATTCTAGTCAACCCTACGACTTTATTTAGCAAGATCATGTCAGAATCGACCGCACCGATAGATATTCAATGGAATGATTGACATGCATCTCATCATCGTCTTCAAATCTATTAATCAGAAACGGAATAAACAGAAAAAATGGGCTATGTAACAAAATGGAGACTCACTCTTGAGCTCATCGAGCCAACGTCCGACGCTCTCAAAAGTTATACGGCGGCTAATGTCGTAGACGACGAGTGCACCGACAGCGCCACGGTAATAAGCAGAGGTAACGGCACGGAAGCGTTCCTGGCCGGCAGTGTCCCAAATCTGAGCCTTGACCTCCTTGCCATCAATATCCATGCTCTGAGTCTGAAACTCCACGCCGATCGTGGCTTTGGAATGCGCGCTGAACTCGTTCCGAGCGTACCGAGACAGGAGGTTTGATTTACCGACCGCCGAGTCGCCGATAACCACGATCTTGAAAAGATATTCTTCTCTTCCTTCGTCGTCCGAATACATTGTTATAGCTCCTCTCTCTGTTCTCGTTTCTAGAGATAGAGAAGTATGACAGGTTTTAGAGAGAGAGGAGACGGTGGACGGTGCAACAAGCTGGCAAGAGGACATACTGCGCATTAAGTGCCGGTCTTAATATCATTGACGTTTTCATGTAATTTTTTTGTCAACACGTTTTCATGTAACTTATAACCATATACATATATACGCTAAACTATATGTATAGGATAGAAAATATTAAATAGTCTAATACATTATAGTTGAAGAAAATGTAATGTATCTTTAATCAAGGTTGAATCTACGTTTGTAACGTGCATAGTCGGAAGCCCGATCCCAACATCTACTGAAAACAAAATCTAAATATACAAAACATTATTCTTACTTACAACAACTTATAATACTGTTGGAAGATACTAATTACTCCCAAAATGAGGATGTTCTTAGCTTTATTGTTGTTTAGTAAGAAACATAAGTGATTTAAGAAGTATAGAACTCGGGTAAGAATTATGTGTTTATATGTCTTACTACATGAATTGTGTGCTTGTGGATGCAAATTTTGTTACTTTTGGTTTTCTCGAAGAAGTTATAGTAAAGTTAAATTGCTATCATCCAGGCCAATTCAAAATAAAAAATGGATATTTTTTCAAGTTAAAAAGTTTATTGGATCCATAATCAGGATCAACAACATACAAATATATAATATGAAAAACAAAGTAAAAGTAAAAATATCAGAATGATCTGAATTAAGACATCAACTTATAAAATAACCAAAAACATATTAGTTTCATGAATAAGTTTCAGATGAAAATAAAGAATGAAGTAAATTTGGGTCCTTGGACTCATAACGGTGGCCAACAGTTACATAACCAAAGATGCTACTGCTGTCGCAACAATGTTGCTATCTGGTGAAGCATAATGAAGACTTCATATTCCAATTTTATGAGAAAAATATTGATTGCAATGACGAGATGATTGAGTTGTGGAATCAAAGATGAGATGATAAAATATCTCTTGTTACGACAAATGATGCTTCAAAACTTGTGCAGTTCACAACATCAAAATTATGAGAGGGCAACATGCAACACAAAGAAATGAAACAATCCATGCATACTAACAAGGATATAGTAATACATTAACAACCAATCAAAATGTTTTTTTTTTGCTTGAATTTGGGACCAGTCAAAAATGTTGTAAACAATATAATATGTGTCCAATAAAGTTTCAAAGAGGTATCTCAGCATGTGTCTGTTGTGCGTGTGCCTGCACTGGCTCAGCCATATCTTCCACAAGTTTATCTAGCTCGTCCTCAAGTTTCAGATCATCAAGATCAAGCACTTCCACTATGTGGTCAGTATCTGAAGGAGATTGAGTTTTAGCTTCTGAACTCTCTAGATTCCGATCCTTGATCTCAGCCTGTGTTTGTTGTGCCTGTGCCTCTGCCTGTGGTGGTTCAGCCAGTTCTTCTGTAAGTTTTTTCAGTTCATCATCAAGATCAAGTGCTTCCACTACGTGCTCAAGCTGTTTCTTTTGATCTTCAATTTGTGTCTGCAGCTGGGGTACACCACTTCTACATGTATGTATTGTAAACAAATATTGTAAAAATTCATATATTCAATGTAATATACAAGTTACTTACAAGTTTTCCAGTGCAATTTTCATAGCATTTGAAGCTATCTTTAGGGCATTAGCAGTGCATTAGCAGTTTCAGAAGTATCACTTGTTTGCTCTAATTTTGCTTTGCTGGTTTCAAGAGTAAAGATCTGATTGCTTAGTTGTTTGGCATGAGACTCATAGACTTTTTTCAACTTGAGAGAGTTGATAGCTGGGTGCTTAGAGATTGGAGCTAAAGTTTTAGCTTTTTCACATAATGCTTTGATTTTATTGTTCATCTTATCAAGTCTACTCTGTTGTTGTGTGATTGTTTCTTCAAGGAGTGTAATGGCTTGGTTAAGATTGGGTTTATTGACCATCTCTAATTTATTCTTCAGCCAATTCATCATCTGCAAAGTTTTGAACAGCATTGAACTCAACAGCAAACAATGAATGACAAAGAAAGATATTTAACAATTCAATCTATACTATTAAAGCAAAATACCAAATAGGTTTTTGCCCCTAGTTTTTTAATTATTTACAGTGAAATGCCATTGTAATATTAATTAATATTAATAAATAATCATCCTAAAATCTAGTTTAAGGAAATATTTAAACAACATATCTGAATGTCACCAGTAAATCATCGATCATATTTTGACCCTTAATGACCTGATTCCAACGAATCTGTGGCTATTAGCCTATTACTATAAATATAAATGATGATTCCATAGCAATTTACATGTATGAATACTTTTAATGTTCATTATTAATAAATGAATATATTTGGACACTAACATTTAAAATCTTCATATCATCATATTCTATTTAAACATGATTATAACATGATTGTATTATATAATTTGTAATCAAACCCAGTATATATATTAGCCAATAAACATGTAAATGTACTAGGAAAAAACTAAACACATAATGATATTTTATTGTTAAATAAATTGAACACATAATCTCATATATTTAATCGGGATATGTTCAATTTTGACTTGGGTCTATTCGAATTTCAAAATTTTATGCTTTAAACCATATTCTGAACATTGTGGGTTTGGTTTGGATATCTATTTAAATAGTGTAAAAATATAAAATTCAAATATACTTTAAATTCTCAAAATCCAAAACTTAATAATATATAAACATACAGTTTTTTAAGAATGCAAAATTAAATATCTAAAATAAAAATAAAAACTGGACTCATTTAGAAATTTTGATGGAGAACAAGCTTTTTAGATATTTTCTGTGTTTTGAGAATTTTAGGGTATCCGAAATATTTGGTTCGAGTCTGGTTTGAATCTGGTTCTTCAAATATTAAAATTGTATATCCAATAATGTATAAACCAATGCTGGTTTGGGGTTTGGTACTGTATTTCAAATCAGATTCGATTCAGTTCTTTGGTCCAGATATTTTGTCCAGCTCAATCATTTATGATAAACAAATTTATAAAAATAAAATTTGACTAATGCGAGTTATGTTAGACTATATCTTACTCCGTTTTAGTTTTAACTTTTAAAAATAAACTAAAACAAATACGAGACACGCCGATGCTTATTTAAATAATTTTTATAAAACTTAAAACATATAATTATAGATTGAAATTATGGTTTATGATAAACCAAGTTTTGTAAACAAAATAATCCCGCGCTTTCAAAACGCGAATCAAAATCTAGTAATTTATTTAAAGCGAATTAAAAAAAAAACTTGCAACTTACCTTGCACGGAACGCTAAGAGACGGAGAGTAAGCGCGACAGAGACGAAACAAGAGAATAAGCGCGACAGAGACGAAACAAGAGAGTAAGCGACAGAGACGAAGCAGTGAGTACGCGCGACAGGACGAAACAGCGAGAGTAAGCGGCAACGACAGACGAAACAGAGGAGGAAACAGACAGAGGAAGCGGAGGAAGGCGGAAAGCTCCTCCGGCTGAAGCTACTCAGGCGGAAGCTACTCCGGCGGAAGCTACTCCGGCGGAAGATCCTCCGGCGGAATCGGAGAGAAGGAGATAGAGAGGAAGCAGAGGAGAAGATCGGATTTTTTCTGCTTTTTTTTTCTGTTAGTTAGTTGCAAGATATTGAAGCGAAGTCTTCCCGCTATAAAAATTGGTTTTTGGAGTTGTGATGTTGAGCGTTAGTAAATTGAGATCAGTGATATGTTTGACACCTCATCTACTTTCATCAGGAAGAGCTTCATTGTTAATGATGACTTCTATGTTCTACTTAGCTGTTTAGTATAACTACAAGCAAAATCCATCACTTTTGATATCAGAATCCAGTCATTTAAGCGCGGCGTAGGTGCCATCGCGTCCCTTAGGTAATGGGTATTAGTGCATGCTGGTTCCGGGCCAGGGGGATTAGTCGGTTGAGTTAAGCGCGGCGTAGGTGCAATCGCGTCCGCCTTCGAACCTCCTGTTAAAAAAAAATAATAATAATTTCAAGGTGTCTTTGTATGTATGATAGTGTGATCATCGCCTTTTCTTTCAAAAGTGGCTTTGTATCTTTATATTTCGGAAGATGCATTCTATTTTGTTATCAGTAATGAACGGAGAGATGACATGGGACAATGGTTTATAGGTGGAAAATTTCGTATAGCAGCATAATGTTTTTTCTATGCACCTAGCTCATTCAACTATTCATCACTGTCTTCATATCCACTTTTCTTCTCCTTCCATGTCTGTCTTGGTTTTTGATCTCTTGGGTGGTTTCTCAACTGGCTGAACAAAAAAGAAACGAGAAGATAGATGTAAAAAGCCAGTCATGAGAAGGAATGAAACAATAAGAAAATCTTACTCATGTATCAAAGCGCTCAAACACAAACTCAAAAGCTTTCTTCAAAGCTAATCTTGACAAGGAGAAAATGTTCAATGATTACAGGCATTGAAGAAGATACACACTCTTACCTCTTTCTCAACCATTCTGCTGACAGCTTCCATGGCTGTGGCTGGGGGAGGCATGTTCTTCGCTTCCTCAGCTCGTTTTTTGTTGCTTTTCCTATATAAAAAGAGAAAACAAAACAAGAGTTTGACAGCGCAAACATAATCCATAAGCATAAGGTTCCTGATGCTTGCAGGACACTCTTTCTTTGTCAGAATGTGGTGTAAAGGTAAAAGATCGTTTATCCAATAGCGTTTCTCTTTCAGTGAGCTCATCAACCTAGCCACACATGTACAACCATTGACAAATAAAGAACAAATATCTACAACTAGAAACTCTTAGCTGTATCATATCCTTCAAATGAAATAACTCACATTTAAACTTGCAGACTCGGTATGACTAAACTCATTCAATCTTTTGACTATTGTTGCTTCACATGTATGCATGCACAATTGTTGCCTGAAATATATAAATAGAAAAACACATCAAATATGCACTAAACTACTATAAGAAAGGGCTCTCACAACACTATTTTAAACATCTTTACTCTTACCTATGACAATAATTTTTAAAAGCTAATCATATTCTTACAATGTCGGTCTTAGAGCACTTGATACCATGACAGAGGGCAGCTATATGTAAAGTGCTGCTCCACATACTCCACTTGGTTTTCGGCCAGTCAAGTCAATACTTGGTCAACATTAAAACAAAGAACACTTACGAAACTATCCTTCTAACAATGAAACAGAGAGGAGTCACAACTGCATCCAATCTCTCTTCATACTAGCTAGAGAGTCTCTAGCTGTTTGCATGAGAGCATCTTTATCGTCTTCACCTTTCAATAACCCTGCAAGAATATGATGAAAGCTGGGTCAAGTATTTGATATAACTGTTTGTATAGTAAGGTTCTTCATCAACCCAATACAAAAAATAATGAGTACCAAAAGACAACACACTATTTGAGAATTTAGGAATGAAAATTGAAGGATCAACAAGCTTTTCGTAGTTCTTGTTTTCCACAATGTACAGCATTTCCCAGAGCTGCAAGTACACAGAACCTAACTCATAACTGCACAAAAAACAGCAACACCTCTGCATTACTCAGACTCTGCAGTAGACTTAACAGCTAATAAAGGCTATCAAGCAAACACGCTAACTCGAAGGTAGCATGAGAAATCAATAAGAAGAACAGGAAAATTCTTTGCCCGATGAGGACAAGTTTTTGATGAATAACACATCACTAGTAACATAACTCAGCATGATAAATTAGGAGTGCATAAAGACATTTACTAAGAACCTAACCTGCAAGCCAAGTAGAGACAGGAAGACTGTGCTAGTTCAGTTCTACGCCCTTTAGTGAAGTTTTGATCAACTGCCATCTTCAGAGATAAAAAGGTGTAAAAATCCTAACAAATTAAAAAAAAAAGTTTAGAAGATATGAAGTTAACATACTGTAAAGATTGAAGTAGCCATGTCAATCAAATCATCTCTCTCATCAGCAATCCCCAAGGCATCTTTCAAATTCATAAACTCATCTTTTGCTGTAACAAAAATAAAGAAAGATCACAATTGCACTAACGTAATGAGTCTAACAATTACTCTGAAAGACGAGCAACTGGTAATGGTAAGTAAGATCAAAGGAAACGCTGAAGACTAGAACATGTACAGGTCATGAAATTTTGAGGGCTATAGACAATTTAGTAAGGTTTTTTTTTTTTTTATCACAATTTAGTAAGGTTTTATATAGAAACCTTTATTAACAAATTTTGGGGTTTATATATATTTAAATTTTTCTAAAATTGGGAGGGTTATAGGTCAATACTTCACTAGCTTATGCTCAGAACTGGCACTGAATACATGTATCAGTTGCACTATTTAGGCCAATGATGAACAGAAAAAGAGGGGCAAACCTATTCTAATTCTCCTTGCACGTGAGCTTGAAATCTCCCTCTTAAGTCTTAACACTCGTCACTATGTTACCTGACGCTCAGCTCCAGGGGCGGAGGCAGCTGAGAGCTAATGGGGTCAGCTGACCCCTATAGATTTAAATTATTTACAATAGTTTCTGTAAATTTGTAATATCTGACCCTAGTTAAAGTTTTTTAATGACCCCTATACATTCTAAGCCCACCTTACTTCAACCAAAACAATAACCCTAACTCAAATAAATCTAACTCAAATCCACGTACACTATTTTTTCCCTACCACATCCCTAAGAATAAAATAAAGAGAAATTGCATCCAATGACTTCAAAAAAACAAAATTTATTATCTAACTAAAATCTCCCCTCTCTCTTCTTATCTCTTCTTATCTCTTTCTAGAAATCTAATTTTTTTTGGGAAAAATGTTAAATAAATCCTCGACTTTGCGATTTGGACCATTATAATCCCCAACTTTTAAAATAACCACAAAAGTCACACATTTATTATCAACTATCTAAAAAACTTCTAACTTTTCGTTGAATGGATCAATTTAAACCCGACGTTAATTATATTGACAGAACATTTAAACTCAGTTAAATCTATTCGTTAATCAAAACGTCGCAATGTTTTGTCAATTAAAAAACACATCTTCTTCTTCTTACCTACATCGTCGACTCCATTTTTTCTTTTCGATCCACTTTTGGCCCCAACGGCTTTGGATGATTCACCGAGAAACTCACCACGAGATTGTCCCGATGCTGCTGACATAGACGCTACAGAGTTGGCACCACCGAGTTTTCTTTGTCGAGACTTCTTGTTCTTTTGATTACCCATCTTCTCTCTCTACGATTTGGTTCGTTGAAGATTTTTGGTGATGGTTCGTGTTTTAGGGTTCGTGATTAAGAGAAAATCCCAAATCGATTTGAGAAATAATGAGAGGAGATGTGTTTTTTTAATCGGCAAAATACAGCGTCGTTGCGGTTAAGGACGAGAATTAACTGAGTTTTAATATTTTGTTAGTGTAATTAACGTCGGGTTTAAATTGATCCATTAAACAAAAAATTAGAGGTTTTTTAGATAGTTGATAATAAATGTGTGATTTTTGTGGTTATTTGAAAGTTGGGGATTATAATGGTCCAAATCGTAAAGTTGAGGATTTGTTTAACATTTTTCCCAATTTTTTTTTGGTTATTCTCTGAATAAACCCATGAATAAATTAGGCCGTATAAAATGGGTTTATTGCTAAAGTAATTAAGTACATGTTAGAAAAGTTAAAAATAATTGCAAAAAAATAATTTCTTTTCAGTGAATATTTATTTTTTCCTGAAATAAAATCATGTATTTGCCTTCCTCTTAGGATAGCTTCATTCACTATGTTTATTTATTAATTTCAATTGATTTTATATTAGCATAATAAATGGTTTATATTAATACTAAAAATTGGGGGTTACAATAATTTATATATAAAAATTACTAAATTAATAATATCTATGTATATAATAAATCTAATAAAATTATGAATAAAAATTATAATTTAGTTTAGAAAGAATATTTTCAAAAAAAAAAATAGAAATGAGTTCACTAACATAAAAATTGTAAGGTTTTTCAAATGTATAATAATAAAATATTAGATTATTTAGTATTTTAGTTATAAACATTATTTTGGGTCAAAAATATATTGACCCCGTTAACAAAATTTTCTGGCTCAGCTCTACAGGCAAATAAGGATCAAGTTAAAGAGTTATTTTCATCCTAGGGCAGTATCAAGTTTTTTATTACAACATAGGACAGTTATTGCTCTTAGGGTAGTTTTTTGAAACTATAAACTTACTACATTTACTCTTCCAACTAAACGGGTCCCACAACTTTAAACTCTTTTCTTTTCCCTTTTCGCTGTCTTCTCTTTCTCTCTTCTCTCTCTTTAATTCTTTTTTTATTTTTTTTCCACTTTTAGTTTTATTTCATATATGATCCCTTAACTTTTAAATATATTAATTTATGCTCTCATCATTTTTTATTTGCAAATATCTCTTTCAAATTGACTCCTCACTTTTTAATTATAAAAATCATATCTTCCATGATTACACGAACATGTTTTTGAACTTCTAGAAATTTACTATTCGATTTTTAACTTTCCAAATTGCAAAAATAGCCCCTTAATATATACATGTGTACACATGGACATCGAAACTTTTGTTTATACATGGACATTTATTGTACACATGGACATCAGACTTCATTGTACACATGAACATCGAAAATGTATGTTCAGTGAATATGTATGTTCATTAAAAAATTTGGTGTACATAGTTGGACATCAAACTTTATTGTACACATGGACATCGAAGTTTATTGTTATAGTTCACTTTTGTTGTTGACATGGACATCAGAGTTTAATGTACATGTAGACATCAAACATGTATGTTCGGTGAACATTTTATTTATGCATGGACATATGACTTTATTGTACGCATGGAAATCGCCTTTTAGTGTACACACGAGCACAGGCAGGAATGTTTATTGTGGACGCTGTGGAACATGGCCACTAATGTATACACATGTTTACAGCCTTGACTCAAAAGGCTATTGATTGTACACATGTACACAACATGTATGTTCTTTGAATATTTTGTTGTACAAAGATAATAGTTTATGAATGGACACCGTCATTTTTATTGTACACATGGACATCTCTATGTTGTGTACACAAGGGCAGAGGCATGGATGTACATTGTGGACGCTTTGGAATATGAGAACTAATGTATACACGTGTGTACGGCCTGTGCAGAGGACTCAAAGTACATTTTGAAGTCCAGTATGGTATACATGGACACATACATGATTATACATTGTACACGCGGTGGTAGATGGACACTAAGGTCAACATGGGCGTAGGCATTCATTGTAAACATGTACACACCTAGTAGGTACCGTGTACATTATGTGGTTCGTGAACACTAATGCCAGTGTGTACACATGTATTTCACTGTCCACATGTACAATGTATTATCCATGGTTGCTCTCGAGCTTTCGTGATAGTTGGAGTCGCGTCGGAGATGAACAAAGGTCACGAAGAAGATAAATCCTGACGAATAAGGATCATCTGAGACATGAATGTGGTGGCGGAACCCTAATTTCTTGGTGTTGTCTCATGTGAATGCGTGGTGGTGGTCATGGTGGATGAATTTCTTGATTTTCATAGTTTGGTCCATGGTGGGTGATGAGCATTCTACAACGTTTTCGCCGTCGAAACTGCTCCATCGTGGTCTATCTCCGTCGTCACTACACCAAAGTCAACAACGTTTATGCCGTTGATGTCATTATCGTATATGTCACTATTACATCATCATCACCAGAGATATACCTTGACATATCTTAAAAGATAGATTGAGCAACAGAGAAAATAATTACATGTGATTTCTTTAGAAAAAATTATCTGAAGAATCAGATTTCAGTTTAGAAAAAATAGAATGTTTGGGAGGAAGAAGACGAAGAAAAAAGATGGTGGGACCTATTTTATCTATGATTATCTAGGCCATTAGATTATTTATAAGATGAAGGGTTGTGATGAAATCCCACCACTAAAAGAAATAAATAAAATAGAAAGACAATAAAGATGTGTGGTTGAGATTATTTCTATTTAATACACTGGTTTGGTTAGTTATCAATTTAGTTCTGAATTGACTAATTTATTTAAGAAAAAGAGAAGCTGTTAGAATAAAGTGTCCTAGTAGCGATAACTGTCTTATTGTGTCAATAAAACTCATAAACTGTCTATCAGTGTAATACTTTCCAAGTTAAAAGGCAATGTACTCACTACACTATGGCTGTACGTAGCTGGTTCTTATTAAATGGAATATACGGAATAAAAAGAATACAAAAATTTGGAATTGAAAAAATGGAATAAAAGAAATAGATTTTACAAAGGATTTTTTTTTGTTCCATTCCAAAAAAGGAATATGTGGAATTGGATTAAAAAAGTTATTTGTGGTAGGTAAATATTGTTTTTGGAATGCATTCCAAACAAATTCATCCAACAAATAAGATTCTAGTTGCATCCAAAATCTAAATTTTATCGTTCAAAAGATACTATAAATTGAAACAAAACGATTTTATTTGACCCACAAGGTTTGATATTTTACCCATCCGAGCCCTTATATGACTCGGTTGTTCCATATTAAAAACTAGTTTCAACGCCCGTTTTGTTCTGATATTCCTCTGGATCCGTCAGGTTTGCGCATTGATCACAAACGCGGTGTCTTACGAAACGTACTGTAAGTTGGTAAAACCCTATAATAATCTTTAATTTCTTTGTTAATGTAGAAACTCTCCTTAGGTTTAACTTCAAGACGCTGCTAATCCTAATGCTATTGGAATGCAAGTATATGCATGTTAACAGTTGCGTGACATACTGACATGTTCTAATATATATTTTTTTGTCAAACTTTATTTGATTGCTTGGATTTTGGTAGAGTAGATCAGAGGGTGTTTATAATGATCGTAACTTGGCTTGCTGGGAAATCCAGCAATGATGGTATCTGTGCTCTCCAAAAATCAATAGACAACTTAAATAAGGTATGTTTTTGGTTTGACTATTATTTTTTGAAGCTTTGAGAACCGTTTGTTTTGGTCATAGTTAAGACTTACCAAATAGTCATCTCTCTTGAGCTCTTCTTTTTTTTTTGGCTGTCGAATTGAATTTCTGTTTACTAGCTTATCTAGTAGTTTGTTAATAATAATAATAACAACAACAATTTGGTTTTGGTTTTGGTTTTCTGTTGATCTCTTTCGTTCAATCTCTTGACCTCAAGGCCCTTGAGTACAATAAAAATCTGGAGAGAAAATACCTGGAGGAGGCTGCCAAAAGGCTTGAGGAAGCAAAAGTAAAGCACCGGGCCAATGATAGAGAGGGTACATACAATCAAATATCTTTTGCTGCTTTTTCATGACTATATGGAACCATTTTAAAACATGTGTTGCGCGGTTCTCATGCAGGTAGTTTATTTTCATTTAAAACGAAGGTTTTGTTCGAGCGAGCAGCTCAAGATTTTCGGGATTTTCAGATCTCTGGACGTACTGACGTGAGAGTTTCTTATTGTTTTCTTTTAATATTCCTTTTCTGAATCATTAATTTAACTCTGCCACTTTTTCTTAACACAGTTGATTTTACTGGAGAAACTAAAAGAGGAAGCGATGGAAAGGTTGCGGAAGGAAGATTTCACGGCCAAGAAGTCAACAAATGTGTTTATTTACTTTTGTTTGTTCCTTTTACTATTAAATTATTTTGGGTCCTTCTAGCTCGTTATTCTTCTTCTACTAGAAGAGTTAAAAGTAGATATTTTAATCTTGGGGTTTGAGATGTTAATAAAATCATAAAGAAGCTATTTTGATAAGTATATTAGAATTCTGGGATCGAGTACTCTTTTGAAGCATAATAATTATTAAGCATAATGTTCAATTCTGTAGTCCCTATGCTGACTGAAATCCTCGGAGATGAAGATATAAGGCTAAAGAGGTCGTTGAAGCTGGGAAAGCATCTATGGGTAAATAACCTGATGAAGCATGTTTCTTAGTATTACTTCTGTTGCTTTGGTTTGTTCGACTGAAAATTTGTTTACTCTGTTTATCTACAAGACAAGACGCATGTTCTGTTTATCTAAGAGTCTCAGCTAAAACAATCATCAATAACATAAAATTGCAAGTAACAACTACCAAATCCCATTACCAAAGGGTAAAAAACGTTTTAGCATTTGCATTATGAATCACAGCCTAAACAAAGGTAGAAGAAGATGAACTTTTTTTAATCTCTAAGAGCTAATTGTTTTAGTCGCGAATGGAAAAGGCTGTCTTCATCCTCTGCACAATGTGGGGCAACGTATTGAGACTCTCCTCAATGGATTGGTTAACACAACCTTCCATATCTTTGGCCGCATCAACCCTGTTCTTATGGAGCTTCGAAGACTCAAATTTGTCTTGACAGACCATGAGAGATCTGTTCATCCTTTCCTGAAACTGAGCCATTTCGCCCTCGAAATACTGCTGGGATTTGACGACGGGAACACTGCAGTGCTCAACGCAGTTGGCTATCTCCTCTTGCTTCCTGCTTCTGTCAAAGCACTCGTACGCACACTTGAAGTACGCTTGCTGCAAATTTAAACCATTTATTCACATAAACACCATCAACTTCACCGAAACTGAATATAACTAGTGCTGTGTATGTAACAAATACATTAAAGAGGAGAACAATACAGTTGAGTTAACATAGCTAACACATCTTCTTCTCAAGCGACCTTAGAGACCAAATCTTCATATGAAATTGAAATATGTTTTCGAACTAAGCTCAGACCACAAGATAATATCACTAAAACAGATGAATTGGTCACTAAAGCATCCTTCGAATTTTGGATTATACTCACAATTGGCATCAGCACATAAGCAAACAAACCCTAACTAGGAGAAGAAGAGCCATACCTGAAGGGTGAAATTGATATGATCCTGAACAGGAGAGAGCTGCGATTGAGCGGACGCATTTACTTCCTCGAGCTTTCTCCTGATCCTCTCCGTTACGATTTGCTCTTCCGCCGCCGCTATGTGATCCATCGTCTCTCGCGAAGGTGATTTTGACTTTTTAGGGTTTTAGGGGTTTAAGATTTTCCAAGCTACATGTCGTTTTGTTTTTAAACCACTTCTCACGTCGGTCGGGCGAGACTTTTCCGGTTTTCTAGACCAATTCCTAATTGCATTTTAATTCAAACCGGATATAACCGGATCGGATTACTAGCAAGGCATCAACAACATACTGCGGAGACTTGGATCTGTTGATGCGAAGAGAGAGAGAGAGAGAGATGGGTCGAGCGTGGACGAAGACGATGGTGATGATTATGATGTTGACATCGACGATCTCAGCGGAAGAGCATCTGAGCACTAAAGAGTGCGAGGATCTAGGGTTCACCGGTCTCGCTCTCTGCTCCGATTGCCACTCACTCTCCGAATACGTCAAGGATCAAGGTTCGTTCCACTCATATACGTCTTTGATCTACGATTCGGGATGTGCGATTCGAAATTGGAAACTGTGGATTGGGATCGCGATCTTATTATAGTTTAAGATTGTATTCTGCAGAGTTGGTATCTGATTGCTTGAAATGTTGCGCTGATGATTCTGAGGATTCCATGAGTAAGGTAATGCTGAGAGTTTTTTTTTTTACTGGGGAATAGATTAGATGATGGAGAGTGTAACATCTTAGTGATGATGGACTTGTCTCAGGTTACTTACTCAGGGGCTATATTAGAGGTGTGTATGAGGAAGCTGGTTTTCTACCCTGAGATTGTTGGTTTTATTGAAGAAGAGAAAGAAAAGTTCCCTAGTGTTAACGTTCAGTACATTTTCAACTCACCTCCCAAGTTGATCATGTTGGATGAAGATGGTGAACATAAGGAAACGATCAGGTATGATTGCATTTATCCCTCTTTCTCCAACTTCTAGAGTCAGCTCGAGTTGACCTGATTCAAGACTGTCAAGTTAATTTCATATGTTCATGTTAGCATGTTAGATTAACGTGTAAATGTAACTATGAATAGATCCGCTGCAATTCTGCTACGGTATATTGTAGCTGTGTGATTAATGAAACCCTCCAAATGAAAATTGGGTTTCTGGAGCGTGATGTTGTCATGGAGCATTAGTAGATTGAGATTAGTGATGGGTTTTTTTCCGACCGTAATGTAGTAAACTGGCCTTCTTTGTTTCTTGGTTTTGCTTTCTTTGCAGAATCGACAACTGGAAACGTGAACATCTACTGCAGTACATGCGGGAGAAGGTCAAGCCTACTTCATCAAGTTAGTGTACATGTGGTGTTGAACTTTTGTCAAACAATTGGATCTTATGGTTAAACAACACATTGTGTGTGGTCTTTGCTATCTCCCACCTATTTGCGTTAGTAGTCTGTATGTTCCGAACCTTAGCAATCTCATAATTAATGACTTCTATTTAATGTTGTTATGAAAGGGTAGTGAGAATCTTGTACTTTAGCTGTTTAGTATAATTAACTAATGAATGGAGAGTTGACGTGGGGCAATGGATTATGGTGTAAGATTCGTATAACATAATGTTTTTCTATGAAATCTCATTCAACTATTCATCACTGTCTTCATGTTCACTTCCTTCTCCTTCCATTCCTGTCTTGGTTTTCGATCTCGTTGAGAAAAATGTCCTCCACCTCAGAATCATCGGCGTCAAAGAGGCTGCCTGATTCGTCTGAAGCTTCAGTATGTTCATAGTCTTGATATCTTTCATACTGCCAAAATTTTGGACAAGAGAGGATAAGATTCCATTCCACCAAAGCAAAACTGTAAAGCTTCCTATAGCAGAGAGTCTACAACTTACATTTAGTTGTTCATCCCGGTTTAAGCTCCCAAGTCCTCCTCCTTGGTTTTCTTCTCTAGCTGCTCTTTCCACTCTCTCTTCTCTGCTCGCTGGAAAGCAGGAGGATCAGAACCATCAACAAGTCCACCAGCTAACTCTATGAACTGCAGCAAAAAAAAAAATCACCTGATTGTCAGTTCTGGAGCCAAGTTTCAAGGACTGGCAGTAGCGTAAACAGATAAACATGGAAAGAGGGAGACATATACACAGCTCAAACATAATCCATAATCCTGATGCTTACAGAACACTCTTTCTTTGTCAGAATGTGGTGTGGCGGTGAAAGGTCGTTTATGCAATAGCGTTTCTCTTTCAGTGAGCTCATCAACCTAGCCACACATGTACAACCATTGAAAAAGTTGCACTACAATGTATCTGTCCAGCAGCATTCTTAACGAATGTAACATCAGTAGAAAACTCAAGTCTTCCAATATCCTCCCACATCGATTACATGCCATGTATATAGGTTTTAAATTCATGATTCGGATTTTAGAAATCCACATATCTTGATTATCTAGATTCAAACACTTACAATGCACTATCATCAGGGCGTATTCCAGGTACGTACGTCCTTCCCACAATGGTTACACCACACCATAGTAGCTTTGTCCGTTGTAAAATGACAGCGTCTAGTCTAGAATGACAAGATCAGATTCTTTCGTGCGGAGGAAGTGAGAAAGCAAATTAGGGCTTGCAGAAAAAAAAAGAGAAGACCGGATATATATTAATAGGCCTGCGACTTCGGTTTATTCCGGTTAAATAGGTCGAGGTCAATGGTGATGTTTTGTAAATAAGTTTCATTCTACTTAGGATTTTATTAACAAAAGAATGTATGCACACAACGGCGAATTCAACAAGAGAATGTATGAGTAACAAATGTATACACAAGTCTTGCTTGAACAGTTTCAAGTGAGGAGAGTCAAAAGTTGAATCGTACGAGGAATAGTATAAAGAGAGAAATCTACAGTTTCTGACACAAAATGGATTCTCCAAAGAATGAATAAAAGCGATTCTTACAGCTGATGCATTTGTTTTGTACTTCTGCTCTAAGATCTAGTTGTAACTGTCAAATGCTACGAGTCCTCATCACCTTCTCCTCGAGGTGAACCGTCTAGGTTCTCTGTTAGGTCTGTGGGTTCGGACTCAAGGAGGCACGCTCTAGCCGAGAAGCAGTGACGGACTTTGATAGAGTGGTTTGTCCATGTAGTTGAGCAGCTTCCTCGAATATTCACCATCAGGATTGCTTCTTTATCTCGAGTGTCTTCGCCCCGTGGGACACCATCAACATGCTCTTCCAGTTTGTGAGAAGCTTCGTGATTAACTTTCACTTCCACGGCTTCTTCTGGTTTAATTACCCCGGAACCTGGTGAAACCTACAAAAAAAAAGGACAAAGATTCTTGAACAATACTACATGAGAGATTCATTGGCACTGAAAGAGAGTTTAATACCTCAAGCCAGCGAGGTAGACCAAAGGATCCTCTTGGATTATTATACTCAGACTCTTCTCCATCATCCTTAACTATAGTCTGACCACCGCAGAGAATGCTGAAAATGGCTTTGCTTGTGGTTGAATTGTTTGTGATTATTAAGGTCCCTGTGTCCTCCTGACCCTGAAGAACGATGTTGTTGGTGCTCACAGTTGTTTCTGGAATAGTTTTTAGATCCTCGAATATGGATATTATTTCCTCGTTGGACCTAATTATATTCCCCAGCTCCTGTCTCCTTACAGACTTATCAACGTGAGCTATGGCCGCATGAATCTTGCAGCGCACGGGTTTGTGATCGCTCTCAGTAACATCCATGCAAGCTTCATACACTATAACTGATGAAACTACAGGGCATTTCAAGTTGCACTCTGAGAATGGGGTTGATTGAGTGTCTCTATATATAACTCTATCACACCATGCAGGAATACGCTTTTTCTCGCCTGAATCATATCCTGGAGATCATAAAACATAAAGCTTAATGGTTCTAAAACAATGCAGGAAAATTTTCAGGAAATTGGTAGGTGTTTAAATTATTAATTTATTTTATATATATTTCATATTTATATAAATTATTTTAGTTTTTGGATTTAATTATAAAATTGTTTTTAGATATAAGAAACAACAGAAATTAGAAAAAATTGTGGATTCGTACTAACTTTATAATTTGGTTTAGTAGATTTAGACTAATTTAAATAGATTTAAGTCGATTTCGGATGTATAAATCGAATTTTTTTAAACTTGTTTTGGCTAAGAGCTATTTGCCACATAGGCGGATGCTAAAGCACTGATTTTTAGAACTATGCATACAACAGATCAGAACATCTATATAAATTATTTAGTTTTTTGATTTAATTATAAAAATATTTTTAGACTAAAAAAAATTGTGTACTTGTATTACGAATTCAAATTTGTGTATTTTTACTAGCTTTATAATCTAATTTAGTAAATTTAGACTAATTTAAATAGATTTAAACTGATTTGAATTTTCTAAATTTTGTGTTGGTACCTCCTAGGCCTGCGCGGTTCCTTTCGAATTTGTAAGTGGGAGGGAAAGTGATTAACGCCTCACGCATTCCTTGGAAGACTTTACCAAGCTTCATCTCTTGTCTAAGTTGGTCCATTTCTCTAAGCCAGTCAAAGGATCGCTGCGTAATGAAGTCTCTAGCTTCATCATAGCTTATACCATACAGCCTATAGTTGAAGTCGCCACAAAATGCGATCAAGTCTGCTGCTGCTAAATCAGACTTGACTTCTTCAGCTCCGGGACTTGGAGTCTGAGAAACAAATAAACATGTTCAGTACAAAAGATATAGGAGAAGGGATAGAAGCGATGTAGTAACATACAGTGGTAGTCTTTAGTGTGTAAGCTGCTGTTGAGGCACCAGCTGCAAGAGATAGGGCCCATGGCAAACCAGAAGAATAAAGCAGCCAAAATAAATATGAGGAAAAGCCAAGTGAGCAAGACAAGAACAGGAACAACACCATACCAGCCGCAGCGTTACTTAGGTTTTGTCCTCGTGAGAAGACCATTAACCGGAAAATGTGATTGAAATCAGCGTTTCTGCGGTTAACTGCCTCCAAATGAGCAGCCAAGTGGCAGTTCACAAAGCACATGATTCTATCATAAACTCTGATTCTCAGACCTACACCTCCCTATGTAGACAATGAGATTAATATGTTACAGAGAATATACTGCAAGTGAGCTTACGTTTCAATAGATTACTTCCTCATTTTCATTTTGACAATCACACAAGAGAAATAAAAATACTAAAGTGCCAAAAGGCCTGAGTGTGTATAGGCTCCGTAATCAGATTTTTAAGTTTAAAGAAAAGTGGATATAGTGTAAGAGCTACCTTGTTGCCAATGGCACGGCCAAAGCCACAAGGGACTGCTGCAACATCAAGATCTCCAACATGTGTTCTAATCTCCTTCCTCGCCCTAAGCAGAAAATTATAACACATACGTAGTTGATTAATCATGTAAGATAAACAACTGCTGATAGTAGACCTTACAAACGTGTTACATACAAGCTAAGCACAAGAATGCACCATTTCATAAATGAAATTTCACTAACCAAAGAGATATCAGAAGTCCAGCCAACTGCCTTGAACCCATACGCTCGAAAGTTTTCTTCTCATCAAGTGCTTTTCCAATTGCATCAATCCACCATTGCCCCGCAACGCTTCCTTCAAGTCCAACCTACAACCACAACACTCGTTTCTTTTGACCTTTTATCATTACAAACAAAGCAACATCAAAAGTGTAGAAAAAGAAGTTACCGTTTCCTTAGCAGCAGACATGGCAAGGAAACCTGCCCCCATATCCACTTCTTGCAACCCAACAACGACAATGCCAACATCTGAAGTGACAGACCCCAGCCACGACATAAGTGCACCGTGTGAAGCCCTTCCTTGACCAACATTCCAAGTACCAATCATAATCCTAACACTGTCTTGTCTTGCATATGAACTTTCCTTCTGAGACAACTCTGTTCGGATTATGTTGTCCAAAGGTCCTGGAGATGTCACATACCACCCCCTTACTCCACCATGAGTGGCCAAACTAAAAACAAAACCACCACCAGCTGCTAGCTTTATCACAGGCTCATTATGTGAAACCCAGCTCGATACTAACTCTCCATCAAGATCCAAGACCTGGATGTAGCCACTTGCGTAGCCCACATAGATTCGATCTCCAAAAGCGCAAAAGCACAAAACAGCCCTGTGGTGATGATTCACATACCTCAAGCGGTTTCCATCTCCATCCCACTGGACGATTAGACCACTCATGTTTCCGGTCCAAACCGTTCCGTCTACGGCTAAGATGATAGCTTCTGTTTTCCTTGTATCTTCCACCACGAACCCTCCTGCACTTCTAGTGGCAACTCGGCGAACAGCTCCTGCAGCTCCCATTATGGCGTTACGTGAACGCTGCAGAAAGCCTGGTGATTTTTCCTTTTTGGAAGGTGTGGGAAGCTTCGCTTTCGTCTCATTGTCAACTTGTTGGCCATGTAGAGGGGGCATGTCCACACGACACTCAACTTGCCCCTCCACGTCTAGAACTTTCAAGAGGTCTTTACTCCGAGCATCCCTGCACAGATCGGAAAGTGATTAAAAGGAACAGAACGTAAACAATGTTCAAAAATTCGGTAGGTTGTAACTAGAACTCTATATATGCCTAGCTTATTCAGGCCTGGACAACATCTAGACGTTAAAAATACTATTGATTTATTTATTAACATTTTGTAATTATATCCAATTTTTTTAAACATTTTGGGTTTAATTATAACAAAAAAAAAAATTTGATGGATTATAAAAATTGGATATACAAAAGAGAAGAAATCAAACAAATGTGTGTGTAATATATATAAAAAAAAAATGTGTGGATTTTCATTAGCATTGTTGCTTAATTTAGCTAATTTACACCAATTTAGATTTATTTAGATCAATTTAGTCTGATTCTGATTTATAACATATTGAATCCATTGAGCCACTTAGATCAAATTTTAAGAAGAAAAAAAAAATCGGCTATGACCGATTTGCTCCCTAGACCGTGTTTTAGAACCTTGACATAATTAACCAGTGTCATTTGCTAGAGAAGAAATAAAACCTACCAGATTGAGAATGAGAGTGACTGCACAGCCCACACTTTAGCTCTTACTGAATCGTTTAACAAGTACTTGACTTCAGAGGAAGAGATGCTGCATGTCCCATTGACAGTAACTTGGCTCCTGAGATCAGTCGGAGACCTCTCTATTAACAAGGCAGCCATGTGTTTCTCTTCCAGTTTAAGCAGAAGAGACTTCTCCAACGACTCCCAAGGCCATATTTTGATCACACCTCCTTCAGAGCATGTCCACATATCACCTACATCATAAACGTAAGCATGATGAACAAGAACACTAATCAATCTTTTATAATCAGAGTAAACTAACCATAAGAGCTAATGACAATTGAATTCACAGGACCACGATGAGCTTGCCACGAGATCCGCTCCTTAAAAGAACTTGAATCATCAGAATCACAAGGCGTCTGATCCATCTTCCAAGCCCGGATCTTTCCATCTTTGTGACCACTCCACAGAAGCTTGTTGCTTTGGTCAGCCAACAAACACAATGTGGGGGAAGTAACAACGGACTCATGAAACGGCGACGTATCCTCATCCCCTCGCCGCACCTGGCTTTCGACCCCACACCCTGCCTCGTACGCCTCTTCCAAGTTCCAGAACCTCACGCCGTTCTCTTGACCAGCCCACAGCTGCGTCTCCGTACAAGCGATGTTCCTCAAGAACTTCCCCGTCTGCGTCTCTCTCTGCGGGTGCGGCCTCAGCTCCAGACACGGCGGCCGTCCGGGATGCACCGCCGCGCGTAACGGCACCTTGAATATTCCGGCACCGCCTCCCGCGCCGATGAACTCCGGGAGCGGCTTGACACCGTCCTCCCCGACGACGGCGTTCGGAGGAGGCGTGACGACGGCGTAATCCTCGCCTGTGACGGTTCCGTCTGCGACGTTGTCGCCGTTCACGACGACTCCTCCGGTGGAGAACTCGTCGTCGGAGGAGTCGAAATAGACGGCTTCGGCGGCTAAGGTGGCGGATCGAGGGATCTCGTCGAGGCTGTGCTTGCGGTTGCGGCGGATATTAGGGTGCGGCTTCAGGTCGAATTGGTGGCTGAAGGATTGCGTCTTGCGATGAGGAGGAGCAGGGATGATCGAGGCCAACGCCGCCTCGTCTTCTCCTTCGATGGTTAGGGTATCCATTGATGATGAGAAGATGATCAAAGGAACTCAAACGATTGGAGAATGTTGGGAATGATGGAGAATGAGAGTAGTGAGAGGAAAGCACGGACGTAGTTAGGGGGAGAGAGAGCGAGAAGCATGACGATGACGACAAATGTACGGAAGCGAGTGTGTTCCTTGTTGTACGGAAGGGAATGTTTGTCTGAGAGACAAGTATTAATATTTTATTTTATTTTGAAAACGTTGCCACAAACGGGCCATTCTTATTACAAACGGTTATCAAACAGAGATTAGCCCATTACAAAATGCAATTGTAACCCAACATTAGCCCAAAAGTGTAACCCATTTATATCCTTTCTTTTCATTAATCCTAATCAAACTCTCTTTGTTGCTAAACTAAAATTTATATTATCAAATTTTAAATAATATTCAGTTTATAAGATACAAAAGATAAGAATCATTTGCACAAGGCCCGTAATTTCTTTTGCAAATCTAATCTATTAATTTAGGGTTCTATTTTTATCTACCATTAACAAGTCATATTAGGATCACTTAAAAAAATAATTAATATGACATATTTGATTATTTAAATTAAAAATAAACCAATTATAAATTTTAATTTTATTTATATTAGTTATAACAAAATTTGTTGAGAAAAAATCTAACAAAATCTTACTTACAATTTTAAATATTTTATAAATAACATATTAGTTAACTTCGTAATTAGTAATATAATATTATAATAAATCAATATTAACTAAAATTTTGTTTTTAAATAATAACATAAAAATTTTATACTAATTTTAATAAATTCTACAGTTATATTCCGTATATATAAAAATAGAAGTGCTATATGAATTAAATATGACAAAATTATTTTAAATAGGTAAATTAACAAATATTAGTTTTAGAATTGTTTCATTTAAATAAATTATCACTCCTCATTAATATGGGTTAAAATCCATAAAATATGTAATGTTTTATACAAAATAGCATAGTTTAAACATTTATATCTACAACCATATATATCTTTTTATTTATTTTGAAACTCTCAACAATATATAGTTTAAAATGATTATATACAAAAATATAATAGTATATAATAACCTTTAGTTCATATACTATTTAAAAAAATATGTTATTAGAAAACTATGAAATTTTAATAATTAATTTAAAATATTAATGACAAATAAAATTTTAATTATAAATTTATTTTTCAAATTTACAAAATATATTGAGATAAATTTAAAAAATATTACCAAAAATTAAGATATCTTTTATAAAAAATGTATTAATGTATTAACAAAAAAATTCAAAGTTCATGTAATCTTCTAAACTCAAAATAGTAGTGTAATTGTTTCAAAGTTTTCTTGAAAAATATAAAATTTTGAAAATAAATATTCAAACTCAAAATAATAATATTTAAAATTTTACAAAAGATAAAATCATAGATAATAAATCATAACTTTTTGAAATGACCACGGAAAAACAAACTATGTATGTTGTAAAAATTAAAGCAATCTAATATTTTTGAAATCTTAATTAAAAATAAAAAGAAGAGTTAATGTCATAACATCCAGAAAATATTTTATATCAATAAAATTTACTAAAATAGTATGATAGATGCTACTATGTAAAATAATAAGGTTATATTATTTAAACAAAACAATATTTTTACTTATAAATCCGTAAAATATTAAAATAATATATGTTAAAGTATACTTTTAACACACAAAATCTAAATATAAATTATCTTAAACATATTTCTCTTCTATAGTATAAATATATAAATTTAGAAAATGTATTATAACAGAATGTACAAATTAAAGAAAAAAACAGAAGGAGCTTATCTATTTGATTATTTCATTTTGTTATTTTATTGTACCTAACTTGAAAATATATTAGCAAGTAATAAAAATTAAAACAAAGCAAAATGTATTAAATAAATCACTATATATTAATAACGTCCAATAAAAATAATAAAATAATATTATAGAATTACACAATATATGAACTAAATAGAAATTATATATTTATAATTTTTGTAATAACATAAAATACATTTATAAAATAAAAAATATATGTACGAATGTACGGATTAAAATCTAGTTTGAGTTAAAGTTTAGAACCTTTGCTAAAATACTAGGACCCGTTTTACGGATTACAGATTACATGTGTTATTCTTATAAATTTCACATAGCCCAATAAAAAGACTGGGACTGATTTTGCTGACCCCATTTATATATGTACGAAGTTTCTTTTTCCTTCTAATCTTTGAAACAGAATGCTGATAATTTACTTTGAATAGATTAACATGCCTTAAGTCAGAAAAAAAATAGATTAGATACGGAGACGGGAGACTGTAACATTTTCTGTTACGAGAGTGATGACTTTTTTTTTTTTTGCTAAACGATTTTCAAATTAAAGCATGAGAATGCAAATTGTACAAAGCAAAGTTTAGTAGGCTAAGTAGCCATTACATTTTAAAAAAACCCAATCAAAATAATTAGCCCAGACTGAAGTTGTTAGAGAAGAGAAGCCCAAGAAATAGGCCCAATCCCTCAGTTGATGATGGTAGAAGCATAGAAAGTAACGAAGCGTCTCTCGTTAGTTTGTGCGATCAAGAGAGATTAGCAGAGAACCATTGACAAAGCATGTCGGACGAGAGTGATGACTTGTTTATGTAACCGCATAGTACTTATTCAGGCGCTATATTAGAGGTGTGTATGAGATTGTTGGTTTTATTGAAGAAGAGAAAGCAAAGTTCCCACTACAAGAAAACAGGTCTTTAACGACTACGGGATTAGTTGTACCTTGGTCGTAAAAAGGGTATTACGACCAATGAACAACTAAAAACGATTGGTCGTAATCTGCTGGTCGTAATCACTAAATGGTTGGGCTTTGGTCGTAAAGTTACGATTAAATATATTAGTCGTAAGGGAGTCGTACTTTTACGATTAATATAATTGGTCGTAAATCAGATGTAATAAATGTAGTCGTACACAGGTCGTAAAGCATTAGTCGTAAAGTAGATGTAATAAATGTAGTCGTAAGTGGGTCATAAGATTTTAGTCGTAAAGTAGATGTTATATATTAGTTGTTAAGTAGTCGTAAAGTATTTTTTAAATAGAGGTAAATTAGTCGTAATATAACGACTAACTTACATCGAATCTGTAATTTTAGTAATTCGATTTTAAATATTAAAATTAATTTTAATAATTCAATTTTACAAAAAAAAAGATTTTTTTAAAAAATAAAATATTTTACGAATTTCATTTAAATTCATAAAAACATAATAATATAATATTTAAAAATTCAAAGTTTTCAAAATACAAAATAATTAAAACCGAAAACTAAGCATTAAGATCATAAAAGAGCTCAGAACTCCTCTCCTCGGCACGCCGAGTCAAATCGTCCTGCTCTTCCGGAGTCGGGTTGGGGACGAAGGTCGGACGCAGGTTCTTCCACGATGCTGTAACCGACGGGTCGACGTTCGGAGTTGTCTCTAGAAGCATATCGAACATGTTTGCCATCGACTTAAACATCCCGTTGTGGTCGGCTAACTTCTGGTTCGCAGTTTCCAACTCCCTCCGGACCGAGGACTCTTCTTCCCTTTGAGCAGCGTGTTCAGCTCTCGCCATGGGAACATCATTCACACTCCCGATCCCAATTATACGTCCCCTTCTCTTCGGAGCAACCTATATATAATTTATAAATAGATATTATTAGTACATATGTAAAATAAATATATGCATGTATATAACTTAAAAAGGTCGAATATTTTACCTGCTCGAAAATTCGGTCTTGTTCGATGGCCGAAAGCTAGACCGGTGGATCATCCGGGTTTTGTTGCGTCCGCTGAGTCTGGACCTCCTGAATCCGAGCTTCTACATCGTTGTAGATCTGCTCTGCTCGTGGATGTACGAATTGGCCATCGGCATGGGAGTGGGTCTCCTTGTAGAGTCGGCTGAGAGTCGGCGGCGCTCCTTCTTTGGCAGCCTATATTTAAAAACAACAACAATATATATTATATATATAATATATATATATGTAATGAAAATTAAGAAAAAATCTAAAACTTACAATTTGCAATGCCCTTTTGGCATATGGAATCTGTCCGGAAGTATGAGGTATTGGCAGGTTACCTTGAGCATCACGGGTTAGCCGGGCGGCCGAGCATTTAAGAGACCTTTGGACTGACTTAGGCAAAAGCCAATAAGCCTTTAAGCCAGTCCAAACGTCATTGCTGAGGTACGTTTGTTTTGCATCATCCCTGATATACTTCCACTTCTCCTTCCAGTCGCCAACAATGTTTTTGAGACGGAGCATTGCCTTGTTGTTGAACGCTTTCTTCACCGTCTCATTGATCCCAGTGGACCAATGCCATTTTTGCTACAAAAAATAATGAAAAATATTAATTAGCCAAATTATTTAAAATTTTAAACATAAATAAATAAATTTAATTTAAAACTAACCGCGAAGCACTTGAACCAAGTAATGCGAACGTGGTTCGGTGTAAGAGTCCAATTAGGATGGGCAATCCGAAAGTTTCCTCTGATGATGTCCCCAACGCTCTGGCCCACATCATTGTCCGCTTTAAACCTACAAAATTTTAAAGAATTTATATATATAATTAAATATTAAATGTAAATTTTAAAATAATTTAAAATTAATTACCAAGTCGTGCCGGGTCGTAGATATGGATCGAGGACGGGTAAACCTTCTCGTCCTGGCATCCTGAGAATGTCTTCCACAGAATATCTTGCATAAGGTGCATCCGGTGGCACCATCAAATCTGGATGAACACCAGGAACTGCAGGAGCCTCCTCTGGAGGCTCGTATGGAACCTGCTCTGGAGCCGGCTGTGCCGGCTGTGGAGGTTGTTGTGGATGTTGTGGCTGCTGATCATGAGGCTGCTGATCATGAGGCTGCTGATGATCACGACCCTCCTCATAAGTAAAGTATGTAGTCGGATCGACGTATGGCTGCGGATAGTATGCATGTGGATCGTATGGCGCCTGCGGCACATACGGGACGCTAGGAATTTGGCTTTCGGGGACAGTTTCGGGGGTGCGGGAGGTAGAAGCTGATGGATCCGTCTGGCCGAGAAAGGTACTCCCGTAAGAAGTCCTCCCGCCACGGTTTCTAAGTCTCTTTCTACCGCTAGTAGCCATATAAGATCGTCAATCTAAAAAAATTAAAAATTAAAAATTAAAAACAATTCAAATAATTAATTAAAAAAATTATAAACACATTTTAATATCATCCTAACTAATTCCAAACTTAATCTAATAACCTAACTAAATTCCAAACCTAATCTAATCACCTAACTAATTAACCACCTATAACTAAAACAAAAAAAAATTACCTAGAGAGGGAGAAGCTCTGAGGTTGTAAGAGAGAGGGGAGTGAGAATGGAATGAGCAACGAAATGGCTTCGCGGTGAGAAGTTTATATAGAGATTTGGTTGTGGTCGTACATTGGTCGTACTATTACGACTAAAGAGGGACCAATAGTGGTACATTAGTCGTAATTTTACGACTAATTAAGGACTAAATCTACGATAGTCGTACACGGGTCGTACAGTTACGACCAACTTAATACGAATGAGTCGTACATTGGTCGTAAATCTACAACCCGTTTACGACGAATGCAATTCACGACCACATTGGGACCAACGTTTATTAGAAAAAAATTCGAAGAGGTTTATCAAAAATTATGATAAACCTCTATTACCAATTTGACATAAATTATGAAAAAAAAAGAGAAAAAAGATACTGGAATCACAAGTAGAAATGACGAAACATAAGGAATTGTCTGTTTTTACTTATGTTTCCATATCTTTATCCTCTTTTTTTTTCTAAAATTTGTATATATGGATTAATTTTCATGTGAACAAATTTTTAAAGTCTACAAAAAACAAGGAAGAGAAAATAGAATCAACATAACGAATAGATAAACGAATTCTATTTCCACTTATGATCCCAAATCTCTCTTCACTTCCTTTTTTTTAAGATTTGTAAATTTTGTTTATAATATGAGATGGTAAGAAGGGAGTATATATAGGGGCACATTCGACATGTGAGTCGTACGTTGGTCGTAATTGTACGACCAATGAGGGGCTAATGGTCAACTTAGTCGTATATGAGTCGTAAATGTACGACTCCTTTAGGACTACTTTGTAATGTAGTCGTACGTGAGTCGTACTTACGACTAATTAGCTTCGTTATACCCTAAACCCGAAACCCCAAACCCTCAAACATCATAGTGTCGTAAAGTGGTCGTACTTAAGCCCTAAAACCTAAACCCTAAACCCTAAACCCTAAACCCTATACTCAAAATCCCAAACCCCAAACATCATAGATGCAATGGTGACCTTACCGACCGGACCTTGTATCAATTCGTGAAACCAATGAGGATAAAATTGATCATCATAATCAACCTGGAACATCAACATTTATTTGTATAAAGACTTAACCAATCATATAATTAATTTTCATGTTAATTAATTAGATACACGACGTATCTGCGTTTTTAACCATTTCACAAAGTGTTGGTCTTTCCTTTTGTTGAGATCAGCAGTTGATATTCCTGGTATAGCTTCTTCGACTTGGGCAACAAAATCGCTGTTTTAAAAGAAAATTATCATTAAGTGTTATATATGTGTGGTAAAATTTAACAGAAATAATAATTTCAATTACCTTTCAAATGATTCAATCTCCTCGCAGTTAAGAAGTATATATGTGTGGGCACTATGTGCGTCTTCAGAACTTGACCACCAAACTTCTTTTAGTTTTCCACCAAGCCGTCCAATCTGAGTAAATATGTCTGGAACTTCTTCAACAATATATGTCGGCATAACACCACCATCATCATATCTGGTCGTATTCTTTTTTTTGGTCCGGACTTGTGACGCAAAGTAGTAGGACGTAAAGTGAGATGTTTCCTCATTCAAACTCCCAGCAACTATTGAACCTTCCACCCTTGCCAGATTTTTTGCTTTGCCTTTCAAATATTTCATAGCTCGTTCGTAAGGATACATCCATCCATTATGAACAGGTCCACGTAGCATTGCCTCATACGGAAGGTGGATAACCAGATGTTCCATGACGTCAAAAAAGGACAGAGGAAAATTTTTCTCCAAATTACACATCAAGATCCGGATATTCGCATCAAGTTGTGTGATGACGTCTACAGTTAAGGTGCGTGCACTAAGATCTCTGAAAAAAAACTCCGATGCCTACACATAATTTACAATCATAAGTTTTTTTCCAACAAGAAGAAATAATAACTTTAATTATTTGTTACCTGCAAGTGCTTCGTGAACCTCTTTTGGAACCAACTCCGCAAGTGCAAATGGCAGAAGTCGTTGCATAAAAACATGACAGTCATGACTCTTCATTCCTGAAAACTTTTGTCCCTGATGATCAACACATCTTGATAGATTTGAAACATATCCATCAGAAAACTTCACATCTGACGCCACCCACTTGAACAACGCAGCTTTTGCTTGTGCTGACAATCTGAAAATGGGAACTGGAATTCTCCCATCGTTCATAATATGCAGTTCAATCCGAGAACATAATGCAGGTAAATCCAACCTTGAGTTCTTGTTATCTTTTGTCTTCCCAGGGACGTTCAACAACGTATTCATGATGTTGTCAAAGAAGTTCTTCTCTATATGCATCACGTCCAGATTGTGGCGCAGCAGCAGATCTTTCCAATATGGAAGTTCCCAAAATATACTCTTCTTGTGCCAATTATGCTGAGTCCCGTAACCATTAGGCATATTCGGAGGATTATGCCAATTACCGCCTTTGACAACTGTGCTTTGTCCACCATAGTAATCAATATCCTTCTCGATTTCCTCTCCAGATAAATATGGTGGAGCGGTGTCCCTTACTATCCTTTTTGACCGAAAGTGTTTCTTGTTCCTTCGGTACGGATGGTTAATGGGAAGAAATCTCCGATGACAATCAAACCAGGACGTCTTCCTACCATGCTTCAACTGAAATGCGTCTGTGCTTCCCATACAATATGGACAAGATAGCCTCCCATGCGTCGTCCAGCCCGACAACATCCCATATGCAGGAAAATCACTAATAGTCCACAGTAGAACTGCTCGCATTGTAAAGTTTGTTCTCGTTGAACAATCATATGTCTGCACGCCTGTTGACCACAATTCCTTCAATTCTTCAATCAAAGGTTGTAGAAAAACATCAAGGGATCTTTTGGGATGTTTGGGTCCAGGTATCAATATACTCATGAAAAGCAATTCTTTTTCCATACACATCTCTGGTGGAAGGTTGTATGGCGTCAAGAAGACTGGCCAGAGAGAGTATTGTCTTCCAGACATTCCAAATGGACTAAAGCCATCTGTGCAGAGCCCAAGATAAACGTTGCGGGGGTTGCTTGCAAAATCAGGATAGACATTATTCAAATGTTTCCACGCTTTGGCATCAGAGGGATGATTAATCTCTCCTTCCTTCTGATCATGTTCTGCATGCCATCTCATCGACGCTGCCGTCTTTTCAGATTGATATAATCTCTTGAGTCTATCCTTGATTGGTAAGTACCACATCTGCTGGTACGGCACCCTATTTCGTCCACGTCCTTGCGGTTTATATCTTAGCTTCTTGCAAAATTTACACTCTAACAATTCTGCATCTTTTCCCTAGTATATTATACAGTTGTCTATACACACATCAATCATCTCCGAAGGTAAGCCAAGACTATGAACAAGTTTCTGAATCTCATAATAAGATTAAGCACACAAGTTATCTTCAGGCAAATACTCTTTAAACAACTCAGCCCATGCATCCATACAAACTTCAGGTAAGTTATGATCAGTTTTGATATTCATCATCCTAGCTGCCAAAGATAATTTAGAAAGACCTTCTCTACAACCTTCATAGATTGGCTCATTTGCTGCTGCTAGCATTTCATAAAATCTTTTTGCATCCAAATTAGGCCCCTCTACATTTTCAACCTCCTCTATTACTGATGTTGTTTCACGAAATGCATCAGTAACCATATCATGCATTCTATCATGATCTAACATATGATTTTCTTGAATAACACTTTCAGAAGGCAAATGTGGTTCATCTCTGTTACGAACATTTTCAACATGATTACTACCACTAGCTTCATTCCTATTATCACCCTCTCCATGGTTAAACCAAATATAGTAATGTGGAGTAAATCCTCTATTTACTATATGTTTCCAAACGGTTTCACTAGCAGCAAACTTCGTATTTTTGCATTTACGACATGGACAGAACATTTTACCCGTTTCCTTTGTGAGAGGCGTCTGTCCGGCCTGGTACATGAATATCTCTGCTCCGTTCAGAAATTCGTCTGTTACTTTTCCTGTTGAATCTTTATGCGCATACATCCAACTCCGAAGCGCATAAATATTTTCGGACATTTTTTTAACTATTTCCCTTTTTTTTTGCTCTTTTTGTTTTTTTTTTTTGTGTATCTTAAGAATGAGGGAGAAGATCATATTTATAGAGAAATTTCGATTTTGGTACGTACAATGTTACAACTAATTTACGTTTAAATTATAACTTAACTACCAAAGTGCAACTTTATTCTCGTAAATCAGTTGTTAATTAGATGTAAACAACTTTTGATGTACCTAAGTCGTAATATTACAACTAATTTATGACTCCTTTAGTCGTTAATTAGATGTAAAATATTTAGATGTAAGTTAGTCGTAATGGTACATCTAATGTACGACTACATAAAATTTTAGTCGTAAATTAGATGTAACTTTACGACTAAAGTACGACTAGCAAATTTAGTTGTAACTTTACGTCGACATTACGACTAATGTTGACTTCGTCGTAAATTAGTCGTAAAGCAGTCCGTAATTTACGACCACCTTTTGGTAGACCTTTTGGTAGTCGTAACGTTTGGTCGTTAGGCATGCGTTTTCTTGTAGTGTCCCTAGCGTCAAAGTTCAGTACTATTTTAACTCACCACCCAAATTGATCATGCTTGATGAAGATTGTGAACATAAGGAAACAATAAGAATCTGTCCCTCTTTGTCCAACTTATTACTATTATGTTCAGTTTCAAAAAAAACTTATTACTATTATGCTACGATTTTTCATGAAGTTGTTAATTTTGCCGTTCTATATTGACATTTATCCCAAAAAAACTTATCATTTGTATCTTAATAGTCCGAGAGCTCCGGCGTCTCTTTCTCCGTCAGTTGCTGCGCCTCTTCTCTTCGACTCACACACCACATGCGACTTCAGATCTATTTTATGGTGTTTTTACTCCAAACATATATTATCCGAATCTTCTAAGCATTTAATGAAATGGTCACAAAATCCATTCATTCTATATCGTATACATAGTTAACTCATAGATAAATACATGTATTCGCTTATACATATTGAGTTTCTGTCATTCTGATTAGAATGATTAATGATTGGGTTAGACTCAATAATGTGCGAGCTAGTTAATCACATGTCTTCGTTTTTGTCAATAGCTAGTAACCACATGTCATGTGATATGATCCTAATAAATATATAGATATAGAAAAGTTGAAATGGATAATTTGCAAAAGTGTCATCGTTAATACAACGACCGCTGCTCATAAAAGTAATATACTAACCATGTGTGCACCTAATGATTGGAAATGTAAACTCTTTATTTAGTCACATATAATTTCAAAAACACTATCATATAGGTAGCACATGCACTTAATTGTGTAACGAACCATTTGATGCATTCAAGTCCCATTCATATTTCCAATGTGGGATCTTTATTCCAACACACTCCTTCGAAATAATGGTACATATAACCATTAATCTCGCGAATCCATCATACCCCTTTGAAATAATGCTTTTTATTCTCTAGCAATCTCGGAGAACTGAACCTTCTCTTGACCATCAGCTAATGGGTTGATCGGGCCACTGTCCGGGCTGAATTAAAGGGTCAGGGTATTGGGCCCGCTCTGATACCATGATAAGTTTCTTGGGCTTCCACTTAAAACCAATTGGCAATTAATGGATTGGCCCTAGTCCCTTATATATTACTTAAGTCTCATTCATATTTCCGATGTGGGATCTTTATCCCAACACCTTCCCTTGAGATAATGGCTCTTATCGGTCATAAATCTCGGAACTTTAAGACAGTTATACTCGGTCGAGCGAGTTAATTACGACCTATAAACCTGGTCGGAAAGGGTTAACTACGACCTATAGAACCAGTCGGGTAGGGTTAATATTAATTAGGAGTTTAGGGTATTTTAGGATCTGGGCTCTGATACTATGACAAGAAACCTAAAATAGAGTAATGGTTTTCTTACATCCAGGCTCTGATACCATGATAAGTTTTTTGAGCTTCCACATAAAACCAATTGACAATTAGTAGTGTGATCCAAGTCCCTTATATATTAATCAAGTCTCATTCATATTTTCAACTTGGAATCTTTATCCCAACAACTATATAAACACCCATGCATCAACAAAGACAAAGTCAAATTCACGTAAACAAAATGACGAAATCAAATATTACATTACCACTTCTCTTCGCACTCCTCACCTTCATCGACGCCTCGACCGGCTCATCCAACGTATTCAACGTCGTTACCTTCGGGGCCAAACCGGACGGTGTGACGGATTCTACCGGAGCATTCCTAAAGGCATGGCAAGCCGCTTGTGGCTCGGCAGCTTCAGCCACTGTGATGGTTCCGACTGGTACATTTATGGTCAAGGGGATAACGTTTGGAGGGCCATGCAAAAGCAGACTCACGTTTCAAGTGGCCGGGACCGTCGTTGCTCCGGCAGATTACAGGGCATTTGGAAACTCCGGCTACTGGATTCTTTTTAACAAGGTTAACAAAATGTCACTTGTCGGCGGGACCTTTGATGCTCGAGCTAAAGGGTTTTGGGCTTGCCGGAAAGCTGGTCAGAATTGTCCTCCCGGTGTTAGGGTATATATGCCTCTCTCTTCTTATTATAGTTTATTGTATTTATGCATATAGATCGATTTACAGAAACAATAAAAAATAAAATAAAATAACTTTTCATATATGCATGACATATTAAACATGAATATGTAAATTTGTTTTAGTCATTACTAGTTATGTATGCGTTTAGTTAATTTACCGGCCGGAGAAGTCAATCTCATTAACTCTTTGATTTATCATTGTAGTCAATAACGTTTAACTCGGGGAAAGACGTGATCATAAGTGGAGTGAAATCGATGAACAGCCAGGTCACCCATATGGCTCTCAATGGCTGCACTAATGTGGCTGTCCGTAATGTAAAGCTAGTGGCTCCCGGAGACAGCCCAAACACCGACGGTTTTCACATTCAATTTTCCAATGGAGTCACATTCACAGGAAGCACTATTCAGACCGGAGACGATTGTGTTGCTATCGGCCCTGGTACACGCAACTTCCTCATCTCCAAACTTGCTTGTGGCCCAGGTCACGGGGTTAGGTATGTGTCTCCGTGTCACACACACCGTCTAATTTAATTGAATGTGTTTTTAGGCAAAAAAAAATTTAAGTTTGCAGAAGGCGCATTCAGTTTTACATGTATACGTAGTCAGTGGCGGACCTATGACCATCAATGGGGTGTCAAGTGACACACGTTTAATTTTGAAAAAAAAAAATTACATATGCATGTTCTGTAATATTTGGATGACTGACCCACGTTTAATATAAATCTGACCCACCTTTGATCTCTAGTCCACTAACTCTCTTAATATTAATAACATAAAATTCTATGACAAACCCATTAACTAGCCCACTTATTCTATGATTATAATTAACTAATAATAATTTAAAGCCCAAATAAATTTAGGTTTAGAAAATTGTACTCTATTGTCGAAAAAAAACTTTTGTCATCGTCTTTGACTTTAAGAAAAAGACAAACCCGACTGTCGATCGCCATCAACAGGTAAGCCCCTTTTGATCTTTTTTTTTAATTTAATTTGCTTCTAGTGATCTAGTTAACTAATTAATTTATTTTAGTAATAATATTTTCTACTTTTTTGTTTCTTTTTTCAGTCGAAGATATGGAGAAATATTTGATAAATTTGAAAAGAAAAGCTCCATCATCACCCCCATCATCATCTCAGAGTGATTTGGATGATTTAGATAATCTATCATGGGATCCTGCTGATCGGAAAAGAATATCAGAATATAATGCAAATCAAAAGAATGAGGTAATCCGGAAATATTTGATGAGAGGTCCTTGTCAACCTCGTGGTCTTTGCTCATCAGCTTCAGTTAGTTGTTGTGGCAGTTGCTAAGAAGCATTTTGATGTTGGAGACTTCTTTGATATGATTTCTCTGCTGTTAAATGTAGTGGGAGCTTCATGTAAAAGGAAAGATGCATTCAGAGAAAATCACAAAAAAACGATTGAGAAAGAAGTTAATGATGGTGAACGTAAGACTGGAAAAGGGTTAAATCAAGATGTTTCTGTTCAAAGACCAGGGATGACTCGTTGGGGCTCTCACTATAGGACTTTGCTGCGTGTGGTTGAGTGTTTTTCTTCTATCGTTGAAGTGCTTAAGTGTGTTCAGAATGATGGCGCAGATGACTCGAAAAGACGTCAAGCATATGGCCTCCTCAGTTATGTGGACAGCTTTGATTTTGTGTTCTACTTGCAAGTGATGGTTCACCTTTTAGGAGTCACAAATAGTTTGTCATTGGCCCTTCAAAACAGAGATCAAGATATTTTGAATGCAATGTCCTTAGTAGCATCAACAAAAAGAGAGTTGCAGAAGTTTAGAGATGATGGATGGAATTCTCTTATGATTAAAGTTTCTTCTTTCTCTAAGAAACATGGCATTGAAAAGCTTGATATGAAGGAAGATTTCCTTGACACAAAGAGACGAAGGAAAAAAACAGGAGTGACAAATGAACATCACTATAAGGTTAATTGCTTATATGCGATTTTGGATTTGCAGCTTCAAGAGTTCAACGATCGCTTTAATGAGGTGAACACTGAACTACTTATTTGTGCTGCTTCTTTATCTCCCATCGATTCGTTCTCCCAGTTTGACCATTCAAAACTGATGAGATTATCGACTTTCTACCCATCTGACTTTAGTCAGGGAGAGTGCATATCTCTTGACCAACAGCTAGATATCTATATCGATAACCTTCGAAATGATGAAAGGTTTACTCATTTAGAAGATCTTGGAGAACTTGCTCGTACTTTGGTGGAAACACGAAAGCATTTGTCATTCCCTTTGGTTTATAGGCTTCTGAAGTTGATTTTGATTTTGCCGGTTGCCACTGCAACCGTTGAGAGAAGTTTTTCAGCTATGAAGATCGTGAAGACAGATCGACGAAATCGGATTGGCGATGAGTTTTTGAATGATTGTTTAATTTGTTTTATCGAAAAAGATGTATTTGAAAAAGTTACGAATGAAGCTGTGATGAAAAGATTTCAGGATATGAAAGATCGTAGAGTACTTTTATAAATTTTTTTTTATGGTTTTAAACATTTATTTTTTAATTATATATTGACACATGTTAAAAAAATTCCTGGGTCCGCCACTGTACGTAGTCTTTAATAAGTTTGTTTTTGATTAAAAGTTGTTCAACACTTCAAAAACAAAAATTGTGATGGCTATGAATTTATATAATATATACGACTCGCAGCATCGGGAGCTTGGCTAAGGACTTGAACGAAGATGGCGTTGAGAATGTGACACTATCGAGTTCAGTATTCACAGGAACGCAAAACGGCGTAAGGATCAAGTCGTGGGCGAGGCCAAGCACTGGATTCGTTAGGAACGTCTTCTTCCAAAGCCTAATCATGAAAAATGTCCAAAACCCTATCATAATCGACCAAAATTATTGTCCATCCAACCAAGGTTGCCCTACTGAGGTATATATCATATCATAGTTTGATCAGACTAATCCAATAAATATGTTTCTCGAATTTGTTTTAATAATTAAATAATTGTGCATGTGTGTGTATTAGCAATCGGGAGTGGCGATAAGCCAAGTGACGTATAAGAACATACAAGGAACGTCCGCGACACAGCAAGCGATGAAGCTGGTATGCAGCAAGACCAAGCCATGCACTGGAATCACATTACAAGACATTAAGCTTAGTTACAACAAAGGAACTCCTGCTACTTCCTACTGTTTCAATGCTATTGGGACTAGTCTCGGTCTTATCCAACCTACTAGTTGTCTAAAGCGATGATATCGATTATCGAATGTTACTACGCTACACTGAAATCCGCTGCAGCCTTTTTTTATCTTCACCCATCACATCGGTCTGAATCTATACAAGAATCTGCAAATTACTAGGAAACGTGTTGCTGGAAAAATCTCACTTTAAAATAGCAATGAGATGATTGGTTGTTTTTAATTCATGTAGACGGTAAAATAACAATAAGTTGACATCTAATTTATATAATAGGTTTATATCCCGTCGTTTAAGTTTGTGCTACATTATCTTTGAGTCTATAAATTTACAAATGTTAAAATACATTTAATAATATAGTGTTAAATTTCATAAATAATCATACACTATTTTTGTTGATAGAAAAAAATCATACACTATTTTCAAGTAATATCACATTATATTATCACATACTTAATTTCAATATTACTTTTTTGACAAATTTTAATCTTACTATAACATCTAGATAATTAATTACTTTTTGATAAAACATTAGATAATTAACACAAAATAAATACATGTGCTCACTTTCTGTATATGTTGAGTTTCTTTTGTTCTACGTACGTACTCAGAATGATTAACGAATATGATTGGGTTAGTCTCAATAACGTGTGGGAGCTTGTTAATCACATGTCTTTTTGGTCAACAGCTAGTTAATCACAGGTCATGTGAATTAAAATATTTGGTGATATGTACACATATGTATTCTATTTTTACTACATTTTAATTTATTTTTCAATTCACATTAACTAACGGTATGACTGATTTTCCCCGTCACATGCATATATATATATATGTGTGTATAATATCGAAATATTGCAAGATTGTTCAGGTTAACATTGGATTTTCTAAGTAGAAATATTGCTAGATTATGAAAGTGTTCCTAATTTTTCAAAACAGAAATCGAGCATTAAACCCGTATCCTATATTGAGTACCCATATTCGAATCCGACTCGAAAAACCGGTATCCAAACCTAACTGAAAAATTCGAACCGAAATCCGAATCGAAGTAACAAAATACCCAAACGGGTATTGATTTAAGAGATATTGGATATCCGAACTCGAACGGATAATATCTGAATCTGAATGGACATCCGAAGATAACCAAACATATATATCTTTAACCCTATATTCTTAGTTTACTTCTCTAATTTTGTTCAAAATATATTTATTGATTATACACATGGTTCAAAATTAGATATTATACATACAATTGCAAGAAAAATGATTTTTTTTTACCACTTAAAATGCTTGAAATGTATATCAAAATTTTTGTTTCATGCATTAATAATAGTTACATCCAAAATTTAAAAACAATAATCAAATTAGTGTCTTTTATTTTTATTGTGTTATTTTCAAATCTATTAATCATTCAATCTATTAAAAAAAATTACTTAGATGAAAATTATATTTTTAAATACAGAATCCTTCAGAAGTGAAGGATTTATTTTCTTACCAAAATCTAAATATCCAAAAACAATGATCTGAAATAACCGAACCTGAACCAAAGATATCCGAACATCCGATCTGGAGTACATAAATACTTAAACGAATTCTATACTCTTATACCAAAATATCTGAAAACCTAAAATACCTGATCCAAATCTGAACGGATACCCGAACACCCACCCCAGTATCTATAGGTATTGTGTTGGAACCAAAAGGAAAAATGGCTTACAAACAGAGCAACATCAAAGAGAGATGTATCATGTATGCAACTAATTAATTTAAGGAAACCGAATGATCTAAGACTGCAAGCCTATCCATTATGAGCTTCAAGACCGCCGGGAGCATCAACCGTCATTGCCACTTTTACCGATGCTTCACATCACATGATTTTGTTGACTCATATATAAATCAAAAAGTTTTTTTTTTCACGTTCTAATTGTCTTCATAAAATCCGTTAGCTTCAGAACTTCCTTTCAAGACATCTGACTCCCTAGTATGTATACATTCTCTATACGATATAAACATGTTTCATGAATATTTTTTTACTAACCTCAAACCCTGATACAGTATAACCCTCTTTTCTAAATTTATAATTTGTTTATCCATGAAAAACAAAATACAAAATTTGAAAGAAGATAATGGATGGATAATTCAAGAAATCGTGTTCTTTAATATCATACAGGAAAGTCAAAATAGCTATTAAGCACAAAAAAGAAATAATGAAATTAGTTCAAATAAATTTAGGAGACCAATAGACAGCATCGATACTTGGTGGTCATTCATTATTAGTTGCTTGAGCGGATGCGCGTAACTAATTTAGGAAAATCAAAATAGCTATTAAGCCCAAAAGGAAATAATGAGCATTCATCTTACTGATTCCTTTGTTTCTAATTACTTAAAATGTTGACACAAACATTTCGATAATTCCAGGGAAAAAATCAGTCTAGCATCAATATTTTCATCGATAAATAAATAATACATTTACAAATTTTGTCAGAACTACAAAAAATTAGTTGCAATCCTTAAGAATTTTAGGCTTTTTGAGTTAAAATGTTTTTTTTTTGAATTATTGGTAGATCATGGCATTGGAATTGTGTTATTTAATATTGGTAGATCATAAAATGAGAAATAATATTCAGATGGTAAGATACAAAAAATAAGAATGATTTTTTGAGTTTAAAAAGCAACAATAAGAGAGTTGTTCAAAAAAAAAAAATGCAACAACAAGAGCCTTATTTCAATATGGATTGTGTTAAAACCAAAAGAGAAAATGGCTCACAAGAAGAGCAAACATCAAATAGAGATGTAAATAACCCAAATGATCAAGACTCCATAAGCCTATCCATTATGAGCTTCAAAACCGCAGGAGCATCAACTGTCACTGCCACTTTCACCGATGGTTTGTCTGACCACTCGTTCACTTCCTCAAACCTGGTTCACATCAAAACACACACATCCCATGATTTTGTTGACTCCATATATGTCATTTTCATAGTCTTCTTCAAAAAATTGGTTAGCTTCGAAACAATCTAAAAACTTGTTTTCATGAAAATTACCTCTTTCGATTGTTGTAGAGTAAAGTGAGTCCTCTAGTGATACCGTTTGTTTGTACTCTAACAACTCCTTCAGTATAAGTGAATAGAGAAGGAAGGAAAGCCGCAAGTATTGTTGTAGGATCATGAAGATAAACACCTACTAGGGAAAAAAACAGGTGAGTGTAAACCATTTTAAACGCGGAGAACAAATTATCAAACATACCTTCAATCTCATAAGCATCAAGATGATAAGAATAGTACACACCAAGGATTTTACATAGGTATTGAGCTAGTTTTCCGTTCGATGATGCCAATTTGTCTCTGTCATCAGCTAAATCAAGTAGAAACACAGCCGCAAAACAAGAAGTTGAGAAGACAAGAAAGAATGTTATAAAGACATTCTTGGTAGTACGTTACTAAGGTTTGTATACATATATGCAAAAACACCAAAGCAGGTAAGAAGATTTTCCAAATAACCTGTCATGATAACTTGATGAGTCACGTTGATTCCCACAGCAATCACATCGGCGCCACATGTGAACACAATATCTGCAGCTTCTGGATCACCAAAAATCTACACAAGAAGATAGTACTGGGTGATATATAAACTAAGTCACATAATGTTAATGGGTGAAAGAACTTACATTAGCTTCTGATGCTGGATTTACATTTCCATTTACTGCAAATGCTCCACCAAGAAGTACAATTTGTCCAACGTTTTTGGAAAACTCAGGATCAAGCTGAACAGCCTGCATCAAGGGTAAATGAATTTTCTTCAATGAGATAGAGAGATAAATAAGACATGGAAAAAAAAATGAGCATGAGAGAGTCTGACCAGTGCTATATTTGTCAAAGGTCCCAAAGCAACAACAGTGATTTCGCCAGGGTGAAGCTTAGCTTGTTCAACTAAGAACTCAGGTGCAGATTTTTCAATTGGCTTCCCTTTAGGTGGAGGGAAGTTTTGGTTGCCAAGCCCATCTTTACCGTGAACGAAGTCAGCAATTCGAAGTTTTGTTCCGTTCTTTAAACAAATATAAAAAGCACAGAGATATGAATGTTCAGCTAAATCAAAAATGAGAAAGTGATCAAAGATGGTGTCATTCAATATATAAAGGACATAGAAGTAGAAACATACCATGATAGTTTTGTGTGTTCCTTCAGCAACAGGAATGTCTGTCCTACCCGCAACCTCCAACTAGTAGTAGATCCACACACCAAAAAGATGCTTACGTCATATCTTAGCATGTACTACTTTTCATTATGAGATCCAAAAGTGAAGAGAATAAAGGATATACCAAATGCAAGGCGTTACGAGTGGCGAGAGTGGTGTAGACGTTGCCATAGATAGTAGTGAGACCAATGACATCAACTTCTGGTGACTTCAGAGCCACGAATATCGCCATTGCATCATCTACATATCGTCATACACAGTGAGAGTGAGAGAGAAGAAAACTCATGCAAGCTCTGTAAGTGAAATAAAAACAAAACAAAAACCTGTGAGTGAAATCAAAACAAAACAAAAACTAACGGTTCCATCTCAGATCTTATGTAATTTTGAATCAGTAAAAAAGAAAACTTAAAAAAAAAAATCCGAGAAGTTCCCATAGACAGAAACAGAGACTTTTGATTGAGTGAGGCTAATCGGAATCAAATCCAATAAAAGAAATAATTTTTTTAGTATAAAATGAGGCGATGCTAATTTATAAACCGATTCCAGGATCAGTATCGATGATAATCTTCTTGCGCTGCTCTCCCACCACCATCGCCACCGAACTTGAGCACGGGTAAAGAGAGAGTGACCCAAACACCGAAAAGACACTACCTTTTTTCTGTCTTTATATTTGATCCGAAAGTACACTAAAATAAACCAAAAAGGCAAATAGTTCAATCATATAAAAAGTGGTCTGCTATCGTGTCTCCTTTTTGGCTTCTTCTTCTACATCAGAGACTAGATCGGTAGATCCTGACGTAACAAACTCTCAGACACCGGTTTAGTCTAATTGTGACCACCCGATTTCGGTTTAGAGAAACAAGTACCAAACCGGATAGAAACGTCGCCGTATCCTTCTTTCCATTCTTGATTGTGTTCTAACTTTACTGAAGCTAAAATCTAATCAAAACTTTTTTCCTTTTTTGGCCAATACTAAAATTTGTGTATCGATAACAACAGTTCAGGATAAAGGAAAAAAAAAAGATTTATTCAAACGTCGTCGTATCGCTCTTTCCATTCTTGATTTTGTTTAAACTCTACTGTAGCTAAACTAATCTCAACGGTGATCAAACCCTCTTTCCTTTTTTTGCCAACGTTAAAATTATGTTTATCTATAACAAAAACGAGATAACTCAAGAAATCGCTTCTTCAATCTCAGTTAGGAATAGGAAAATAGCCTTTTTAATTAACAAAAAAAAAGGAAAACATACGTAGTTTAGGAGATTAAAAACCAAATACTGATGGAATTGAGATATCTCTATATATACAAGAGACTTCGTTGGCTTTGCTTTGGCACATTAAGAACACAAAGCAGAGAAAGCTATAGTAGTTAGTACAATGATTAGTGATGTAGAAGCCGCGCATATACTAATTGCTATGAGTCGTTCAAAACCTAGGGTTGTTGTCAAGGCAACAGAGGAGGAGAACAGACTTCCTGATCGTGTTCCACGACAGAAGAGAAGCTCTTCTCGAGTTCCACGGAAGGAGACGGGAAGAAGCTTTCGTGTGGATCCTTCTTCTTCAACTGCATTAGTGGCATATGTGAGTGAAGAAGATAACCCTAATGGCCATATTCACCACTCGCCATCGATGGCATCTCCAAGAATCCCTCGCTTGAGCCGCAAGAAACGTCCTAGGGCTTCTTCTTCAACTGCATTAGTGGAATATGTGAGTCAAGAAAATGAATCTCCTCCAACAATGCGTAGCTTGAGCCGCAAGAAACGTCCTAGGGCTTCTTCTTCAACTGCATTAGTGGAATATGTGAGTCAAGAAAATGAATCTCCTCCAACAATGCGTAGCTTGAGCCGCAAGAAACGTCCTAGGGCTTCTTCTTCGACTGCATTAGTGGAATATGTGAGTCAAGAAGATGAATCTCCTCCAACAACGGGTCGCTTGAGCCGCAAGAAACGTCCTCCTCCGTTGCCTCCCAAGGCAAAACAACCTAAAAAGAAGAAGGCAACAGTAGGCCCTTCTTCGTGGAGGTCGGACCCAACGCCTGAGTGGTTGTTGAAGTTGATGAAGGGGGGCGAGGAGCCGAAGAAGATCATAGAGAAGGTACTGACTGCAACCGATATGAACCATAACCACAACCGTCTCTCCATGCCTTGCAGCCACATCATTGACATGGAATTTCTGAGCCTTGCGGAACAAGATATCATAGAAAAAGATGAGGAGAGGAAGAACAAGATTGGAATTAAAGCGGAACTCGTGGTTAAGTTCGTGGATTCTGATGTCTTAAAGAAGTTTGATGTGAATTTTAGGAGATGGAAGATGCCTAAGAAAGGGAGCCCTCCCACTTTTATTTACAATTTGGTCACAGGGTGGAATGACACGGTCGACGTTTGCGGTCTTGGTGAGGATGATAAGATTAGAGTCTGGTCTTTTCACTCTGATGGCAAACTCTGTTTTGCTATTGCTGTCGATACTCCTTCTCCTCATGGCCATCCTCTTCTTCTTCCTCCTCCTCCAAGTGATTCCGGAAATTCAAACCCCGAGGAGATGAGCTCTGCTTTAGTGATCTATGACAAGTCTAATGATGACTTGCAACCGGAGTAATAAAGTATTGCTTTCAGGGTCTAAGGCTTTTCTTGGTTTTCTTTTTCTGAGGTCTTAGATTCTTTTTCAGGGTGTTTGGGTTTTTCTCAGATTGTGTTTTTGGTAGTTTTTGTTTTTGGGTTTTCACTACGAATTTGAGATTTTTTTTTGTGCTTTGCTTCTGTAAACACTTGATGATATCAATGATTAAAGAAGTTTTGGCAAAGTTTATATTATCTTTAATTTACTATATTTTTTCTCAACAAAGTCAAAACGCAAGTGACGCATCCTGAAGATATCTTACCAGATGTTTTCAGATTATTCTCTTAACAAACCAAAACAAAGTTAAAGTACACAAAAAGAGAGTGAAACCTAATTACTCTAGTCCACTTGATCCTGTAATTAGTAAAACCTTTTAACATTATCAAGCTTAAATCTGTCTATATCAGACATGCAAATTTTATTAGAAGAAACAATAATTTTTTTTAGTTAATCAATTTTCCTTTTTTTTATACCTTTATAAATCTTGTGAAGCACTATGAACTGCAGCATTACACATGCCAGGATTCTTCAAACACCACAATGGCTGAATAGGTTCAGCACCAATCCCTCTCTTCACCATTCTATACCTCCAACGGTTTAACCGATCCAAAGCTTCACCACATCTCTTCACACCTCTCTCGTCTCTATTCCCTGACCACAAACTCTCAGCAAACGCAGAGGCACGCGGCCATAGCCTTGAGTCTAAAACCGTAGGGTCAGCTTGCTCTGACCACAACGCTACCTCTCCTCCTAACACCAGTTTCCTCTCTTCCTCATCGACCAAACCATCGGTTATATCATAGTTGTATATGCTCTGCCACGTCTTAAACGGTGCACACCAAGACCCTCCACCGCTACCACCACCTCCTTGCTGATCATATTGACTATCATTCCCTAGAAACCCTCCATGACCACAGTCTAAGTAGTAGTATTCCGATGAAGATACAATTACTCTGTAACCAGCAGCTACTATTCTCTTTGTGTTCACAGGACCGTTGTTCCAAGTCTGCAAGATTGTGTGCTCTTTAGGAAGAACCGATGCTTCCACCTTGATTTTTGCATCCAACAGAACATCTTCCCAGTAAACAACTGTCCGGTTCTGTGACACTATGTAAGGTAAGGTCGAGTTTATGTACTTTTCAAGAAGCTGGCTTAGTGTTCCACCAGAGGACAAGAAGGAAGTGATTGAAGAATCGGTTTTCCAACAGCCTGGGATGACTTCATCTCCACCTCCATGAAAGAAAGGCTCAGGGAATAGCTTAGCCACATCTCGTATAACGTTTTTAACAACTTCGTACGTCTTTGGATTCAAGGGGTTAAGCTGACCAGTCCCTGGTTCACTAGCTAACCGCTCGTCCCAGCTTTTACCAGATGGCCACCAGAACATGTTTCCACATGTGACTATGTCCGGGTAAGCTTCTCCCCATGAACCTGTATGGCCTGTAAAGAGTATCCATCAGGTTTGCCGGTACAACAGGTTTGTGTACGGTATAAAAAACACAGTAAATCAAGCATTGAGTGACACTCACCAGGAGTGTCTATTTCAGGAAGAACTCTAACACCATGCTCCAAACCAAACTGAACAATCATTGAGACATCTTCAGGAGTGTACACCATGTCCGGTCCATAAGATCCCTTTGCAGCAAGTGAAGGCTCAGAAGGAAGCACCAGTGGGAAAGAATGTGAATCAGTTATGTGCCAATGGAACACATTGAGTTTGTTTGAACTCATGGCTTGTATTGTCCTTGTTATATCCTCTACTCCATAGTAGTTCCTTGATGTATCTAGCAACAACCCTCTGTGACCAAACAAAGGAGAATCCTGAATATAAATTCCAACAGGTACACACAAATGAGGAGCTCTTCCCCAAACCATCTGAGAGAATGTCTCGAGGCCATGCATAGCTCCCAAAACCGAATGAGCTGACAAGCGGGCTGAGAAGCTTCCGACGGGGACTGAGAGGGTGTAAGACTCGTTAACACCGTGGTGAAGCGGTAGAGAAAGATCTGTGACAGTGATTACAAGTTTTCTTAAGGTGTAGCCTTTCGTAAGTTTGATTGGACCGGTGGTGAGAGGAGAGTAATTCTCTGAGCGGATGAGGTTGAGGTAGCGTGCAACGGAGGCTGAAAGGTATTGGTGTTGTGGAGAAGTGATGGTGAAGTCTGGAGAGAGGGTGATGGCTTTGCGTTGAGGCCATGATAGGAATCTTGGCTTTGGCCAAATGTTGATAGGTGTGGCGGCAGTGGAGAGCAATGGAGAAAGAAGCGAAATGAAGAAGACTAGTAGCAGAGGAAGCTTGATAAAAGTAAGCATGATTGTTCCTGACTTTAACCACAAGGTTGTTTCAACTATCATTCATTTGGTGTATCTGCAAAACAGAGGAACCAAGTATAGTAATTGCATCAAAGATTACACAGCAACGAGGACAGATAGAGATTGGACGTTTACAACAGGAAGCAGTAAGAAGAGATCCAAGTGCCAAAGTGTTCAAATTTAGTGACCATTCTGAAGCAATCACTAGAAAATGGTAACTCTAAAATGGACACTTGGATTCGTCAGCCAAGCTTTGAACTTTCTATTAGAAGTTGGAGATGGAGAGAAGCGTTCGGAGAGGATATAAGACTTGCAGTAGTAGGAGGTGAACGACGACGAAGGGTAGTTGACTTGCCGCCGAAAAGCAATAAATAAATATGTGGACTACTTCGCTTCTGGATAATGAGATCTGAAATTGACAGTGATGCATTCATTACCCTTACCTATTAAGGTGTAACTAGATTTTTACTCGACCGCCGGGTATCAATTTTCATTTTTTTCTTTGTTTATATTAAATATTATACATGGTTTGTAATGTGTACTAATATAATATATTTAAAATAACAATGTGCTTAATTACATCGAATATTTTTTGCGTTCTACACTAAATTATATGACCAATATTTATTGGATATTATATAAACAAATCAAATATTTGTATAATTAGATTTATGTATAAAATATCTAAAAAATAAAATTCTGAATTAAAAGTAAAAAACATATACAAATAGGAGTTAGTATGATATTAAAAATTGATACATTAGTTATAACATTTGTAAGAAAATAAAAATATTATAGACAATTTATTCCATAGGATATTCAATTTGCATAGTTGTATCAATAGTTTTAAAAATAGAGAAGCTGTATGCACTGTGAAAATATTTTAAATCACATTAACAAAATTTCCAAAAAATATAGCTTTTTTTGAAAATTTGAATTAGTTAAAAAAAGCTAGGAATGTGATCTAAATTTGTAATAAGTATTTTATTTGTATAAGTGATAATATATATTTTTAAAATTTATCCGATTAAATAATTGTTTATATGACATTTTTAAACATAATAATTTATAATTTATATTGAGTAATTTTATTTTGTTTTATAACCCATCAATGGTATAATCCATACTTTTAGAATATGACCCAATATATCCGTACAAATGTATTTTTTTATGGATCAAAATTTATGATAAATAAAATTGTGGTATATATTATTTAAAATATATGGTGTTATATACTTTATATTTTCAACATTTATTATACTGAACTTACATTGTGGTATTATTTATATGAAAAATATATATGACATAATATATTTATATATTATATAAATAATTATTTTACTGTGACTTTTATTTTTACTTATTACTAATAAATAATAAAAATATAGATATTTAAAAATAATATTGTTCATTAAATATTTAAAGCTATGTTTATTTATTATTTCTAAACACACACACATATATTATTTATATATGTCCGTATGTTTAGAAATGATAAATAATAATATAAGTTAGGATTATTAATTATTGTTGCCAAATTTTTTTATTTCGAATTCGATTTTAGAAATGTATTAATTAAACAGAAAAGACAAAAAATCATAAAAGGTAACACACATTAAATAGAATTTGATTTTGGAAATACATTAATTAAACAAAAAAAAACAAATAATTTTTAGGAAACACACATTAAATAACTGAAAAAGACAAACATTAATATAGGAAGATTAACTAAATGCTCATTGACATATCATTGTAAATAACACTAAAAACTCAGAGTTATTTTTAAAGTGTACTTCTGTTTTAATAGAATACTAGATTTTGACCCGCCCTTAAAAAGGGCGGGTATATTTTTTGTTGGAAAAATTATTTATGTAATAAAAATAATGATTTTTGATAAATTATATATATTAAATTTTTATGAATTATTTTTGTTATTTTAAATATGACTAAATTTTTGAAGACTCTAGATAATTCTAATCCGTAATATGATTTTATTTATTGAACTCGAAGTTCAACTTATTTTACACTCAGTTTTTTAATTTAAATAAAATATTTTATATCTTCAACCCTCTCTGTATTGAAAAATTTATTTGTACGTTTCAAAATATTTTCTATAATTTTATTAAATTTAGTTTATGTGATTTAGTTTTTATTTTCAATGAAACTATTTTTTAAGAAGTTGAGATAATTGAGATCCGTATTATGATTTTGTTGATTTAATCATTTGTTATTTCAACTTGATTTTATTTTGAGTTTTCATTTAATAAATGCTTTCAAATAATTAATAACGTGAAATATTCTTGGAAAGATATGACGTAAATATTTAAAAAACAAAATTTTTAAAAATGGCAAGAACTAAATTATTAAATACTATTTAATGTAATTGCAAAATAATGACTTTTATTGGTTGCAAATAATGACGGCGAAAAGGTACATATAATATTTGTAATTAATTGGAAAAGTCAGGACCATATTCATAAGAAGTATTATGCTTTAATAGTATAGATTTTCATGCCTAACTGATTTTATAAACTGATAAAAACTGTTTATTTAGTAAAATAATTATATTAAATGAAAAATTAAGTGACAATAAATGTAACACATTTTTATTTTTTATTTAAGTTATTATTTTATTCATAAAAACATGGTTTTGAATAATATTTTTGATTACGTTATTTTCCACCGTTGAAACTAAAACAATTTTTTACTAAATCGAACATTTAACCATATATAAAACTTAGTTATTTACATTTTTGATTTTATAATTGGCAAAAAATCTATATTGATTAACTAATAAATAAAAATCTGCACTATTATTATTATGGTAATATAATTAATGATGTGTATTAACGTTAAGGTAATATAATTAATAAAATTATTAAGCTAATAAAATATGGAAATACAATTAATGTAATATTGCTATTCATGTTTCCAAACAACTTTCATTTAGAATACTATACTTGTTTCCAAACATCTCCAAAATGTACTTAACTTTAATAATATAGATATGACAAAAAAAATAGGAGTATTATATTAATTTAGAATAACAAAGGAATTTCTTTTTCTTTTCGTTAACAATTAAATATTTAACTCATGTTTTCTTTACTTTTATCCACATGTTTTATTTTATTAGTAGTAGATTCGTAGTAATTTTATCTGGCCACTGTTGTACTATACTTTTTCATCTAATGAATGAAAATGTTGACTAAAAATATTTTAAGATGACTCATTAGTCATTACCAAATATGTTTAACTGTAAGTAACTGTGTCGGTAAGTTGGTAACAATTCATTTGGAGGTGGAGCTAAAGAGTCTAAGACGACTCGCGATGCTGAGCCATTTGTGAAGTGTATGTACGAATATACGCATGTACTCTCTGAAGTTTGAAGCACTGTTCTTTTTACTAGCCAAAGAGAATGTGAATGATCTTGAAAAACGTAACTCTGTTCAGATTAAAGAACTTCCACTTTTTCTCATTGTGAAACGATTAATTTTCTTCTTCTTCTCAATTCAAATCCATTTTATCCTTATGCATATCATCGTATTTCAACTATGATCACGCCCGTCTCAATAATATAATAGGCCTGAGCTGAGACAAAAAGTCGGGCCCTAATTCTTAAAACAATTTTATTTTTCAAAGAGTCGTAATTTGAGCTAAAAATATCCAAAAATTATAATGGACTCTGTACAAATGCACCTTCAGCACATGTCCTGACTCCTGACTCCTGACTCCTGACTCCTGACTGATCACCACATATATTACATATATATATATATATACTTTAACATAACAAGAAAACATAAATCACTCGTTATTTAGTTATTTTTTTGTTGATCCGGATATCCGACAAGCAAAAACCCAACTAATTAATTTTTATGTTTGCAAAAAAAAAAAATTATATACCTGTGTATGGTCACACAATAGAGTATCTGAAGACAATAGATTCGAACCGCGACCTGTGAAACCGAAAACTTTTAAAAAACTAGTCTCACGGTAAAAATGTTATTTCTATTTATGAGTTAATTTTAGAATGAACTAGGTACATTGATGTTCTATTAAAGCATATGAAATAGCATTGGCGGCTTCTATCTGCTCCATTTGATAATGCTCTTTAATGAAGTTTTTAAAGGAGCATTCTATCCTAATAATTGATAATTACCAAAATGCCCTAACATATTTAACTAAAATTTGCGAAGATAATTCCATAATATTTTCAAAACCCTAATCATAACTGTTACGTAAGTTTTGTTATAAAAAGACGAAATCAAAGATCTGTGCTCGGCCAAAAAAAAGCCGTCAAGAACTTCAAATTGAAAGTAAGGCATGTTGTTGTTTTTAGCTTATATAATTCATTGATCATATATGATTATTATTCACTCAAAACTTGTGTTTTACATGAGAAGGTAGCTGTGCTAGTTTTTTTCTAACGTAGAACAATGATTTTCATTAGTCATTAGTTCATGTGGTTGCTTTCTAACATGTTATTTTATTAATTTTCACGATGAACTTGTGTTATTTTTCTTGTTTCTTATATTTTAAAGCACACTAAAATATAATAGTTTTGTATAATTTATGAAAAACAGAAACGATGTCGAACCCACAAGATCCTACGCAACCATTGAGTAAGCAACCAACGAGTAAGGTATGAATACATATATACATTAAATTGATGTTACGTTGTTCTTTGATTGCTGTTTGTTTGTAATTATATATATTGCTTCTCTGGATTTTTAGCCAAAATTTATTTGGACACATGAGATGAGTCATGAGATGTTAGTATTAGCTAATGGTGAAAAAGACAAAGGACATTGGAAAGGCACATGTTTTAATGAAATGGGAAGACAAAACATTCGAGCAGGATTTTTGACCAGGTTTGGTTTGAATATACCATGGGGGAAATTCAAAAGTCGCCTTGAACATCTACGAAGGCAGTATGATATATATAAACGTGTCACAAAGAATGCGACTGGGTTAGGTTTCACTGAATTTGGTGAGATTGATATGAGTGCAGATTGGTGGGATCAGCTAATTAAGGTACTTTTTAATAAGCTCTAATTACTGGTTCATTTTTTTTTTTACAATTTTTAATCAACTTAAAACATTTATGTTCATTGTAGGCATGTCCAGAAGCCACGAAACTCCGTGTCCATCCGTTGCGTGATATTCCACTCCTTGATTCTTTATACCTTAAAGTTACAATCTCGGTTAGTGAAGGTTGGCAACATCAAGAAGGACCGAGCCAACTGCCTCAGCGTATAGAATCTGAAGAAGAATATGACGAGATATCATCTCCAATCAATATGCCTGAAGATAATCAAAAGACTCACCAGGCGCATAGTTCCAAAAGAGCACATCAAGAAAAAACCTCCAGAATAAGATCTTCTCGGAAAAAGCCCAATTTAGATCATTGGGACCGTATCACAAGTACGTTAGAAAATCAAGAGAGGTTTTGGTCAGCAGGTCGACAAACATTTGACTCCTTTAACCCATTTAATACTGCTATATGCACAGAGGAGTTGTTGAAGCTGTCTACCCTAGACCAAGAAAGTGAGCTGTACTGGGCATCTCTTGATTACCTAGCTAGCAACGAGAATGGACGTCAAATCTTTATGACGTTACCGAATGAGAAACAAAAAATAAAGTATCTCGAAAGGGTTACTGGAAAAATGAACTAGATGCTTTATATTTTCTTTGTGTTTTAAGCTTGGGTGTTTGCTTTGGATTTATGAATTTAAATTGGTGTTTGCTTTGGATTTATGAATTTAAATGTGTATCATATGACGTGGTGTTTTCTGAATTTATATGAGTTTTTTGCTTTAATTTGGATGTTTGCTTTGAATATTGTGTATGCTTCTTCTTTATTTTCTAATGTTTACGTAACGTTGTTATATACTTGTCGTATGCTAACTTTTTAGTATATTATATTTGTTTTTCAGGAAGTTGCCATGGTATGTAATCAAAACATACTTATGGTAATTCGATTGTTGGTCGAAAGTGCATATCCTAATCCTTACGGTGATAGACAGTTGATGAGAACAGACCGAGGCCGTGGATAGCGTCATACAATGCAGATGATTAATGGTTCTGGTAGAGAATGCTATGAAACGGTACGAATGAATAAAGAAACTTTTATAGAGTTATGTGATACTTTAAGGAACAAGTATAACCTAGAAGAGTCACGTGAGTGCTCATTAGAAGAGGCTGTGGCAATGTTTTTGGAAACACTTGGACATGATGAAGTACAACGACAAATTGCTAAGAACTTTCAGCGTAGTCAGGAGACGGTGAACCGAAAATTTATGGAGGTATTAGATGCTGTCCTTCTTCTCTCCAAGGATATATTAAAGCCTTGTCATGATGAGTTTAATCAGACAAGCAATCGTCTATACTCTAATAAAAGGTACTGGCCTCATTTTCGTGATTGTATTGGAGCTCTTGATGGTACTCATGTGTCAGTAAGGGTCAGAAGTGATCAAAAAGAAAGATTTTGGAATGTGAGAAAGCAATTTGCCTCAATGAACGTACTTGCTATTTGTAACTTGGATATGAAGTTCATATATGCGTATGTCGGGACTCCAGGCAGAGCACATGATACAAAAGTTCTTACTTATTGTGCGCAGAGTGACACATTTTTCCCGACACCTCCAGAAGGAAAATATTTTGTTGTTGATTCTGGATATCCGAACAGAAAAGGATATTTAGCTCCATACCGTAGAACAAGATACCACCCACATCAGTGGGGTGATGGACCACCTAGTAGTGCAAGTGAATGGTTTAACAAACGTCATTCGTCTTTACGTTCAGTGATCGAACATTCGTTTGGGGTGTGGAAAGCTAAGTGGCGGATTCTGAAAAATGAGGCACGTTATAACTTACCGATGCAATGCAAAATAGTCGTTGCGACAATGGCCCTTCATAATTTTATACGTGATTCAACCACAAAAGATGATGATTTTGATGAGTACGAAAGGATGGAAGAACAAGAATTGAACGGTTCGAATATAGAAGATGCAGCAGAAGTTGAAGTCATGCGTTATGAATCTACAGGAGATACTTACATGGCAGAAGTACGTAACCATATCGCAGAAAGTATTTGGATGCTCGCTATTAGTTAATTAATTTAGCTTACTTTGTTTTTCATAAGATTGTTTTTAGTTGCTGGAAAACTTGTGTACGTGATTTGTTTTTAGTTGCTGGAAAACTTGTGTACGTGATCATTTGTTCTTTTTCTTTTTTCTTTAATTCTTTAGTTTTAATTATGTCTATTTTGGTCATTTAATATTTTAAATGCTACAGCTTTGCCAATCATATAATTTGATTGTAACTAATATAGCATACAGCTTCTGCTGCATACTGCTTCTGCTGCTTACTGCTACTGCTACTGCTAATGCTTTACCAATCAAGGCCTTAAGTATTTGTATTTGTGATCTTCGTGTTACATGTTAGAGACTACATGTTACTTTGAACAAAACAAAAATACGATACCTAGAAGGCTAGAATCATTGTACGTTCGATTTTAACATTTCCCACATGTTACATAGATATTATCATAAGAATTAAAAGTAACGAATGATCGACAGTTTCCGAAAAATAAAATAAACGTATCATTTCGCAAGGATTAGCTCAATTCAATTAAGTACCAAAAAAAGATTAGCGATTAGCTTTAATTCAAAAGAAAGTCTCAAACAGAAGAGAAACACCAAAGAAGTATCAAATTATGAAAGGAAGTTTTGTTTTTCATAAATGCTAGTCTTGGTCAAAGATCTTTTAAGGCAAGGTTATATTGTTAAGGGATAATGCATACGGTAAGTTGCCAAATCACGATAAATCTGCTTAGAAGACTTTATCTTCTTTCTATTTGTAGCTTTACATAGACTAAAACCATAAATCTCTCCTTCAAGATCTCTTCTTACTAAACCTTTTCTGTATATTTTTTCAGATTCGTACGCCTTAACGTAGCCTTGAAAGGAAAAACAGAGAAAGAAGTTCCAATAAAAATATACTGTACCAAGGAAACAAAAACAAAAGGCAAGTGATCTCGAAACCCTATGTTTGTTCTTTGGAGTCCTACGAGAAACATGCAGTTTCCGTTAATCCGCAATACACTTTTTCATCTCTATCTATGCATATGTTTTGTTTTGTCTCCACAAACATGTCTAATTGGTTTCTTTTTCTCCTTTTAAAGTATTTTAATTAACATTCAAAACATGTCTCATCCATAAACTTTGCTCTTTAAATTAAAATTAATTTTTTTAAGAGTCATATGTCGTTTGTCTCTTTACTGTCTGAAAAGCAGAGAAGTGAAACTCTTTCAGAGTGTTTTCATACTGTTTAAAATCTAATTAGCTTTGGCGTATAGTTCTTTTGTAAAAGACATACAGAAGAATAAATTCGAAGACAAAAAGAGAGAGATAGATGGAAAGTAATGGTGGAGCAGGAGAAGTAAGAAGAGTGAGATTAGTTTATTTCCTCAGCCGTGCTGGTCATGTTGACCAGCCTCATCTCTTTTCTGTTCAACATATCTCCCGTAATGGTGTCTTCCTTCGAGGTTATAGCTCTCTTCTTAATTACATTTTCATCTCTTAATCTCTTTTATTTCGAACAATCTCATCTAAAAATGTGTTAAAAATGCAGATGTGAAGCGATGGTTAGCGGGTGTACGAGGCGATGCGATGCCAGACGCATATTCTTGGTCGTGTAAGAGGTACAAATTGCCACATTCTCGATCAATAATTATGATATTTATAATTTATGTATGTGTTACATGGTTAGAATATGGTTCTTGTGATATACAGGAGATACAAGAATGGATATGTATGGCAAGATTTATTGGACGACGATCTTATTACACCAATCTCCGACAACGAATATGTGCTAAAAGGATCTGAGATTCTCCTAAAACCTCCGAAGGGTATGTATGTCATGTCATGCAGTGATCTCTATGTTTCATAAACTGAGGTTCATTAGGTTTCTTTAACTGATGGTTATTAAAAACAGAGGATTCTCTTCATGCGGGAAAGAAAGCTTGCGCGACAAGAAACGGTGGTGGCGGCGGAATAGCCGCTAAGATGATCCCCAAAGAATCTCCGGTCTTTTGCTCTCAGATATCGACGTCGACAACGTCGACAGTCACCGACGAATCAGCCACGAACGTAGAAGACATGGTCGTACTCAAGAAACCAGACAGGGAAAAAGTATCCGGTGAAAGAGACGTTTCGACGGGTTACGGGTCGGGTAACAACATAGAGTCGGGTCGACCCAGTGTATCGTCCTCGACTTCGTCGTCTTCGAGTTTTGTTAAGAGTAAGAGCTGTTCCAGCTTGCGTGCCTCCCATGTGCTTAGGAACTTGTTGAAGTGTGGTGGTATGGACACAAACGATGTCGTTTTGGTGCCTTTGAACAAGGCTGCGTCTGGGGCTTTTGGTGCGGCTTGGGAAGATGAACGCAGATTCCAATACCACCAACAGCACAATGCTCGGTATGCTCGAAAGTACTAACTACTCTTTTTATTTAATAAGTTAATTAATTAGTCGTTTTTAAACAATTCGTTACTTTTTTGCTGCTAATGCCACATATTATTGGAACTAATCTTTCTAGCTGAGTGTTTCTCATATCATTGGGGCTATCAACCTAAAATATATTATATCATCCGGGTCTAATATCATATTAATAATTTGAATCAAATTGGTAACGTGGTCTTGATTATAGAAAAAGCTTAGAAGGCGCATGGAGTGGCATAAAGATGAAAGAGACAATTGAATTTTGTAAACCAAAGGTGGCATCAAGCAAGCCTTCCATCATCGCTCCATTATGCTCGTACGCCTGCCTCACTCTTTTCATCACTTGATGATATTGTGACGATCTTTTTAACTAAACTTAATGATAATTCATAATATAGGCAATGTGGGAAGTCATTTAAACCCGAGAAGATGCATTCGCACATGAAATTGTGTCCAAGGATGAAGAATTCATCGGCAAGGAATGATTTGATGATGGGAAAAAATCAGGATACCGTTAAACCGAGGCAGCAACGGTGCAGAAACATTCCGGGACATCAATGTCTAGTGAGGACCATTCTTAAAGAGTGATGATCCTTAGTCATAGTTGATTCTGTAGTTGTGAAATGGTGCGGATAAGTGTTTGCCTAGTTCGGTGAATTTATCTTTGATGAAGTGGATTTGGATCATGAGGTATTTGGTCATCATATAGTGGATTTGGATAATCTAATTGAAGATTTTAGTAACCAATTGGTCAAAATTTGAAAAACTATGTCTTAGAAACTCATTTAAAGTAACTTGACAGGTCTTAAGTCAAGATAGTATCGTCGATGGTATTCAACTATTCATATTATTAGTTAACTTGTTTAATATCCACGAGATGTAATCATGTGAAAACACAAAAACATGAAGAGACTCCCCCGGTTCCCGCTTAATAGTTACTGAATTAGTTTTTAGTCCAAAAATACAATAAATATATATAAACAAATATTAGTTTCAAATCTAAAATTTAATTTTGTTATTACTATAAAAGATATGTTGATCCAATATTTCATCCCATAATTAAAACTATTAAACAAAAAATATAATTTAATTGATTACTAATATGAATATTAAAATTTCCTAATTTGTAATATTAATTCAAAATTTGTTTTAATAATTTAAAATTTCTTATAAGAATAAACATTGAAATTAAAAAATATTATTGAAGAAAAAGGTTTAAGCATAAAAACACTCAATAAAACTCACACTATATACTAGTAACTTTTAATATTATTTAAATTTATTAACCTGTCAAATGTCACAATACTATTGCATGGGGTTAGTGTCTTTAATAAGTAAAGAAGTTTCTTTTGGAGAGTTACGGGATTCTCTGCTTCGAATCTTGTTCTGTCTTCTCCTGAGTTTACAGAAACCATAAGACCAATCCTCACTAACCCAGAGACAAAGTTTGATCCCTTTAGAGCTAAAAATCATCTTCCTGTGATCCGTAAAACCTTAAAACACCATGTCAGAGACGATGGATCCGGAAGGAATCGACGGAGTCCGGATGACGTGGAACGTCTGGCCACGCAACAAAGTCGAAGCGAGCAAGTGCGTCATCCCCGTCGCAGCTTGCATCTCCCCTCTCCGTCGCCACCGCGACATCCAATCCGTCCCTTACGCTCCCCTCCGTTGCCGCACTTGCTCCGCCGCACTCAACCCTTTCGCTCGCGTAGACTTTGTGAGATGTCAATCTAAGTCCCACATTGGTTATTAGACAAAAAAGAGTCTAATATATAAGGAGAAGTCCAACTCTAATTAGTACGAGGCCTTTTGGGAAGGAAACCAAAAGTAAATCCATGCAGGCTTATCATTAAGGCCCAAAGTGGACAATATCGTACTAATCCGATAAGATAGAGTTGGACACGGGATTTAACAATCTCAACAATTGGTATCAGAGTGGTTGATGAGAAATCTGCAAAAATAAATAAATAAATAAATATCTTTCGAAGTTAAGAATGGGAGATATATGGCAGAGATCAAATCAGAAGATCATGGAACATGTGATGTTGTGGGAGAAGCATTCTCAAAGGAAAGCTCTGTGATTAGGAAACACACAAGATAGAGTTGGACACGGGATTTAACAATCTCAACAATTGGTATCAGAGCGGTTGATGAGAAATCTGCAAAAAAAAAAAAAAAAAAATCTTTCGAAGTTAAGAATGGGAGATATATGGCAGAGATCAAATCAGAAGATCATGGAACATGTGATGTTGTGGGAGAAGCATTCTCAAAGGAAAGCTCTGTGATTAGGAAACACACAAGAGATAAGTTGTGGTTCTTAGTTTGAGGGGGAGAATGTGAGATGTCAATTTAAGTCCCACATTGGATATTAGACAAAAGAAACACACAAGAAATGAGTTGTGGTTCTTAGTTTGAGGGGGAGAATGTGAGATGTCAATCTAAGTCCCACATTAGATATTAGACAAAAGAAAAGTCCAACTCTAATTAGTACGAGTCTTTTTGGGAAGGAAACCAAAAGTAAATCCATGCAGGCTTATCATTAAGGCCCAAAGTGGACAATATCGTACTAATCCGATAAGAGAGAGTTGAACATGGGTTTTCACAATCTCAACAGACTTCACCGCCAAGATTTGGATCTGCCCTCTCTGTTTCCAGCGTAACCACTTCCCTCCACACTACCACGTCATCTCCGAGAGTAATCTCCCCTGCGAGCTCTATCCTCAGTACACTACCGTCGAGTATGCTGCTGTGCCGGCGGGGCCTTCTGATGGGCCTTCTTCGGCTCCGGTGTTTGTTTTTGTGTTGGACACGTGTATGATCGAGGAGGAGTTTGAGTTGGCTAAAGGATCTATCAGAACCTTTGCGTTCACATAAAGACCTCGACAAAGATGCGGCTCCTTTCTATAAGAAAGCAGAGAAGTTTTATGATGGTCTAGCAAACCAATTGGTTAACCAAGGTCATCTACTGGACCTGTTTGCTTCCGCACTTGATCAGGTATTTCTTTACCCTGAATGTCGTGATCATGTTAAAGGTAATATCTTATGGAGAATATATGGTTATAAAACATTTCCTCTCGTTTGCAAGTGGCAACGGACTTTGTAGCTTGAAAACAAGATTGCTTTGATTAATTTATTTATGTGTGTTTTGAATATTAGGTTGGTGTTACCGTGTTGCTGAAATGAAAGCGGCGGTTGAAAGAACGGGAGGACTCGTTGTTTTGTCAGAAAGTTTTGGCCATTCTTTTTTTTTTTTTTAAATATATATTTATCAATCCCGAAAGGGCATCAAAGTTGAATACAAATCCGGCTCGAACAAAATGATCTAGATCACTATGTTTACAAATCTAGTTTCGCATCACCACCTATCCGGCGCGTTTTGCTAGATAGCTCGATAATTACTAGACTACTAATAACCGTTCTCTTCTATTGACGTTAACCCCGGGGAGGTGGGTTTTACCTCGTAACCTTAGATGCCGGAGTCCCCAAGACGTCGCCTGAAGTAGCTGGTAATAGGTGATCTTGCCAAGTTTGCATTCTTCTTTGTCGTTTAAGTCCGAGACAACCAAATGAGAGAAGAGTCGAGCCAGCCATACCTGAGGAGAGCTGTCTCAGTCCACACTCACCGCCTAAGAACATGACATTGGAAGTGGGAGAGCCGCAACATATCACATGAGCGAGAGGTCGAAAGCTCAAAAGCTCGAACCAAACCACCACCTCCAAAGTCAGAAACACAGAAAACGGGTGCTTTCACAGCCACTACCAAACCAGAAGTCTCCAGAACCTGCAAGAAAAGTCAACAACACTACCACAATTGATCGACAGAGCTCTTGTGGTACCGGGATGTGATAGTTGACCAAATGCTGACACCGAGACGGCCAATGACTCCCGAGAACCGCTCGACATTTGCAATCTTTGAGAACCAAAGGCTGTTTACTTGACTGTGAAACCTCCATCCGGTGTCAACGAACAGAGAATAACGAGACACACAAAGAGACAAAACTCCGGAAGAAAGCCGCCGCTTCCTAACTGAGAAACCAGAACGGTAGCCGTGATGAGGAGAGACGAGATGAAGCAGCAGCACGGGTAACCTCCAAGAGCCATAGACGACCGCTGGAAACTCTACCAAGCACAACCACACGAGTCTGACCTGAACCCTGGAACCATCTCCGCCTGCGAACCGGGGCCCAAGACTCACCTCCAAGAACAAGACGTCCAAATAGAGCTCACCTAACCACAGAGAGAGAGGAGCTAGACTTCTCCGACACCGAAGAGGACTGAGACACCAACCACCGCAGAAGAATGCATCTAAGGACCGCCACAGAACCACACCGGATCACTCAGCAGTCAAACAGAGACACACGCCGTCACTCTCCACCAACGACGATGAAAGGCGAAGTAGATCTGGATCTTGAAAATCGATCTACCTCTAAACCCAAAAACCGGCTATCCCACCACCTAACCTTGAAACCTCCTCGATGAAACTCCAATAGAAGCCAATATCTCGCCGTAGTAGAAGCTCCGCGCGCAGAGAAACACATCGGGAGACACCGCTACTCCAGAGTCACAATCATATCGGAAGGGAAGAGAGAGCTCGAAGAGCAGCAAAAGGAAAACAAGATAAAGGAGGAGAGGCTCCTCCGGCGATGGCACGAGCCTGCTCGCCGGAGCCAGAAGCAGAGACGAAGATGGAGTGTGTGGTCGAGAAGAAAGAAGCTTGGGAGGATAAGGAGAGAGAAAAAAAGAAAAGCTTTTGTGTGTATTCTGATATTCAAGGCCATTCTGTATTCAAGGATTCCTTCAAGCGAGTATTTGAAGGTGGTGAACACTCTCTCGGCCTTTGTTTCAAGTGAGCTGCTGCTATAGCCTGATTGATACTCTACTTGCTATCTCACTTGTCCATGGCATTCTTACTCATCTTCAAACTACCGTTTCAGTGGTACACTTGAGATCAATTGTTCAAAAGACATAAAAATCCAAGGGATTATTGGACCTTGCGCGTCATTGCAAAAGGTTGAAGCTACTGACCTCATACTTCTTCATATTATAATAGATAACTTAACAAGTTATGCTTTTTTGGGGAAAATTGCAGAAAGGCCCTAGCGTTGCGGATACAGTTATTGGGGAGGGGAATACTACAGCATGGAAGATGTGTGGACTCGACAAAAGTACTTGCCTCACGGTCTTCTTTGATCTTTCTTCAAGTGATCAAGCAAGTAATCTTGGAGGTGTAAATCCACAGCTATATATAAAGTTTATGACAAGGTAAATCCTCTTCATGCAATTCCAGGGGTTTGAGCGTGTTAATAGAAATTTTGATCTTTAAAAATATATGATTGCAGCTACCAAAATCAAGAAGGTAAAACATTACTTCGAGTTACTACTGTTACTAGACAATGGGTGGATACTGCTATTAGCACAGAGGTTAGTACTAGTCCATATTATTTTTTCTGGCTAAATACTTTGGAAACTGCTCTACTTCATTATGGGGTTTCTAAAATAACTCTTCTGATGTGTTTCCTTAGTCTTTGATGTTTGGTTTTCTAGAAAAACTCGTTAGTCTCTTTAGCTAAATAACTGGTCATTGTGATGGTATCTCCGGGAAAATGATTTATTGATCAGTCTTTACTTAGACAAGAACTATCATGTACTCTTGTTCACATATCGTTCTAGTAGCATAGCATGGCTGAGCGTATGTGAATTGTTGTCAAATCATGTCCTTGTTTATTAGCACTAGTGCTTCAGTTAAGACTGTGACTTCATCAACTTGGAGAAAACAGTTCTCTAAGTAACTATCAAGTTTGTTTAGATATCTAGAGTATCATTCACATTTTGTTATGTATACTTTCTCAGCACTTAGTTATAGTGCAATCTGGTCTTGCATCTTTGTCTTCCACTTTCTGTTTTTGGCTTTTCAATTCTCACATACTCTTATATGATCATTTTGACCTCACACATTTTTTTTTTTTTGCTTTTGAGTGTGGACATGGATGCTAATGAGGTTTGTAATATCTCCAGGAATTGGTGCAAGGTTTTGATCAAGAAACTGCTGCTGTGGTGGTGGCCAGATTAGCTTCCTTGAAAATGGAAACAGAGGTAATTAGTAAAAAAAATCAAACACTTTCATCAAACTTAGATTCTGGAATCTCAATCCATTTATGTTGTTCTTAAGAGGGGTTCGATGCTACTCGATGGCTGGACAGGAACCTTATTCGTCTTTGTTCCAAGTTTGGTGATTACCGGAAGGACGATCCTGCTTCATTTACTCTAAATCCAAACTTTCTCACTATTCCCTCAGTTTACATTTAATCTCCGACGTTCACAGTTTGTCCAGGCAAGTGTTGAAAATAGGAGAAGCTGTAAACTTATCTCTGTAATAAAACTCTGTAATGTTCTCTTGTTTCTTCACTGACAGGTGTTCAACAATAGTCCAGATGAAACTGCGTACAACCGCATGCTATTGAATCGAGAAAGTATATCAAACGCAGCTGTTATGATTCAGCCATCTCTAACAACTTACTCGTTTAACACACTACCTCAGCCTGCTATGCTGGACGTTGCTTCTATCGCTGCAGACCGTATCCTCTTGTTGGATTCTTACATTAGCGTTGTCATTTTCCATGGAATGACCATAGCGCAGTGGCGCAACCTGGGATATCAAAATCAGCCTGAACGTCAGGTAATAATGGCTATACAAGTTGTAACTGACTATGAAGGGGGCATTGGTTTCAACCTTACGTGTTTCATTTGATCTTGTCAAGGCATTTGCACAACTTTTGGAAGCTCCTCAAGAGGATGCGCAGATGATCATCCGTGAACGATTCCCTGTACCTAGATTAGTTGTACGTGATCAGCATGGTTCCCAGGTTAGTTATCTCTCAGTTTGTAGTTTACTTTTTGAATGGGGACTTTAGTGGTTGTTGACTTTGAGTAATACGATTGAGGTTTATAATTGGACAGGCAAGGTTTTTGTTAGCGAAGCTAAACCCTTCAGCAACATACAACAGTCCGAGCGAGTGAATGCAGGTTCTGATGTAATATTCACGGATGATGGATGTTAGTCTTCAAGTCTTCTTCCAACATCTTCAGAAATTGGCTGTTCAATCTTGAAACACACCGAGGTTTCTCCCTCTCTCATACACTCTTCATGTACAGAGATTGAGACCGAGCCTGGCAAGTACAAATAAAGATGCAGACATCGTTTACATAACATAGAGTGGATTTTCTGTGTCTTAATTGTTCTTTCTTATACAGGCAGGCACAAACATGAACAAGACTTATACATTTTGTTTTCTTTTCAATTCAATAGGTTTTTTTATTCATTCAAAAAAAATATGTTTTTTTATATCATAGCTTTTGGTCGTAGTAATAATTTTATTATATTTAATTTCTCCTTTTGTTTTTGTACCGGAATGGAATATGTAAACAATGTTCTTAGCAGTCATCATCGAGACAAAAGCAAAAATCCATTAGACGCCATATACTATTGCAAACGCAATGCCTTTTTCCTTATTTATTCTTCTTTATTTGAAAATTCTTTTTAATAAAATAAAAAAGTTTACTTCGCATTTTAAAAATGAAAATCGAACTGTTTGAAATGAAAAAAAAGAAATATTTGAAAAACGAATTTGATGCCCTTTATATATTTATATTTTTCATAAAATTAAAATATATTAAAAAACTCAAATATAAAAATTAAAATTAAAAAAAATATATATATATATATAGTCACCATTTAAAAAAGAGGATCAGTTCTTCTCTTAAAAACGGTCGTTCAGTTCATTCATCAAACATATTCATAGAATGTTTTTGTCAAGAGTATTAAAATGTGTAAAGATATCCATAAACTTAAAACGAAATACTGAAATAAATATGGTGATATGTACTAGGCAGGATATGCTTCCTAGTTAAGAGATTTCTTTTTGGTCAAACCTAATTAAAAGACTACACATGATATATTTTGAAGAGAATAAAAAATGGCAAAAATGGTATCCATATAAATAAGGTTGAGTGTTGTAATCTGTGTGAAATGTGGAGAGTGAATTGTGAGGAATGTTATGTGTCTTTCTTATTAGCTAACACCATTTTATATAGTGGTTTGATACAAGGGTTTA